>NW_020884959.1:432917-560041 GCF_003945725.1 Corapipo altera
GCAGAGATGTTCACACTTCTTCCTGATGCCTCTTCACACTCTCAGGGCAAACAGTTGCAGGTTTTGGCTCACAGTAATGGAAATAATTTGTATATGGGTCACCATGACCTGCTGGTGCTTTACAGGTGCTCTGTTTTATCTGGCTACTACCTTTTGTTGTTTTCTGAATAATAAGTTTTTTTCTCATGTAGAAATACATATGAAAGCTGGGTTTCACTCCTTGTCATTCCCAAGACTAAGCTGGCTGTTCACTGATGTCTGGTGGAAGATAAGGTGATAACTACAGGTGCTTGCAGGCATTTTAAAAAGTTCACTTTGCTTTTCCTGAATTCAGGGACCACAAGAAATTGAAGTCAACACTAATACTCATGATGTGTTGTTTTCCTGTTGGAAAGATCCGATTTCCTCCTAGGACCCCAGGGCTGGGTGTTGTTTTCGTGTTTCCTCTCCACTCAATGACTGTGAGAATTCTTACAGTGCTTTCCGTGCTGATAGTAGAAGTTGGGTTTGGGACTCACAGCACTATGCACCCTGCCTACTGAACCCAGAGCTTAAGTGGTGCATGGAAACTGAAAACAGGGCAGTGGAAGCGCAGTGGGCTCAGTTCCATGTCAACAGATGGATGTGAGCGTGTGCTGCCAAGACAGCATGTCACATATGTCTGTTAGGGCAAGACCTCCTGCCCAGATCATCTAAACTGCTGTCTGTCCCAATTTTGTACATGTCTGTGGTTTGGGGATGTGGCACTACTGCATCATTTCTAGGCTGGATTAAATTCTGAAAATAAACTAATAGCACTGTGGCCAGCAATGGAGGTAATGGAATGATTTGAATTAGTGAAAAAGGTAGTAGAACAGAGAAAAATATTTAGTGGGGATCTCCAGATGGAGACTGATGCTGAGGGCTACAAAACTGGCTAAACCAAAATTTCGTGCTGTGAGCTCTCTCCTGGGCACGCTGGTGTCTGTGAACAGTGCCACTCCGTGGCAGCTCCTGTGCCAGAGAAGCTGAAGTCAGTGCAGAGAGCACAAGATCACTGCTCCTAGTACTGACTTAATTACGTGTGAACCAGCACCTGCTTTTTTCTCTGTAAGAGGGAGGCAACTAATTTTGTATTTTGGTATGGTCCTCTGTAAAAATAATGGCTTTTTACTCTGCTTGAATCAAAGACCTCCCTGAATAACAGGCTTCTACTTGGTTTGTTGTAATTTCCGTACCTGTGGCAGTTTGGAGCTCCCTGTAATTACTTATGAATAGTACATCAGCCACAGCATGGCTTTTAGATTAGAAGCTGAAGGATTTGGCCATCAAAGTTCCTAATTCAGGTGCCTTCTAGACCAGAACCATCTGAGTCTTGTAACCACGAGAGATCTCTTTGGTTGCTTTTGTGAAGCAGATTGCTGCCATCACAATCCCCATCACTCATGTGTCTTAGAAGGACTGTCTGTGCCAGGGTCCTGGTTTGAAGCAGAGAGAGACAGCTTGGTGTAGAGGCAAGAAATCTTCCCTAGACATGAAGTGTTGCATAAAGACATGTGGATAAAATACTGACTTAGCAGTCAGTGTGATGAGGACTTGCAGGGACGTCACCTGCTTTTGTGAGGAAATGGAAGACTCGGGTCTCCAGTGCTGTCAACTCGGGTTGGATAAGCACTAAACTAGCTTCAAAATGTCTTAAAAGAAAATTACATTTTGACCTTCAGAGTTTCCCATTTGTATGTTAAAGTGGTGTTCTTTAGAGATATTTTAGGTACAGTAATTATTGTTCTCTGTAAAGAATGCAGTTGCTTTATGGAAAATGCCTTTTTTTCCTCTTTTTTTTTTTTTTAACCTCTGGGAACTAGAAGCCCTGTTTCAAGTCCACCCCCTCAAGGCAGTGTTGTAACTGGTTTTCCACACAGTAGGGCAACAAATCAAACTAAATCTTTGTTCACATGGTGTGTAATTCTGCAGGACCTAACCTTGTGCTGCTGTATGAATTATATCTGCATAGTAGCATAATACGTGTTTCATTATCCTATTTTGAGCCCTGTAACACGCACAGATAAGTAGTTGCACCAAATCTGTGTGTAGTAATTGAATCATCTAATCATTTACTCTCAAAAGTCTTTAGCATTTCTAAGTCTTTTTCATTGTATACAGGGATATTTCCTCTGTATAAAAGCAGAAATGTGCTAGAACTGGATTTGCCATCAGTGATTAAGAAACACCCTCATTTAAGACACCAGCGAGCTCTGCATAAGAGCTGATGGCATGGCACTAGCTAGAGTGTCCTGCATGAATTGGGTTCTAATCCTATTTTCCTTGCAATAGAAATCTTCCCAATATGTTCAGTGTAGTAAGATAGGGCCTCTATGTGCTTGTATTCCAATAAATGTGATTACAGATCAAATG
This sequence comes from Corapipo altera, assembly GCF_003945725.1. Taxonomy (NCBI): domain Eukaryota; kingdom Metazoa; phylum Chordata; class Aves; order Passeriformes; family Pipridae; genus Corapipo; species Corapipo altera. Next base: position 435,312 of record NW_020884959.1, read on the forward strand.
CTACATTGAGATGTGCCTGCAGGGCTCTTGTTGACTTCAGTTGCTGTCCCAGTCACGTACTGTGGAAAACTGTGATTCTTTACATCTTCTACTTGAACTGAAACATGAACTTATTAGAATAAATGTGTCCCTTACTGAGATTCTCTAAAGAGCAGAGAGTCTCAAACTGGATATACATAGAAAATCCATTGTTTCGGGCACGTCATCAGAATGGTATTTGGTTGAATTTCAGCATTGTGGTATTTAAGGAAATAGATCGAGCCTAACAGAAAAACTGACCAAATGCCAGAAACATTAGCTACTCACACAGAATTTTATCTGTAATTTTTAAACAACCATGTAAAAATTTTGTGCTGTGGTCTCCTGAGTCAAAAAGGTCACTGCTTGAAAGGTTACTGCTGGAAAGGTGGACTGAAGTAGGAATCTAGGACATGGGACTTGGGCTGTGAGGAGGCAGAGATCTGCTTGTAAGATCATTGCTTTTAATACTATGAGGGAAGCAGTTGTTGTCCATGTGGTTCTAAATATCTGGCTTTCACTTTAAATACCTCCACACAAGTGGAATCTTCTGCTTAGGAAAAAAATTGGGGTGAGCAAGTGAAAGTGTGCATATAGTGTAATTGTTTGGAAGTGTTCCTAGTTTTTACTGGGTAGAGTTGGGAGGATATAGAATAATCACTGAGTGAAACACAGTGTCTCTGTCTTAGGAAGTTTGTCATCCAAAGGGATGAGATGGACAAATGGCAGGAAGAACAATAACTGGCTTTGTTTAGTCCTGTGACAGCTGTGAAATTAAATATGAAAACTTAATTTCAGATCTCTTAAATGCAAGTCCTCTGCCTTAGTCATGAGACTGTCATCTGATGGTGAAGTAATAAACAAGGATCTTCATACTGACCTTCTGGGAGGGAAACTGGCTGTGTTATATCCTACAAAACAGTCTCCAAATGAGTGTATTGGCTTGGGGGCAATTTATAGTTTAACTTCTGAGCAGAATGCAGATCAGACATTGCAGCTTCCAAATTCCCTTTTATTTGTTTGATCTCTAGCCTCAAAGCTCAGAAGTGAAAGCTTTAAATAAAATAAACAAAGATGGGAGTGTGAAACAAGAAGCTGTGCTTCATTGTGCTTAGAGTGCTCCAGGAAGGACACAGAGTCACGTGTTACAGAGATGAAGTGTTCATAGCAAGGAAGAACAGAAGTCTTCACTTCATGCCTATCCCTCCCCCCCTCAAAGCCTTTTGTGTCTGAGGCAGAAGAAACTCTGCTCATGGGCTACATGGCCCAAGATAATAAAGCACCAGGTCCCAGTTCTGCAGCCTCTGTGCATGTGCAGCTCCCAGTGATGCTCATGAGAGCAACACAGGCACAGTCAAGCTGTGGCAACCCACCTTGAGGCAGGAGATCGTGTCAGAGACACGATCTGGGTTGTGCATTGGGAAGAAAAGGGTGTGTCTTTGCAGCTTAGAGACAGCAAAGTAAATGAACACAGTGTTTTGTTGAGGGTGATGAGTTGTGGCGGGTTAGAGCGTCTCTGTTTGGAGGTGCTGTGAGTGGGTTTGGATTAACTTTGGGTAAGGGTTTGAGTTTAGAGCTCTCTTGGCTTTGTCAGAGCTTCAGTGACTGTGTGCTAGTTTGAGAGACAGCCTGTGGAGCTTGTTTATGTTTGATAGATGAACATTACACGAAATAGCAAGAAAGGAGAGCCTATGTGGCTGTTCAGCTTGGGCTCCCTGCCTTTCCCACTCAATAATGTCTGGGTCTGCTCCACTCCTCCTGTGCTTTTTACGAGCCCATGTATGAGCTCACATTCTGTTGTTACTTGTAGTTAAATGCAACCTGGGTCACATCACATTTTCCTTTACATTAAATAAAGTAGCAAGACAGAGGCCATAACTGAATTATCAGGCTGACCTCCTAAATGTCACTGGATAATAAACATGCAAAGAGAGTTCTCATTAAGTACACATCACTAGCCCTGTAATATCTAGGCAAATTAGACTGCTTTGGGGACAAGTGAGGTCAAATATCTTCTTTTGTGTCTGTGTAATATGGATTAATTCTCGAACTGGACAAAAGCACAAACTGCTGTACAGTGTCACCTCATTATCTAGGGCAGAAACAAGCTGTGCCAGGATGTTTTTGTACTGTGGAAATGCAATTTATTTGAGTAACCTCCTTTCAGCGGTTCCTGCTTATTCCGTGGAGGACAGACAAAACCGTACCAACCTATTCTACTATGGCCTGTACAGTGCCCTTGAAGAAATCTGAATAGTATTTGAACTTCTTTGGTATCTTCAAGTTATAGATGAAAAAATATTTTTAAAAATATTACTAAACACAATGAAAGGGGTATTCCAAGTCTTCTTAATGAAAGTGGAAGCTGTACCTAACGTTGGTCTAGATTTCTGTATGAAATTGATTCATTAGTGAGTGACAACTGGAAAATTTTATGAAGAAAGGATCAGTGGTATTTTCGTGCAAATAACCACATGTGTATTTGCACGAAAAAACCATCATTTTACTGCTAATTCTAATATATACTGCTAGTTCTTTAAATACAGTTTCAGTAGATACTTTGCAAAATGGCATCTTAGTTTGTAGAACCAGCTAACTTTGTATGTTTTACAAGAGGCAATAATTGTTAAGCACTCCCCACCTCCACTATACTAATGCAGCTTTACTGATGTATAAAATAACACTTGAACTGTGTTGTCAATTATATAGGTCCCTAATACTTTAACTGGCAAACTTAGCAGTCATGGCAGAAAGAAATGTCCAGACAGTCTTACTGGTGCTGATTCTGAGAATGCTTTTAATACTGGTGATCTGTAGTTGCAAAGCAAATATAAAGTAGGCTCTGCCAGGAAATGAATCTTGCAGAAGTCCTGTGAAGGTGTTCCTTCTTTTCTTAAGAGACCCTGACAGGACTCTGCTGGTAATAAAAGGGGTTTGCTTTGGGTTTTGATTTAGCTTTGCTAAAGCAGTAAGAATGCTGGCAGGTTCACTATTGCTGTTTACTATGTGTTTTTTAAAATTAGATAATGGTGGCGCAGCCCCATATGTCAATAATAAACAGTTCAAGTAGGTTTGTATTGGAAAAAATGGGGTTGTCAGCAGAATGGTATTATTTGTCACAACAGCGGCTAACAACCAAGTACTTTATATTGCTAGGCTGTTATCAGCTGGGAGGCAATTTTATTAGCTGGAAAGAGGAGCAGTTTGGCAGAGCAGCAGCCGTGCTCCGTGGAGGAGTCTCTGTGAGCGAGCGCGGGGTCGTTGTGCCGCGGCTGGAGGAGGGAGCTGTGCTGACAGAGCTCACACAGGATCCTGAGCAGGTGCCAATGGAAACTGCCAAACTGGAAAGCAGGGAAGGGACCTGGGGGTCCTGGTTGATGGCAAGTTGAATATGAGTCAGCAGTGCCCTGGCAGCCAGGAGGGCCAACCGTGCCCTGGGGGGCATCAGGCAAAGCATCACCAGCTGGGCAAGGGAGGGGATTGTCCTGCTCTGCTCTGCACTGGGGCAGCCTCACCTGCAATATTGGGGCAGTTTTGGGCACCACAATACAGAAAGATGTTAAGCTATTGGAGAGTGCCCAAAGAAGGGCAACTAAGGTGGTGAAGGGCCTTGAGGGGAAGCTGTGTGAGGAGCGGCTGAGGGCACTTGGTGTGTTCAGCCTGGAGAAGAGGAGACTGAGGGGAGACCTCACTGCAGCTTCCTTGTGAGGGGCAAAGGAGGGGCAGGCACTGACCTCTTCTCTGTGGTGACCAGTGACAGGACCCAAGAGAATGGCTTAAAGTTGTGTCAGGGGAGGTTTAGGTTGGATATTAGAAACAGATTCTTCACTCAGAGCGTGTTTGGGCACTGGAACAGGCTGCCCAGGGCAGTGGTCACAGCACCAAGCCTGACAGAGCTCAAGGAGCATTTGGATAATGCTCTCAGGCACATGGTGGGATCGTTGGGGTGTCCTGTGCAGGACCAGGAGCTGGACTCGATGATCCTTATGGGTCCCTTCCAATTCAGCATATTCTGTGATATTCTGTGGTAATATCTGTTCTTACCCTGCCCTTGCATGGCTGTGGCTGGGAAGCAGGACATCCTTGTGTGTGCTGGGAGCAGCTGCTTCAAAGGAGGCAGAGGTCTCTAATGGACATCATCTTCTGCATCTATCATTTTATTGTTATATTCCTGGAAGTGTTCACAAAATATATGGATGTGGCACTTGAGGACATGGTTTAGTGAGGAACATTGTGGTGGTGCTGAGTTGATGGCTGGACTTGATGATCTTACAGGTCTTTCCCAACCTTGAGATTATATGGGTAAAACTCACCAAACTGGCATAATTAGAAATACTTTACTGCTTTATAAATTTTAAAATTGGCATTCTAATCTGAATCCCTCTCACACCAGGGAGCTGGAGATTTCACATGTAAAGAGGGCAGTGAGGAATATCCCACGTCCACAGTTTTGCCAAATAACCCTTTGCTGGCTTATTCTGTAAAGCTTGGCCTCCCTTAGACCTAGGGCATAGCAATGTCTTTAGTTAGCTAGTATCTAGCAAATATCAATCGCTGGAAAGGTTTGGAGGGTCTGTGTATTTGTGGGTCAATCCCAAAATGCTACTGTTTGTTTACGGCAAAAAGGTGATCCCTTCTTTATGGAAATCATAGAATCATAGAATCAGCTGGGTTGGAAGGGACCTCCTAGATCATCGAGTCCAACCCTTGATCCGCTACCATCATGATTACTAGACCATGGCACTAAGTGCTACATCCAGTCTCATCTTAAAAACCTCCAGGGACAGAGAATCCACCCCTTCCCTGGGCAGCCCATTCCAATGCCTGATTATCCTCTCTGTAAAGAATTTCTTCCTAATATCCAACCTAAACCTCCCCAAATCACAGGCTCTGCTTTTTTTTTTTTTGGACACATGCTCTCAATACAGCCATTTTTTCATGTGTCATCATGTATTCTGCTAATGCACTTAGTTCTGTTCCTTAAGTACGAACAGGATAGGGTTGTTTTTTAAAAAAAAAGTCCTTAAATAATCTGCATTTGAGTCTGCTTAAGTTTAGTAATTCTGATTGGAGTGATAATTACAACTACTCTGGCAGCTTGCTCCTAATCCTGATCAAGTAAAAAATACTGTAGAAGACAGTGAAGTGAGTACTGCACGGAACTGCAGGACTTCTGGATCGCAAATATTTACAGCTTGCATCAATTGCAGAATGTGAAGTCTGTGGTCCAGTCCAGAGTGACTCTTATTACAAATCTTTTTCACAAGGTGTCAACCTATGGAATTGTGTGACCATATCTAGCTTGCCTGCTCTTTTGCAGCGTGGCTTTTAAAGCCTGATAATATGGCCCAGGCTCACTCCAAAGCTCAGCAAGTGAAACCAGCTCCCAGTATCCTTCATTGCCTCATGATCTGGGTAGTCTGAGTTGTGCTTTTTGCTATTTGTGTGTATTATATGCTCTGGAGTTGCTCGTACAGGAGAAGGATGTGTAGGGCTGGGTGCTCATTTACAACCTGAACTACCCTAATTTAGTTGGTCAGTTTTCTATATGCTTTAGTTCAAAATTCATTTTCCGCCAAATCACATTGCACAGAATTTTGTATCTCTCATTATTCAACTTTCAAGGGATGAATTAATGGTCCTTGATTTTGTTAAGTTAATTTTAGATCATGGAACTGCAGAAAATTCTGGAAATTAAACAAAGCCATAGTTGCATGGTTTGAGTCTCCTAATAAGATATTTGGTGAGATCATCTCGCAGATGCCAAAGCAGAAATCTGTTTATGTGAGGGTTATACAGAGTAGAGACCAGCTGCAGATCTCAAAAGAGGAAAGTTACTGGCTTTTTAAAATGCAGACCAATAGAAAGTATTTAAGCTGTATAATCTATATAGAATGAATTACTCTTTTCAAGTATTCAGGACACGTTCCTATTCTCCATTGACACTATCTATAGCTGTGGTTGCTTTTGGAGCTTGTTGTAAATTACTCCTGGTGTTTTCTTGAAGTTATTACTTAATTTCTCCAAGAGTGGATATTTGGAGTGGTTGAGTGGTTTATTTGGCTGTTTGCAGTGTAGAACAGATCCCAAGAGCAGCCCCTCAAGGGCCTGGCTCCATCAGCTCAGCTGCTGCTCTGCTGGGCTTTGCAGGGCCCCGCCTGCTCTCAGCACAGTGGTGTTCATAGGCAGATGCAGCATCTGGAAGAAGCAGATTCAGGCTTTTGGTAAAACTGCTCTGTACATCTTTGACCACCACAGAAGGGAAGTGGGGATATTGAGGGAAAATGTACCGACTGTTCCCCATATTGTGTGTCCCCATTTCTTGTAACTTCAGTGGGAGGTGATTTTTTGCCACTCTGTTGACAATGAAACCACATATTTCTCTGGTAACCTAAGAAATAGAAATTTTTTTATAAACGTAGAGGTATTTCTTGCTCCTTAGCTGATACTGCACTTCCATACACTCATCAAATCCACTGGTTCAACCACCCCTCTTTCTGTTTGTTAGTGGCTGTATTTAGTGCAAAAGTGTTGTGCCATGCAGACCTGCAGCAGCTGTTGAGCTGGGTCAGATCAATTGTCCATTTAATCCTGTACCTTATGTCTAATAATGTCCTTACAATCTAGGAGAAGGGAAGAGCCTCCCAAGGGGATAACTCAGCACTTGACTGGTTTGTGCACCATGAGCTTGTTCAGAAGGGATTGTCAGCAATAATATTTTGAGAACAATTTGGCCTTAATGAGTCTCAGTTAAAATAACCTCTACTGCAATCCAAAGTGCACCTCAATAATTGCAGGTGCCTTAAGAAACACATCCTCTACCCCTCTGCCAATGCCTGCATCTGTCCTGTCCCACAGGCACTCACACAGATTGACTTCCAGCAAGGCACTGCAGTACTTCAGAAAATCGATACTGCAGAAGGAATCTTTCTTTTCTTAGCTTCTTATCAGAACCAACCTTTTATTTCTGCATCATTTCTTTGCATGACTACAGCCCCCTCTCATTGCCATCCAATTTATTTGTTTACTAATCTCTAGCCTTATGCTACTATGCTGTGATTTGCCACTAAAATACCAAAGTCTTCTGTCCTAGGTGGACTTTTTGAGATGTCACATCAAGAACAATCAAAATTAAGAACCAGGCTTCTACAAAAAATTGGCTTTTTTTTCAAATACACATTTTTTTTTAATCTATGCTGAAAATTTGCATTGTGCTGCCCTGTATGGAGCTTCTGTAGAGTTACCAAGCTTTACATTCTGCCTCATCTCTGTGTTGTCAGGTCAGCTCAGCCCAGCACGTAAATAAAATATGATCATTTTAAGAATGCTAAATATTCTAAATGGAATCTTATAGGAAATAATAAAACCTGTTAATTTTCTGAAATTAGGACAGGAGATGCTTTCAGTTACTCCTGTTACATGGTATTTGGGCAATTCACCTCTAAATACAGGCTGGAACACAGCAGTAGATATCTTGAGAGAAGGCAGGCAAATGGTGAAACCTGGGTGTATTTGAGAAGACCTCAAATGATGACACAGTTTTACAAAACTTTGATCAGTGTCTTCTGGCCAGTAAAATTGGCTTCAGCTTCCTGGAGAGTTGAGGCTACAGTGTGGTTAAGGAAAGTGAAATGTGGGCATTTTCAAGGAGAAGGGTATGGAGGGCAATGCTGCTAGTTTCATCCAGCTGCATGAGAAGATTTGCTCTTGACCCTAAAAACCTCTATGGCGTGGATGAAGGAAAAAAGCAGGATCACAAGCTCCTAGCTTGTACACAGCATGGCTATGTACAAATAAAAACATGTACTGACTTCTACAAGGCATTTTTTTGAGATGAGCTGTGGAAAGCTGTTCCAAAATTCAGTGAATCATAAATACAAATGTGTAGTGGATAGAAAACTAATTTTGTCATCATGCCTTCTAGGCAGGTTCAGTGGCGAGCAGATCCCATGCTGTTGCTTATAAATATGTGGGACATCACCATGGCTCAAATTACCAACAGCAACAGGCAGCTCAGGAGCTGTTTCTAGTGGTGCCTGGGCATGATGATCTGCAGCCAGCTGAAAGCCAGAGGCGCTGGGGACCCTGTAGTTTGGTATTTTTTTCTAAAGTACCAATACTTCTTTTAACAAGAACACCTCCTGCTACATGCAGTGCTCTAGGGTTGAGCTGAGAGAGTGTGCTAAAGTTAGCACAGGCTCTGGATGCACTTCTGCACAGCCTCCTGGAGAATTAGTTCTTGGTGAGAAGTGGGAAGTTTAAGGCACCGGGTACAAGCCTTTAAAAAAAAAGGTAACCAAAATGCAGTGTGTGGATTGTGCTGGGAGTATTTCAGAGTGGGAGAAGGAAACAGACAGCTTACAAGATCTTGTCTCAAGCTGTGGAGTAATTCTAATGGGGTGTAGCATATCATATCTTCGGTTCAGTAAGTCTATAGTAATGGTGTCTTTTTAATTAAAAACTTCTGAGAAGCCCCTTAGATCTGAAGTTTGGTAAATTCCCTTCAGTTCAGTGTAAGTGCTCCAAATGTGTGTCAGTAAGTGAGAATTTGTTTTATCTAGGAGGTTATTGCTTGTAATGATCCTTGACCAACAACCCATGTAAAACTCTGTTTTTCCATAGTTACCAAGTAGTAGGAACAGTTTCTCCAAGAACACATCTCAAGTGCAGTTTAAAGTTTCTGGACTGAGAGAATAGATCAATCTATGTGGTCGGCTTCATCCCTCACCTCTTAATGAAATGCCAGGTTTGAGGGCTTTAATTGGGCATTGTTCTGTAAGGAAATAGGCTGAGGCTGACAGGTCACTGCATAAAAGCCACTACAGAGAAATGTCTTGTGACACTGCCAACCAGGGCCCCAGCTCCATCATCAATAGGCAGTCTGATTTTAGGTGTTATCATCTCATCTTTCAAGGAAAATAGGCTACTGATGTCTTTCAGCTTTTTATGATATGGGCCACTGCATTTTACTATCATCTCGGAAAGAGACATCAAAGTACTTTTCAGATTCTTTCTAGGAAGAAAAATAGGTAACTGCTGGAAACTGTGGGTTTTGAGCATTTGTTAAATATAGCTTGTAAAAGACTCATCCCATTTTTTCCATGTGGCACAAGTCACTTGGTTAATTAATGTTTGGTTTTGATTGAACTGTTTTAAGTCCAACTTTGATTAATTCTGGCATAAAAAAAAAATTAAATAGAAAATTACAGTAAAACACTATTATGTCATAAATTGAAAAGAAGGTTGAGTGATGCCAGAGAGCAATTCAATGTACACAAAGAGAACAATTTGTTCTTGCTCTGCATGGTGGTAGACTTTCCCTTTTAGCCATGTTCATATAAATGATTTAAAAGCAAAAATCTAAGTCTGAATAGGGATAAATAGGTTTGCAATAACAAATCATCAAATGAATATTCAAAGTATCAATGAAATGTTTTCTTGTAAGTATCTGTAGTTTGCAAGTAACTGTGCACTCCTGATTTAAAGTGTCTGGATAGAAACTCTCTGTTCTCACATCGGGGACAGATGTGTGTCCAGATCCTTGTGCTCAGGCACACATTCAGTTTGTTTACATCTACAGATGTAGCAATTTATTAACTAAAAGTCAAGACTTCCACTACTGCAGTAACAGTAGAATTGAGCAGACTAAGTTCAGTTTGTTTATAAACAATAGTACCTATAATGGAAAGAGTTCAGGTTAACTAAATAGGGAGAAAATACTGGAAATTATATTTCTGGTCTGCTTATGTTCAGAGGGAGGAGAATTCTGAAGTTCTATGTACTTCCTATTGCCTGAAGTCTTAGAGCAGAACAACACTGAATCAGTATGAAAAAAGAAGCCTTGCATTTGGTGTTCAGTAAGAATAATTGCTTTCAAATAATTTTTAAAAAATACATTTTATTTAACTGCTGAGATTCTGTTAACAGACTCTGAACTCACATTCTGCTGTCAAATTAAGAAGATGAAGAATGTAGGTTAAAAACAACAGCCGTTTCAACAAAATGAAAAGACAAAATTTGGACTGTTGAATTCACAGTTCTGTATTGAAGTTTAAACTAAAATTAGTACATAAAGGTAAAACTGACAGGAATGGTTTCAGTGAGCAGGCACACAGCTGCTGCAAGGAGCTGGGACTAACACTGCTTTGCATTCAAAGCAGAAACAATCCTAACCTGGTGTCCCTGGCAGCCCTTCAGTATCATGGTTGTAAGAGCACTTGAGCTACAAGAGCCTGCTCCTCCAGGTTGAGCTTTCTCAGTGTTTCCAGAGGAATTCCCCCTCACAAAAGCACACCTTGCCTTCCGAGTAACTGGCAGCATCTCCTCAGACTCAAGTCCTCTTCATTGAAAGACCAAGTTCAGCCCTGACAGGGAAAAAATGAGTTCCCACCACCCTCAGGTTTCAGCATAATAAATACCCAAGGCCAGATCTTCCCTGCAGTGGTGGGCAGGTGTGGAATTGGCACCAATTTGGCATCAGTGAGCTGCCTGCAGCTGCCCCAGGAGTGTCAAATGATGCCAGGATGCCCCTGCCATCCACAAGCACAGGGGATGGCGATAGCACGTGGGGACTGTCCTGGGCTGGCAGCTGTGCCATGTGCCAGAAGGGAGGACAGCCATCTGACAGCTTGGAAACGGGGATGTGCTGACTGGAAGTGTGGGTCTGTTGGGCCCAGGACTGCAGTTTATGAATAAGCATCTGTATTCAGGTACCACATGGCACATCAGGCTCAGAGGCAGACAACAGGGCTCACCTTCAGCCTTCCCAATCAGTAAGCTCTTTTCTCTCCTTGGTGTAGGTAGATTGGAGTTTTATCCTTGCCAAAACCATAGGATATAATGTACTTGTGCATTGGCTATATATTTGTAAGGGAAGGGGAGACCTGCTGAAGGAGGGAGGTCCCTGGGGCATGGTTGTCACAGCCCTATGTGCTGTTGCTCCCAGGCTGGCCCAGGGAAATTTGGGAGGGTTGGCATACACACAAGGCAGGGCTCCTGCTGCCCACACCCTCTGAGCATAGGAAATGAGGATTACCTTGTCTGCAGGGGCAGGACCTCCTTGCCCCTCAGCTCTGCAAGGGTGGATCTTGGGGCAGGGAACTCTGAGCTTGTGAGCTTCTGCATTGCTGCATTTATGGTTGATGACTGTCTGTCCATGTGCTGGCTGGGAACCTGAGCTTTGGCAGCTGTTGTACCCTTTCCTGCACACACTTTTATTGTCTTCTTTGCACAAATTTGAGTTACTCCTTTCGTTGCCAAAGTTAATTGTGTTTGCTAACAATTTTTCAGCTTTCAAAACAAAAATCCTGTATTCATCTTAATGCCTTGCTGTTGCTACATAGGCAGTCCTTAGCATGTGTTTGTGCATGCAAGGATTTAATTAAAACCTTAATAACTAAATAATCACCACACAGTCTGGGAGTCTGTGAGATAGCACTGTGGGGACATTTATTGAGTTTCTCAATTGCACACCACATTACTGTGTACTATTTTTGATGCTGGGTAACAATACTCCAGCTTTGCTGGTGAGGTGTGTATAGATTATGAGGCAGCTGGAACAGTGAGCCCAAGAGCAGTGGTTTACTCAGATCTGTCTGAGGCATTTCCTTTGATCATACCACAGCTGAGAGACACTCACATCTCCTAGAGACCAAGACTAAAGTATTTGCATTAGGGTGCCTGAAGTGAATATCCTAAATAGAAATGCCCTGATTCCTTTATCAGAGGTACTGAACACAGAAAACTTTTTTTTTAAGTTGTCATGCTTTGCAAAGTGGCTCTGACAGCTGTGTTTCTGAGTGATGGTCAGTATTTTGGGCATTGATTACTCCCACAGATCAGGTGTTCAGCACTGATGAAGCCTCTCCCTAGGTGCCTCTCTGCCCTCCAGCTGCAGGGCAAACGCCAGCTGGGCTCCTGCTTTTGCATCCAGCCCTGTGGAAATGTCCCATGGCCACGTGAGACATCAGTCACAGCCCTGCACTGTCACATTACCGTGTTGGTGACAACTGCATGGCTTTGGATGGTGTCACCTGTGGGCACTTGGTGCTGCTGTGGCCCAGCCCTGTGTGGGCTCTGCAGGGATCAGGGAGCTCCAGGCAGTGATCTCCTGTCCCACAGCAACAGCATGGGCTGCACCAGGGCAGCAGAGCTGCTCCGTGGGAAGGGGTTGTTCTGCCCTTGCCTGGCAGCTCAGCAGTGACTCATTTCAGAGATGGAGCAGCCCCACACCTCATGCAATGTCTGTGTGTCCTGCTCTCCTGGCCAACAGACCTCAGCTCCACAGCCCTCAGCACACACGGAGAGGGGCCAGACCATGGTGCACACAGTGAATATCTGTCTTTTTGGCACATGTAGCTAGGAAATAAAAAAAATGAACAAGTGTCTTGGTGTAAGTGGATATGAGGCAGGGACAGCTTTGTTAGCTGCAGCATGGATGTGGCTGAGAGCAAAAGCACTGGTGCCTGTCCCTGCCCTGGGGGAGCTGTGTCCTCCCTCAGCAGCTGTAAGAGCACAGGCACCTCTTTCCTGCCCCAGCACGTGCCTCAGTGCCCCACAGCCCTGTCCTGCCCCATGAGGTCCCTCCTCAGAGCAGGAGCTGTCTTGCCCTCCCTTGTTTGGACGGGATGACTGTAACAGACGTGTTCCATATCTGACCTCTGTCTTTCTACAGCTCCTGTGCACGTTTTTAATTTAAAATTCCACTCTTTCCTATAAAAGGTAAAGAAGATGTCAAGGTCTTGCTGTTCCCATTCCAAATGAAATGGGTTCATGTCCTGTTAATCAAGGAGTACAGCTACAGCATTTGTCATTTCCCTTTAAAGTAATGGGTGGTTGATACCTGTCATTTCTCAAGAAACTATATACCAGATTAAGGTGTATTTATAGAAATCTGAATTGCTGGTAACTTGGCTGAAGCCAAGTTTAGGCATACTATTAGTAACACATAATGGAATGACCTAAGTGGAGTTAGATTTGGGAGGGGGAGGAGAAAGCTCTTTGAGTTGGATAGCTTCAGGATGCTGTTTTACTATTAAAATTAAGCTCCTGACCCCTGGCACTGAAGTGATAAAAATGAATCTTCCTATATTTCTCTTCTGCATTTAATCTTCTATATTGGAAAAGATAAAAAAATCAAATCTCCTTCTCTCCCTTGTCTCTTTCTTTTCTAGGTACAGGACCTATTTATGCTACAGACCCACTCCTATACGTGTCCCTGTTAATACTGCATAAGCTTGTACATTTATTAGTAAACCACTGACGGACTACTCCCTCCACTCCTCCTCTGCCAAACAGAAAGGAACCTATTTAATAACAAACAAAATCCCTGACAAAAAAAATACCTACAGTTTTAAAGATGGACAGAAAGAGACTGAAAGAAGCATGATAAATTCTACATGGGGGGAAAAACATATTTTTTGGGATGCCACAGAAAAGTAAATCACATAGAATAATGCATCTAGTTTCCAGACTCTATGGTGTAAAGCCCTGCTCTGTGCATGGCACTTATGATTTCTCTATTTTAATGTAATATTTTTTCTTTTCTAAACCTTTCCTCTGACTCTTCATTTTGCACGAACTGTTGAGCAGTTATCTTTATGACAATATGTAAAGATGTTGGGTCAAACCCTTCCTAAGAAAGGAAATATTTTTAGTAGATTATTGTGTTTAGGTTTTTTGGATTTCCTTTTTTTTTTTTAATTAAATTATTTCTTTTGGAGACATAAAAAAAGGTACATCTTACCATAATTAATATTCACTGTCAATAATATTTATTTTTAAATGAAGATTGGAAACAAGGTAAGACATTTGTTTATAAACTGTATTGTATATTGCTGAATAACAGTTGAATAAAAAGATTTTGAAATAAAGTTTTTACAGATGTGTGTGCCTTTCCCTGTGTTCTGAAGGTCCCTGAGAAAGCTTCATGGCTGGGTGTGTTCCCTACCTTGTTATAACTCAGAGACTTGAACAAAGCAGCACAAACAAAATAAAATCGAAACCAGTTATTTTTCAGACACCCTCACCTAATGCCAATGCCTACAGCAGAATGTGCTGGCAGCTACTCATAGTCTGTAGCTGTGTTTTCCTGTGGTGACACCAGTTAACTCTGGGCAGTTAATCCAAGATCCATCAGATGGGCAGTGAGACAGTGTGCAGTATTCGAGGTAAGTTGCTTTGGTTTGCTTCAGACTTCTCTGAAAAAAAGATTAATCTCAAGTAGTGGAAAATGAAAATAAAAATAAATCAACATGGAATGTTGTATTCCCTAGACCTGGTTTCAAGATTTGTTTAAAATGTATTCAGATTTCTAAAAATACATAGTTGTGTCCCTTTTCTTACCCAAGTGAACTTTCTCCAATGAAGCTTTTTTACAGTAAATGCAGCACTTATTTTTCTGTTCCAAAATACTTGTTTTTCAAGGGAGGTAATAGGATGACTTAGTAAAGAAACATGACCTTCTTTAGCTGAATTTAGTGAAGTACCTTGAAATCTCCTATGTCTGACTGTGACTCTTGTCCTTTCATTTGAGTGGCATTTTAGAAAGGACCTTCATTGTGGAAAAGGTAAAGTGACAGCTCCAGTGCCAGCAGGACTCTGCCTGCAGGAGCTGGGGAGCAAAGGCAGGACATGCCACTGCCTCACCTTGTACCTGAGTCCTCTTCTAGAATTTTCTCAGATGATCAGAATTTCCTTTTTCTAGGACTGCCAGTGAGAGTGAGGGATTTGTGCTGCTCACACTCACTAGGTTTGAGACCAAAGCACATCTGTGTTTCACACGTGTTACTACCGTGCAAAATCCCTCTTGTCCTGGGGCAAACCTAATATGGGAATCCAAAGGTGGTAAAATCTTTGCAAGAAGGTTCGTCCCATTAATGCCAGCTGTAAGATCCCGTGGATTGGGGAATAATCCATAATCATCCCACAAGAAGCAGAAGTGCTCTCTGGAAGAACTCAGAGGAGGTGGTTATTGCAAGCCTGGAAGTGCATCAGAGCATGAGACACTGAAGAACACAGTCCTTGGCTTCCATATGAACACAGGAGGGCCAGGATTTCATAAACTGCAAGGAAAAGATAGATGGAAAAAAAGATTTACATGTTGGACCACATCTAGCCCATGTCTAATGCCAGCATTCATGTCTGAGAACTTGTTCAAGGACAGTTACTCCAGCAGAGGAATGTGTGGAGTCTGCAATGTCAGGAGAGCTCTAACCCTTCAAGCAAGGGCTAGTGCAAGTGAAAGCTGCCTGGGTTTGGGCTGGGGCTCCTCCTCCCAGCTCATCATCACTGCTGCTGTTTCTTCAAGGGCAGGGAATATTTCTCAGGGCCTCATCTTCCTTCTAAGGGAGAGGACTAACATTTTTTCACAAGCTGAAGAAGAAAACAGCCCAGAAATTGACCTAAATAAATGGCAGGCACTTGGAGCAGTGGAGCGTGTCTATCTAGGAGTAGTTATGCTGCTCTTTCAACTTCAGGCCCACCTCAGCTGGTCTCCTAGTAAAGAGGTATCTGCTTTGCTCTGATACTTTTCTTTTGTCACTTATGGAGTACATTGTATCTCAAATTGAATACTGTGTGGTTTGGAGGAAATACATCATCCTGAGCTTGCCCTTCCCTGAGCTTGCCCTTCCCTTCCTTTTGTGGCCTGTTACCTGCACAGGGATGTGGCAGAAACTTCAAGTTTTGTGTGCAGTGACAGGAGTAGAATTATCAAGGTCTTTTAGACTTTAATCACATTAAAGGTGAAAAAATATTAAACCTGTGACTAAAAATAACTTTTTTATCCCTTCTGAGATTAGAAGTAAGTGTGCCACCGTAGGAATAACAATTCTTATATTCCAATTCACCATAAAAACTCAGAACTACTAAACAATAACCTGAGGATTTGATGAAGAATCTCATCTAGCAAGAGTAATAGGCATCTTTTCTTTCCAGTGAAGACCTGCACACATGCAGAGATAACTCCCTACCAGCACACAGGATAACTTCAACAAGGGAGCAGATTGCCAAGATAACCTGGCTCTACCTTTACCTTCCCTGTATTTTTGCCTTCAAAAATGTGCAGAGTGAGTCAGAGAGCTCGGCCCCTGCAGCCCTGTTTTGGGGCCGTGGTTTCCACATTCAAGCCAGCTTTTTTTTGCAAAATATATAGTCTAAAACTGGCCTTATAGTCCTGTAGTGCAGGGAAAATAACTGTCTAAAGGGGAGACTGCAGCTTTCAGTACAGTATTTAGTCTTTAAAAAGCACTTAAAGGAATGAGCAGCATTTTGAAGAAAAATGGTAAAGAATTTGAAGCCTTATTGCTTGTGAGTGTGTTAAGAACTTTTGCTAAAACATCTGTCCTTTGAGAGTGCTCTTTCTTCTGAAAAGGGCAACTGCCTCACTTCTGCTGATTGTATTTACAAAGGGTAAAGAGAGGTTTTGCTGTACCCTTAATGGACAGAGGCTAGTGGCAAATCTTGCTATTTCATAAATCTCAGCATTCCTCACGGTGTCTGCTGTCAGAATCGATTAGGAGTAAGTGCTTGGACTGCAGAGCCGTGGAGGGGCGGTGTGTCTCCTGTAGTGCCATGCAAGGCCAAGCAGAGAGTCCTCCAGCACGCGTGGTGGGGTGGGTGTGTGCCCAGGCACCCGGGAAAGCAGCCCCGGGTCCCTGCCGTGGGGACAGCACAGGCATCAGCTCCTCACACAGCCAGCAAACAGCTGAGCTGGGAAACATGAGTGATGGCTGGTAAGGGCCAGAGCTGAGTCATCTGTAATATAATCATAAGGAAACACACATTTTTCCTGAGAGAAAATCAATAGAACTTTGCACTTTTCCTTGTAATATTTCCAGTCTGCGCCATCAGCCACAGCTCGCTCACAGTTACACTGCCATAAATTCACTGCAAGTTAATGGATTCCTACCAAAATGAATGGATTTAAAGCAGTGTAACAGAGCTGAGGCTAGAGCCATGCACATGTAAAAATACATGGAGCAAAAGTAGTTTCACAGCACACAGGTGACCTTTAAAGTGCCACGACCTTCCAAGTAAAAACCAAAATTAGCTAGTTCCTAGTGTGTTCCTTTTCTGGCAAAAGTCCCAAGGAAAATGCAGCCTGCAGTGCTGAAAGCCTCGCTGTGCATGGCAAGAGGGCCAGACACACCAAAGGGAAGATGGGTGAGTGAGCAGCTTCACACTGTGATGGAGAGTGCAAAAGGCCATCTGAACATGTCATTTGTCATTTCCTGCATAAAACATTTTGGAGCCTAGTCTCACTTAGAATTAGTAAGTAAGTAAATAATGTGCTCCCAAACTGGTGTGTCAAAACTAGGTTGGTTAATGTATGAGCTGCCTCCGTTGCATTTGTTACTCCACAGCAAATTTCATGCTTAGCCAGAGGCTGGCAAAGTTCATTTATTCATTATCCCCAAACTTTGGACAGTTATTATTCAAATTCCCCCAGTACATCTATTTAATAAGAGGAGAACAGAAAATTGATGGGATCAGAAATGTTAAAGTCTTAATTAATGCTTTTAGCAAAGACTGATTGGAGGGGGGTTGTCGTGCGAATATTAATGTGCCGCAAGCGCGTGTGCTGGCCGGCGTCGCTGAGCATGGGGAGGCCTCTGCCAGCCCTGCCAGGGAGCTCAGCCCTGCACCCCAGTGAGCTCAGGGCCCATGGGGACACCACCTGAGTCACCCCGGGGGACTCTGTGCCACCAGAGCAGGGAAAACCAGTGCTGCACACCACGGGAGAGTGCTAAAATACCAGCGTACGCTAATTATTGCTGATAATGAAAAAAGCGGGTGTTTAAATGATAAAACATTGGTTTACAGCAGGAAAAAGATATGGGATTTTTATTCTTCGCTGTTTTGGGGCTTTCGTGGTTTTTCTGTCTCCCAGCAGCCATGCAGTGCTGCAGGTCACTGAGCTGTGATGGGGGGATGTAGGGCATCCGTGGGCTTCACTCACTGAACGGATGCCCTGAGGCAGCACCCAGGGCTGTGGGCACACGGGGTTTGGGGTCTGTGCACACAGGAGTGGTTACAATTATTCCATAAGAAAATTAACTGGTCTTAAAACAAAGGGAATGAGATGAAGGCTGGAAGAATCCCAGCAAGGCAGGAGGGCGTCCTTGAGGGCCCCAGTCGTGCCCCAGAGCAGCATCAGCCGTGTGGTTTGACAGGGGGTGGGGAAGAGGAGGGGTGGCCGGGGGGGGTTGTTGCTGGCTTTAGATCATGTTTTTAAAACCCAGCAATCTCTGCTGGGTAAAGATGGATATTGTTATAAATGAAGCCAGTCAGGGAAAATGTGTGCTTCAGATCTGCATCAATGACAATCCAAAATTTAGCACTGAACAAGGTGGCTTTTTTAAAGGATCTGTGCTAATGCCAATGAATGGATTTAAATCTCCTATTTCTCCTCTGGTGAGTGCCTGCCTTCTAATTATAGCAATTATGGACATTCCAAGCAAAACACAGTTACATTAAGAGTGGAATCAAAGAGGACTTTGATGTAGAGTTATTTAATGGATTTCCCTATTTGTTGCCTATCGATTTCCTTTCCTGTTATTGTTGAAATGTATCTTAAATCTCACATCGAAAGTCATCTGTAGTGTAAAACCAACTAAATTACCAAGATCTTGATAAATAACTCAAAAATGTTTACAGTTCAATTCAGGATTATACTTTTCCAATAGGAAATTTTTGGAATTTACTCTAAGGAAGGTGGTAAAGAGGGTGTTAAGCAACTTTTTTTCTGTTGCATGAAATGACCAGACCTGTCAAAAACTTTAATTCATCTCTGTATTAGTATTACCCTTGAAATAGAAAGCAGCAGGTTAAGACTTTGAAATTGTTATGCAGGATGAAAAAAACAGATGACCACAAAAATGGGCTCTTATTTTTTAATTTCTTTGTTATTTTCCTTGGAAATCTGGAGTAATTGATTTTTTTTTAACAAATTAGAATGAGAATTCTTCATTATTAATATTCTTCAGGCTTGTTAGTTGCTCTGACAATCCAGTGAGTATTGTGACTCATTTTGGGGTTTAGGGTGATAAACATAGTATGTAGGCAGGTGTTAATATTAAGGCTGATGGTCAAAGTCAACTGTTTGACAAAAATTAGTAGGTGACTTCTGATTTCCAAGTTTTGCGTTTTTATAATAGCTTTTAATTTCTTCTTTTTTTCTTTTTCTTTTTTTTTTTTTTTTAACAGAGTCCTTCTGTATTCACATTCTATGTTATACAAGAACTTTAGCTCTCAATTCCCATGGCAGAGTCTTTTATTAATGTATATGCTGTAATTTAGTTACTTACTGTTCCGGGCAGTTGCATTTCAGTGCTTCCAGGGTTGTCAGAGTTGATCCAAGTGACTGATATCTGTCAGTATGTCATTAATCAACTGTCTTTGCAGCTTTGCAAATGTGTCATGTCTGTGCTCTTAGGCCGGGTCTGAGGAAGGTCGGTGCCAGGACTGATACCCCGCCTTGGCTCACCTCATCCTTCCCTCACAAGAGCAACGTGGTGGGTTGCTGTGCCCGAGAGATGAGGAGCTTGGCCAGATGTCAGCAAAGGACCTGAGAACTAAAATTACCCCCTGGGACACGTGCCCTCTGATGGCATCAGGCAGCCCTGGGCTGGGGGACAGTCTGCGCTCTGAGACCTGCACTCAGAGAATCAGTTCTCTGGAGCCTACAGAGCATCACCAACATGATGGTGAGGACTTAATTTTTCTCTGCTTTCTGGGATCTCCTCAAAAGCACTGAAAGCAGGATGGCAGGGGCTGTATTGCCTGGCCCCAGTGGCCAGTGCAGCTCAGGAAAGCTCTTGCCCCGTGTCCCAGTGTCCCAGCGTGGCACGCCCTGGTCTGGCAGGACAGCCACCACCACTCCCCCAGCTCTGAGCAAGCGAGGACAGCAGGAGCACAAGGAAGGGCCACCCATCAGTTCCTGAAGGGACTCTCAAGTGCCTCAGGATTTAAAAGCCTGCTTTCCCTAGGTAAACCAATCCTGTGTCTCTGACAGGAATTAGGATGTTGTTGAAACCCCCCACATTGCTATACTGAACTTGCACTGCTCTGAGCTCTGGCAGGTGGGCAGTACCTGCTCATCTGTCTCACTGTGACTAAGCCAAGCAGTACATGAGCTCAGGAGCTGTGCTTGCTTGGGAATGCTGATAAATCTTTGGACAAAAACACAGTGTGCACATCTAAATCCAAGTCAAGCCAAGGAGTAACTGTACCGAATGATGATCTAGACCCAGCTATGTCTGTCAGTGATACCTGTTAGCCTGAGGGGAATGCAGCACTTGAGAAAATGCACAAGAGAAGGTAAAGGCAACAAAATCAAATGAGACAATGAAAATTTACAGTTTGATAAAGGAAACATCAGTTACTTTATGGTCTTTACCAAATACGCTCATGTTTGTTATTCATTTATGTTAATTCAGTGCAAGACAATAAAAGTACAATCATTCAGTGCTACAAATAATAATAATAGTGTAATCCATTTACAGAGTGCCTGGATATAGTTTCAACTTTTATAGTGTAGTGGTATTAAAGTCTCAAGTTAGTTAAATGCACAGCAAGGTGCTAATTGCAATGCTGGTTAAAATGAACCTCCATTTATGGTTAAGTCACTGATAATGACTTCGCACCCGAGCTGTCCACGTCCCACTGAAGTCTGCAGCCAGACTCCTTACATAGTGACATCTTTTAATAATTAATAACCCTGGCATTTCAGTCTCTAGAGAAGAAAGCAGGGTTTGACAAGACATGAAGACCAAAACTGAGTACCTATGAGTGTATTGATCCTGCGAGGGTCTGTTGATGTGGCCATCTTGCAGTTTTCCAGCACCCAGGGAGAGATAGAAGGTGGGCTCACCCTTCTGCTGCCAGGGCTGGGGGCTCCAACCCCAGCGAAGAACAGTCAGCCACCACACCAGGCACCTGTCAAAATCAGAACTGTAACATGATTTAATATCAAGACTGAGTAAAGGGAACTAAATCCATCTTGCCATGGTGTCAAATGTGAGTAGCTGAACTTTTTGCAATATTTTTTAAGAACATAAACTGCCTTTCTTAACCCGAGTTAATTATTTTATGACCAGAGAGGTCTTATGCTACTCCTGCGAGACTAAAGCATTTCACTAAAGCAAACCATCTCAAAAGCAAATGCTTGGAGCTTTGCTGGGTTCGAAAAGTGTTTGTCAACCTGTTTGTAAATGAGCATGGAAAAGTCAGCCCAGTTTAGGCTCATTACCCCGGGTAATTCAAACATTGCCACTGCAGGTTTTTGAGCAGAGCAGCACCAGAGAAAGCACTGCTCATGTTCAGGGGCAGGAAAATGCCATGTGTTCACCCAGCACGTTTCCCTTCATTCAGTGCTGATCTCTGTTGCTGCTGGCATTTACCGGGCTCGGGGAAATCATCCGTCCAGTTTGTTTACAGCTGGGAATGTGACTGCAAATGGCAAGGGAGGAGGGGAGACACCACGGCCATTTACCTGGGGACACTAAATCTCACCTTCTGTGGGGTCTCAGGAGTAGGAGACAGATGTGCTGCATGGCCTGCTCAGGGAATGGGCTCAGTAAGTTCTGCGGTCATGCTGAAGCCATTTATTTTTATTTTAGCAACACTTAACATTCCCAAAACAGATGGATGGAGCTGATGGACAGGTGAATAAGCAAGAGCAGCACGATTAGCCACAGCTCTAAGTTTCACTCTGCTCCAAAATGAGCTTTCCTCAGTGGAGAAAAAGGGGGGGAGATGAGTGTTTTTCCTTCATGTGCTGAATCAAGAAGTAGAATAAGGTGTTTTCCCAAATAAATGCACTGATAATGGTTTTTGTCATGCATCCCTAACTAATTGGGGGGCGATGAAGTGCATAATTCCAATGCTATCAAGCCTGAGGGCTTAAAGAAAAGCTTCACTCTGCCTGCAAAGCAGAGTGAAGATAGCTGGTGTGACAACTGCCTATCAGTGGGCTGCAGGCGTTCAAACCAGCCGCGACATCGGTGCACTATCTGATTGCAGCTCCAATCCTGCCCACGGTCCTGCCTCCTGGGTTCAGCACTGTTACTCCATGGCCAGTAAGGCCTTAAATAGTCACAATGCACAGCTTATTTCAGGAGGAAATATTTTAACAGCACAGGTGACTGTCATGCATGCATTAAGAAAACCAGGACACAGCATACCAAATTTAGTTTAGCTACAGTAAAATAACTGAAACAGAGCAATGCTGACCCCAGCTAGTGAACGGTGAGACGTGGCTTTTGCTGCACGGGAGAGATTAGGTTCTTCTGATTTGTTTTCCTCCCTGTCTCTCTCTATATATATTTGAGATATATAGCATATATTCACATAAATATAGCATATAATTAGTGTTCAGATGTTTGAGACAAACCCCCAACATTTTAGAGACAGAAGTGTCCTTCAAGCTCAGCAGCACAAACTGTGGTCTCACAGAAATAGCAATTGCAAGTGGAAAATAGCCCCTGCTGTGCAACACCTCTACTTTATTACATTGCAATATATTTTCTTTTTTTTCATGTGCCTCGTTCATATGACCCTGCCAGTATGTAAAAAAATGGTCATTGACAGTTTCTTTGGTTTGATTTTATTATGATGTAATTTATGAGATGCTGAAAGTCTGCAAGTACTTGTACTTGACTGACATTTCTCTGAGAGTCAAAAGATTGCTCTTGTATACTTGACTGAGATTAAAATGGGTAGACTGCTTACAGCTGTATCCTGCTTTCAAAGTGCAGGATTGGACAGCTTCCATTAAATTGTTATTTTCAGTTATTATTAGCTTCTAAATCAGTTAATATAATTCCTTTCCCATAATGAATGCACAGCATTGTAAGCCTAAATGCCATATTTTCTATTGATTTATTTCCACAACCTGTTTAGTGAAATAATTAATATGATTTACAAGGCTGACCCAATATCTCAGTGGTTTAGTAAATCACGCTGCCATCTGGGAGGCTCAGCTGGTTTTAAGATCCCAGCTCCCAGCAGCAGCAGGACCTGGGAGTGGAGCTGCAGCACGTGCTGTGCTGCTCCTGAAGGTGTGCTGGGCTCTGGAAACACCTCCTCCAACGCTCAGGGAGAACGTGGGCTCCAGCTGCTTTGCTCAGTCATCACTTCTGTTCGAAGTAGGAAAATTTCTTGGTGCTACCCAGCCAGAGCAGAATCTGAGCTGCAATCTGCAGGGAATGTATCTACACTGGCAACTTGAACATCCCTGTTTTCTATCCCCAGAACTGACCCCACGTGTCTGTGCGGGCACCAAAAATGTCTCAGCTGTGGAGCTTGGTATTTTTACATGCAAGACAATGTGGGAAATTATTATTTCTATATTTTTTGTTGGTTTTTTTTAACTCATTAGAAGAGGACAACTATAAATGCAGTGTCTGTTTAAACGCCAGGGTTATGGAAGGGCTCAGTTGGATTCAGTACTGCCAGGACAGAGGTGCACTAAGGCATGCCCCGAAGACTCTTACAGTCTCTGGAAGTCCCTTAGGCAATCTCAGAGTACCCCAGGGGACTCCTCAGGTGAGAGGGAGGGCTGCATTTAGACGATCTCCGCGACACAGGAACCCCTCCTGTGGTAATACAGGCTCTCCTGACTCCTCCACATCTCCCACAGCTCTTACAAACACACAGATCTGATGCTGGTAGGGCTCAGAGAATATTCCTGTGTTCGTTCCTAGCTCACCTCCCAGTGTTATGGAAACACCAACAGAGAGCCCTTGAAGGAGGGGCAGAAGGACACTACAGAAGTGCCTGGGAGGAGACACAGTAGCCAGACTCTCTGGCAAGAGTGGAAAGAGCAAACTCTACTAAAAATACTGTAATAAAAAGCAGGTAACAACCCTCTTTCTCCTGAAAAGTGTGGATTTGGACAGCTGCGGTCTGGAACAAAAGGGATTGAGGTGACTTCTGTGGGATCAGGGCAATGGCTGCAAAGCAAGGAGTGTGCAGCCAGGGCCAGCCCTCGTGGGGATCTCTCTTACAGGGTCCTACCCTGGCCAGCCAGGCAGGGAGGACATCCCTTGGGTACACATGTACGGGCAGGAAAGGCACAGACCTCCATCCAGGAAGGACAGAGCCCATAGCTCTGAAATCAGTCAGCATTTGAGAACCACTTATAATGCCTCCACTTGCAACCCCTGAGCAAGCCTTGACTTCACTTTTAGCATCTAGTATATTTATTTTTAGTTCTATTATTTTGCATAATTACACAAAGAAACAAAAAAAACATCCTAGACAAAACTTTAAAATTTGAAGACAGTTGTTGGATGCACTTTGCAGCAGATGTCTTTATCTTCCTTCCCTGACCCTGACTCACAACCATTTCTATTTTGCTTTAAATGGACCTGTAATTTCACAATATGTATTCAGCTGGAACTATTCTTTTTGTTAAATAAACTTTACCCTTGTGCTGAATGCTCCAAGCTCTGAAAAGAAACATTCCCTGCTTGTGACTGTTCCAAAATGTAGGTCTGAAATTCATAAAGGAAGTGTAGGTAAATGGGCTGTAATCATACTGAAGGGCAAGTGAGTATTCTTCCTCTAAGGCAGAAGAAAATAAAGGAAAATCTGCTTTGCTTCTGCTGCCTCAATGCTGATAATTTTACAGATCAGAGGGCTTTTTTTAGAAAGAAGCCTGCTGTGCTGCTGTGTGTGCTTCAGTGCTGAAATACCTGTAGTCAAGCCTCTAATGCCACAGTTGGATGTGCAAATCAGAGCCTCATTTCATGACCTGGCACTGCTGGCAGCAGAGGGTCTGTGCCCTGGCACACACCACCACGGGCAGCAGCACCCTGGGGTTCACCACAGGGCAGAGCACGCACTGGTGACGGTGTGTCTGTCCTCTTACACGGGCAGCTGTGCCCGTGAGAGCTGCAGGGGTGTTCCATGAGAGCTCCATGGTTGGGATAAATAGGACTGAAGTGATATAAGAGTTAAAAATGACCTCAGAGAGGGACCCACTGCCTGAGTGCACAGCAGGGTCACAGTCCCCTCCTCCCTGCCTTCACCTCAGGTGAGCATCCCCACTTTGATGCCTGTCTGGCCTCAGGGTTGATTTTCTTCCAGAACAGGACAACCACAAACCAGGAGGTGCTGGGCAGCTCTGTGGGTGGTGTGTGCCACGTGGCTAAAGCTGAGGGGTCCTGAGCAGAGACTGGCTCACTGCCCTGAGCCCAGAGGGCACGCACAGCTCTGTTGGTGATTACCAGCCCGCTCTTTCGTACAAGTTAGTTCTTTCCTGCAGCTTCTCTCTGCACCTGCCAAAGCATCCTTGGGCTTACTTGGGCTTACTGTAGTCTTCTCTCTGCACCTGCCAAAGCATCCTTGGGCTTACTGTAGTCCCAAATAACCTCTGTTCTTCCTGCAGGTGGGATCCACCAGTGCAGCACTCCTCATTTCACACTCACATAACTCCCAGAAATCCTTTAAACCACAGCAACACAGAGCAACTCGAGCTCCCTGCTAACTAGGGCTCTGCACTTACTGAGCTGTGGCAAAGCCAAGGAGCCCCTGGCAGCTGTCTGCAAGTGTGCCTTGGGTCAGGTGTAAGCCTGTGATTAGTTAATTCTATTTAGAGGATCTGATTAAATGAGACATTTTCTCTCTCCCATTTTCACACCCTGTTCTGTTTTTAACAAGTATATATTATATACAAGGTCCTTAATAATCTCTACCACCTGAAATAATCACTGGCAGGATGAAACCTCTCCTCCTCCCACCCTTGCCATTTTGTCCAACTGCAAAACTTATAAATTAATCCCATGCTAAAATTAACATATATTGCTGAGGCAAATGAATTGGCATCTCCATGTATATCTATTAGTTTCCAGCATTTCCTGAGAGGGCTTTCATTTAATTACCAGTCTGATAGGCTAACTCACTCCTAAACTGCAGCCACATTTATTACTTTTATCTCCTTGGACACCTGCCTCTCTCCATGGTTTATCAGATTCCTACTGAAGAGAGAAGCAGAATATTTTCTATTGCACCAGGTTATTGTTTCTTTAAAAGGCACTTACCAGAACACTGACCTCAAACAGGGTGGGTTTTTTCTTTTGGTTGGCTTTGGATGGGCTTTTTTCTTTTTCAATTATCGAAGCACTGCAGCAGCATTAACCCCCTCACTGCCCCACCACACTCCAGCAGTTTAGAAGAAACCATATTACAGATAGGGAGCTGAAAGCCTCACGTCCAGCTCTGTGCAAGCAGCTGACCACCACTCATAAAGACCCTGCCTGCAGTGGAAGCCCAAGCCCTCAGATACTGTGGCTGCTTTTCACACTCCCATGGATGA
The DNA here is from genome assembly GCF_003945725.1 of Corapipo altera. NCBI lineage: Eukaryota > Metazoa > Chordata > Aves > Passeriformes > Pipridae > Corapipo > Corapipo altera. The sequence goes on from NW_020884959.1 coordinate 461,650, forward strand.
AAACTTCAATTGAAAAAGCCAAGAGATTCCTGAGCATGGCTCAGTGCCCTCCACTGCAGTCCAGTGACAGGGATCTACCTGAATTCCTCTGGATGGTTTGAGTCACACTTTATATAGTCACTGATGCCTCTATAGTTGGTTGACTAAAAGTTAACATAGATACATGGAACATTATAAAAATAATGCTGTCTACATTCATTACCAGCATAGTCACAGGCAGCACTAGGGGTTATCAGTACTCTGGGTGACTACACACCACCCAGTTACAGCTGGGTATCACAGCTCTTCTCTTGGATTGCCTCTGGCAGCAGCTCCAGGACCCTTCTAGTTCAGGTGCTGACTGTGGTAACAGGGCTCATTCAGCCCAGTTTCAACAGACAAATAGTTTTCACTTGTTTTTCTCTGGGTCACACTTCCTGAGACACACAGATCCCCTGGGCAGGACTCTCATGAGCTGGTGTATTGTGACAGACAAGCTCAGGTCCCAGTGGGTCCTAAGGTTACATGGTCCCTTGGCAGATGAGCCCTTCCTGTGTGTGGGCTCAGCACTGCACCCCTTCGGAGATGCTCAGGCTGATGTGCCCTGTTAAAAGGAATGGCTCGGTCCTGACAGCCTCAGTGTGCTGCTTCCTAAGAGTCTGGCAGGAACAGGACCTTGCTGGTAGTGATGCCTTGGAGAAAGGTACCTCATTACAGAGGAAAAATGAGACATTTGTATCTGTTTCATTAATGAACCTTTTCAACTTTCTTGGGATTTCATGCCAGTTCCTAACTCCAGGCGCAGTGGATGTTTGGCACAAGCACCTGCTGGCTCTGAGCTGTGCAGGCTGTGCTGGGGACACTGCCCTGCGTGGCTGCAGCCTCCTGCTCCTTCATGGATGGGGTGACCCCAGCCAGAGCCCCCTGAGCCTGGGGAGTGCCCTCCCCCTGGACTCTAATCCAAGCAGTTTGTGCTTAAGCACCTGCTGGGACACACAGCTAAAGATGTTCAGTGAAACATGAATTATTTTAATGTACCTTGCCTTCTGCAAAATGTGCCCCTTCCTTCCTGTCACCACAGTCCCAGTAAAAACTGGTTTGATTCACTCGAGGGCCTTGAGGCTGAGTTACACCCAGCACGTGCAACACTCCTGTTTATGTCTTGGAGCTCATGGTGTGGGGTCCTTGATCTCGTGGGTGCTGTGGCAGCACTCAGGGGTTTGAGGTGACCAGAGGAAGCAGCTTGGCTGATATAGACTTGACTTACAAAGGGTTAAGAAAAAAAGTCTCTAGAAAAAAGCCCAAACAGTTTTTATTAAAATCCACCATAATTGATTTTTGACTCTAAAGCCTTTTTATTTGTATAATTTTCAAATTTTAATGAATTATGTTAATTTTATACAGTTTAACCAAAACCAAATTAAATACATTAAACTATTCAATCTGCTACAGCTCCAGTGACAATTATTACTTTATAATTTATTATTTTAAATACCCATTTTTGCATCATACATCCCTATCACATATGAGCCAACATTAATTACGTTTTAAAATAAAATATTCAACAAGATACAAATGAAACTCAAAGCATAGCAAAAGGAATGATCGGGAGACAGACTGTCATGGAATAATACGTGAATGCCTAATGCTGGTATTAATTAGTAAATACAAGCTGTTCAGGAGCAGCAGTGGTGCCTGTCATGCTGATGTGTGTTCGGATCATACATGATCCCAGCATGCAGGAAAACCAAATATCAGCTGCCAAAGCCTCAGCTTTCTGACTGCTCGCTGGTGTTTTGAGGAGCAAGTGTTGCTATTTTAGCACTGCTCTGCAAGGCAAGGCTGGGTAGTTCTAGTTTGCAGTAGTCATCTCCAGATATTCTAGGGTCACCCATATTTTAAATATTTTAAGAAGGATATAGCTTCTTATTATGACATAAGAATACCGTGGTGTTTAAAAAGTGGCCTCCTTAACTCGTGGTGAAATTGAATTCCTTCAAAATCCTCTTTCCGTTGATGATGCTACTGTGATTCAGAGGAGGTTGGTGTACGAGGGAACTGGAGTCCTGTACGCTAAACCGAGCTGCAAACAGGCACGTTTCTTCCAAAAGAGGAAACAATTTGTAAACTTTTTTTTATTTTTTTTTTTTTTCACTCGAAGCACTGAGCTGAATTCTAACAGACAGTCTCGGGCTGCCCTCTAGTGCGAGCAGCAGCAGGGACAGGGCACCAGCCTGCCAAAAACCTGCCTTGTCTCGCGCTTTGCTTTTTAAAACATGGCTTTTAAATCACGGGGATTTTCCGAAAACATTTAGGGATTATTATTTGCTTCTGATTTCTGTGCCACTAAGATCTATTTGGATTATGTTTCCAGGGGGTTTCTTGTTTCTGTCAGGCACAGACAAGCCAGTCTTTTGTCTCTGCCGTGAAGCGGCAGCTGCGATTCGAGACGAGAAGGAGCCGGGACTGCAAGGAAATAACGAACCTTCATCTGGGAAGGACAGTTTATCAGCTCAGGGCACGGGGGAAACACGATGACGCCAGAGACGTACATCTCATCCTAACCCCAGTTAAGGATGAGCTGATAAATCAGAAAAACTTCTGGAAAAATATATGGAAAAGAAACATTTGAGGGATACAGGTTACTTCAAAAGACAATGCCATCTAAAATCAGTCAACCCAGCCCATAATGCAAAAGTTTGGGCTTCCACACAACAAAGCTTACAAACCTTCCTCTAGCAAACCTACACTGACATGAGATGAAAATTCAACACTCCATGTACCCACTGGGCTGGACAGCAACTCTCACCCTGCCCACCCACCGCCATCCCCAGACACAACCCTTTCCTAGACGGGTTCTTCCAGGGAACACCGAGGACTGACTCCCTGGAAAGGTACCACTGATGGCCAGGCAGCACTGGCCTGGCTGCCCAGCCAGGGCTGGGAGGAAGGAGGTGTACCAAGGTGCCCTCAAACCGCTGGCACTGAGCAGCCCCACGCTCCCTCTGGGCCCAAAGGAGATGTTGGCAGGAGGAGACCAAGGCCAGGTGCAGGCAGGAGGTGCTGGGACAGTGGCAGGGCTGACACAGGCTGACCCCACACTGCTGCTTCAGTGCAGCCATGGGAGTGGGGTGGGAATTGTATTAGCAGCTTGATATCTGGGCAGAGGAAATCAGATCAGAGGGCTTTAAATGGAAATTATTTTCACGAGTACAGATGTCCTTAAGGAACAAGTTCAGCTGCTGATACAATTTGGCCAAAAGGAATAAACTATATTGATCTTGAGAGCTCAAATGCTTGCTGAGACAGTCTTCTAGAGAATTACAGTATTTATTTCTTGTATCACTGACAATCAGCAAAAGTGTAACAGTGATTATAAGCCCAGTGACTTTTTACACACACCAGTTAACTTCACGTTCATCTCTCGCTTCAGTTCATAATTACTCTTCCTTAAAAAAATCACAGATCTGCTATTCTTGTGTCTCACAAATATCTTTAACTACTGCCTCTGGTCACTCTGCATCTCAAGTTTTAGCTTTCTGTCACTATAAAGCTCATTCTGTAATTGCTCCACAGCCACACAGCTTTCCCAGGACACTGGGAAAGGACACTGTTCCTCAGCCTGGTCTGCACATGGGGTTTTGCCCATCACTGCAGAGCAACAACCCTGACAGGTACAGCAATATCCTCCCCTAGGGCACACAGGTAGACTGTATCCATGGTGGGGGTTTGCATAGGTGGGGGTTTTTATTATAATTTTTAGAGAAAAATAAAGAAAGCCATACATATATATTTTATAGGATAAGAAACACCAATGTTGGCACATATAAATTTGTATTAATAATATATATTAGGGAATTATCAGAACAAATCTATTCCATGGTGATTTCCTTGAAGTAAAAAGCTTCAAAACTCTAAGACAGTAAGACAGGCAGAGCAGGTAGTGCTGCACATTCCAAAACAGGCATTACAGTTATTTTGTTGACATATTTCCACTTTATTTTTTTATTCACATTTTACCCATCTTTCGTCATTTCTCTGAGCCTTCTCTTTATTATCTACAAACTGTCTTTGCCTATTCTCTGGTTTCTCAGTTTCTTCCCCTGTTCTTTTTCATGTTTAATTGATGGGAATCTCAACTCCTGACACGGAGCCTTCTTGCTGGAACACACACTCACACACCGTGATCTCACTGCCTCAGACATTATACCTGAAGATAGATTAGGAAATGAAGATGTAGAGCTGTTGGAAGAGACTGGTTTCCCCAGGCACCAGTTTAGCCTGGATCATTGGATTTACAACACCAGCACCGCCAACACTGATTTGACTATTAATCCCTGAAGTGCCCTAGGAATTGCAGCATAAATCCAGCGAAGGAGCACTCATACGGCCCTAAAGACCCATAGCGCTTATCCTGGTACTCCATTCATGAAAATTGATCTTCTCTTCATAGCAATGACAACTCAAGGAGTCCACGCTTTGTGAAACCCAGAGATCCACTTGCTGTGGTAATGCACTGCCAGGAGGTCTGTGATACAAACCAGCCAGTGCTCACGCTTAGTACTCTGCAGAGAGCAGCCCTTTCTCCTTTATACACACACACACACACACACACACACATCTACTATTTCATTCCCTGACAGGAATCATTTTAGTACCTTTGTGCCCCACAGCAGCACTCAACAAAATCACCATGTCTCCTATAGGCTGCCTCAGTACAGGCTGCTCCCTTCCTACGCATCCTTTACCAAGTGGAGCTTAATTAAGTGCTAAGCCAATATCCCCACATGACAAGAATATAAACCTCATCTGTATTTGGAGAACAGTCATGTCTGAGCAGAGAAACACATGAGTTGGGACTGGGCTGGTGAGGAAAAGGAATTGGTTTCTCTGGTTGTCCTGTCCCAGGAGGAAAGAAGAGGTAAACCTCATAGAGAGTGGCATCTTCCTGACTTTTTGACCTTGATTTTTTAGAGACATGAGGACAAACTTTAAACAAAGATCTCACGTTGCTGGATATGTGATTCCAGGCACGGATTTGACACACTGTTCACTACTGAGAACAGAGCCAGGCACTGCCTGCAGCAGCAGTGAGGGCTGTGGCTGGAGAGGCCTTGAAGGACAGGCTGGAACTATGAAAAAACCTCTCTCCTACCAAGAGAAGTGGGATGGGAGGAACTTTGGCAGTGAGCAGAGAGGGCCTGCGCCTGCCCATGGCCCAGGGAGCTTGGGCAGTGGCTGACTCCAGCACATTTGTAAATCCTAGATGGGGGAAATCTACAGAACAAATGAGGCAACAAAAAGTGGAAGGTGAGAGGACTGTAGGATGGGAGGGTGGAAATGGGTGTCCCAGCATCTCTGGTGGGAGTGATTGCAGGATTAGAGAGAAGAAGTGAGGGTTGACATGTCCAGGCTGCCCATCATGAGTGTCCAGACTCTGAAGCAGTGCTGTTTTTATGGGAAGGACACTAACAAATCAATACTCAAACAACAGTGTCCATGACCATACTGAAGTGGTGGATGACTACAGAAAATGAGGTGGCCCATGTTATAGAAGGTATGATTGACAAGACAACAAGTCTTTTTTAAAAAAGGCATTTCCCTATGATAGTAACTGAAATATCTGCTGCTGAACTTCCTCTCCCAATTCAGAGACTTTATTAGTGTAAAAGCAATAAACAATAGCCAGATTTGTAAGACTGTTTCTTTGGCTAGAAATAAAGTTAATTCTGCATCCCAATCTCTGCTCAAATAAAACCTTGTCTTGAGTAATAGTAGTACCATGACACCCAGCAGCAGTTTAAGGTATTAAATTATCCCCACCTAAATTAATTGATTGAAATTATTTAATCTAAAAATCTGACCACAGACCCCCTCTTTGTAGAACCTCATGGCTGCGATAACCAAGGTCACTTCCCTGGTTTACATTCTTTCCTTTGGATTTTGGACTTAGCAATGTGAACCAGCATCCAGCACAATTTGTGTTTTATGAGGGACACTGAGCTCTTCAGGACCCCAGTGCCAGCCACGTTAGGGAATAACCCAGGAATGCTGGTGTATGCAGGGAGGCTCCTCTTCCTGGGACACAAAGTCTTGGTTACGAGGTTAAGGCAGGGATTTGCTTCTCTAACCAGATTATAACAAGATGACATTTCTTGTCATCTTGCTGAGTAGACAGCAAGCTGTCTATAAAAAGCTTTTTAGGAAGCAGAATGAGATTGATCGACCACCAATCCTGGATCAAGTGTTGGGACACACACACACACACACACACACACACACACACACACACACACACACACACACACACACACACACACGCTTTTTCTGGCTCCCGTTTGCTGAAAAACTTTTGGGTGTGTGTTTTTTCCCGTCCCCTCTGTCCCTGACGGCTTTGCCGCGCAGGCAGGGCTGGAGGGCGAGGGCTGGGCTCTCCCTTGCCTCCGCACCTCCGCGCGTCCCTGCGGGCTCTGCCGGGAGGTCCTTCATCCCACAATAAGCGCCGTTCTGGGTGTGTTCCCGGTGTATTCCCGGTATATTCCAGGTTTATTCCCATTCCCAGCCCCGTCGCAGTCACCGAACGCAGACGGCTCCCGAGGGCGGTGGCGCCGCCTGGCGGCCGGCACGGGCAGCGGCGCTGTGCGCAGGCGCCGCCCCCCCATCGTCATCGCCCCGCGCCGGCAGCGCCGCGGCCGCCATGGAGGGTGAGGGACCGGGGGAGACGGAGGGCGAGCGGTGAAAAGTGAGGGGTGAAGGGAGAGGGGAGCGGAGTGGTGAGCGATGGAGGATGAGGGGTCGAGAAGTGAGGGATGGAGGGAGAGGGACGAGGGTAGCGGAGTGGTGAGCGATGGAGGATGAGGGTGGAGGACTGAGGGACGGAGGGAGAGGGACGCGGGGTGATGCAGAGCCGTGGGTGGAGGGCGAAGGGTGGAGGGAGAGGGACAGGGGTCGAGGAACGGGGGGCGATGGGAGGAGAGAGATGGAGGTTGTGAGGGATGGGGGGAGAGGGATTGAGGGAGAGGGGTGGAGGAGTGGGGGACGCGGGGTGATGGAGGGCGAGCGGTGGAGGATGCGGGAGTGAAGAGGGATCAGGGGTGAGCGGTGGAGGGTGTGAGGGATGGGGAGTGAGCGGTGGAGGATGCGGGAGTGGAGAGGGATCAGGGGTGAGCGGTGGAGGGTGAGGGACGGTGGGTGGTGGAGGGCGAGCGATGGAGGCTGAGCGGAGCCCGCCCCGCTGACCCCGCTCGGCCGTGCCCTGCAGAGCAGCTGTACCGCCGGCTGCCGCCCGAGGACTCCGGGGACCTGCGGATACAGGTACCGAGGGGCTCGGGAGCACCACGCCCGGGAGTTCTGACTTAATTGAAATGTGCTGCTTTAAAGTCTCCTTTAACATATCTCTAGCCTCAGGGCTCAGAAGAGGCCAAGGTGTTTGTACATGCCTTCCTGAAGCGCAGCATGCCCCAGATGAAGGATGAAGCCATCCAGGATATGTTAACTCGGAAAGCTGTAGTTCTTGAGCATTATCCCAAAAAAAAGACCAAGCAAAGGAAGAAGAAGGCAAAAGGTTTTACTGCCAAGCAGAGGCGGGAGCTGCGCCTGTTTGAAATTGAACCTGAACAGCAAAGGTAAGACCTTGAATGTCTTCTTTGTGTAGTAAAAGTGGAAGTACACCAGAAGTATGGAAAAGCAGCAGCATGTGCACGTGGATATGAACCCTTCAGTATGAAGGGTCAGTTTGAAATGCTGCTTGTGGCATTTCACCGTGAGAAAACAGTTCTTGTCTGTATGGCTGGAAAGTTCATTTCTGTTCGTTACTAGTTCTGTTTCCTTTTGTATACCTAAGTATAATGTGAAATTAAACCCAAATACAATCACCTCTGATCTCACTTTTTAAAGTTGGACTGCCTGTGACCGGAGAGTCAAAATTCTGCATAAGGTCCCTCGGTGCATATTGAATGAAGCCCCTGCTGTTGGTAACAGGGAGTTAGTGGGGAGATAAAAGAGTAGAAATCTCTTCAGACTTAGGTGGTCTGATCCTCTAAAACATATCAGTGCTTTGGGTTGGTATAGAGGAGCATGCTTGTTTTATGAAGTAAACCAGCTGTTTGGAATGGTTCACCTTGCAGGGTAAATGGAGAGCAGATTGTATATAAATGTCAGTCTTAGCTCTCTTGGAAATACAATCTGTTGACTTCTTCTGTAAACAAACAATACTTTTTTTGTAACTTACGTTTTGTGTGTTATTTTATGTCTTTTTTTACTGCAGGTATGCCATCTTCCTACCACTCCATGAACTCTGGAAACAGTACATCAGAGACCTGTGCCACGGACTCAAACCAGACGCGTAAGTTGAGTTACTTAAAGATTAACATGGTTTTCATTTAGTAGATGCTTCCAGGTTTGCTGAGTTACTGCTTGAAACACTGTGGTTAATTGATAAGGATATGTACTGTTTCTGTAAGCTTTGACCATGATTACAATAGTCATGGTCTCATTCTGTTAACCTGACTTTCTGTATGATTTTTTTTTTCCCCTTCTGTCTGATCCCACTCTCTTCTTCAAGGCAACCCTATATGATTCAGAGCAAACTGCTAAAAGCTGATCTCCATGGAGCTATTGTTACAGGTATTCTGTTTGTTTGCTATTATATCATCTGAAGTTAAGTAGATGCTCCTGTAGTTCAGGTGCTTATTTTTAAATTCCTTTCAGTATCATGAACTCTAAAATCACATAGTTAAGATTATACATTGATGGATTATTTCTCTCCTTAAAATGCTGATGATCTTCCAACTGCTCTTGAAAATCATGTTAGTTTCAAAGTAAAACTGCATGTTTTACTAGTGATGACTGTAAGTACATTATTTCATAATACTGCAAACTAATTTTTAAGATCATGAGGCGACAGGAGAAGAGCAAATAAACTGCATCTGAAATTTTCTAATACATATTTCTGTTCTTTCAGTCACAAAATCAAAGTGCCCCTCTTATGTTGGGATAACAGGAATCATTCTACAGGAGTTTAAACATGTCTTCAAAATTATCACTAAAGAGGACAAATTAAAAGGTATGCAAGACATTTTTTTCAGTGCTTTTACAACTTTAATTATCAGAAGTTTCTTAAACACACTTATTCATCTTGCACCTCTGAGTACACTGGTTTATGTGCATAGAATTGGAGAAGACAGTGTCTTTACTGACCACCCAACAGCCCAATCAATACCTTACCAAAAAGGCATCTTATTTTTTAAAAAAAGGCATTTTCAGTGAACCCAGCATGATTATGCCCATGGCTCATTCATCTGGTTCACATTAGATGTTCTCTGCAACACTTAACTGCATGCTCCTGAAAGAGGACTAACTTTGGTGATTCCAGTTAAATTTGGAGGTTTGGGTTATTTTTCTTCTCTTGCTGAAGTATGAAAACCTTGAAATGTGGCAAACCTCAAGTCTATGGGTGAATAACATCCCCTGATACATCAGTATATTTTTATAACAGGGATTCACAGTCGCCCACTTCGGTCAGTTTGTTTCCTTTTGCATTTTCAGTTGTTCCCAAACTCAACAACGTATTTAGCTTGGAGATTGATGGATTCATTTCCTACATCTATGGAAGCAAGTTCCTGCTGAGAGCAAGTGAGCGATCTGCAAAAAAATTCAAGCTGAAAGGAACCATTGACCTATGATTTCATGGAAAATCAGAAGTATTAATAGAAATATTTGCTGTTTTCCTGCCATTTAAAGAGATGGAAAATGGAACAGCCATGTGAAATGTTTTTAAAGCATTTCATTCTTATTCTTAAAGAATGAGCAGTATCTATTGTCTTTAAGCAAGACTCTCAGACTGTTGGAGTTGGTGTATCTGTTTTGTTACTTGTATATAATATTCTGGCTTTTATTAAACTTATATGATATTAGTGTTGGTTACCTGACTTCTGTTTCGATTTATAATTGTAAATTTGCACAATAAAAATTATACCTTGTAACTCTGATAAATGTTATTGTTGCCTTCTGTATAAATTGGGCTTTAGCTGCCTGTTACTGCTTGCAGTGAGACTGCAGGTGATGACAAGTGCTCTTTATAATCATTGCTCCTGGGCCAACATCAACATCTTTGCCTTCTGCAAGCACAAGCAAATAAGTTGTTTCAGCTGACAGGTTTTACTGTGACTATCTCCTTCCCTGTGGATAATATTGTTAAAGGTAACAGGTATATATGATATAAACACAGTAAGCATGTAATGCAGCTCTAAAAGCTGTTTGCTTTCCCCATGCTAATACCCTGCTACTTGAAGGTTAAGTCAGATATGTCTATGTCAGTAAATACATGTCATGCCAGAGTGCAGGGAGCACAGCATGTGAGGGAAGCACTTGAGGGTGGAAATTCAAAGATGGAAGTGACCCCCTTTCAATCTTGTCCTTAAATTATCCACAGAACTGCCTTATGAATATTTAACCTCTGCCCACTGAGCTATTGTGCTTCATGTATCCTCATCCCCTTTTTATACTTTTTACTGTATTCTGCCTCTTTTGATTGCCCAGATTACAATCTCTCATCAGCTGGGCAGGTTTGACTTGTTTGGGAAGTGGAAGTGACCCCTGTGTTTAGATCACTCAACATTTTTCTGTTATAAAAATGCTCTACTGACGTTTATGTTCTAAATGCAGTTTTCAGAAGTTTTCGATTTCAAGATCAAATGAAAGACCTGTGTGTAGAAGTTTTTTCCTGTCTCCAAGCATTTATAGCCAAGCAGGGCCATTTCTTTAAAGAGAACACAGCTGTTCCTCAGATACATCACACCCCAAAAGCCGAGTAACTGGGGTTAGGAGAACAGCTAGAGCTCTTCACTGCACTGCAGGGCACAGAAGCCAGAGATCATTGCCACCTCCAACCCCAGTCCTATAAAAACAACAAAAAAAGAGTGTCTATTTGTAAAAAAACCTCTAACTATCCTCCAAATCTCCCACTTCCTTTCTGGACCTGTTGCTGGCAGAGGTTACAGAAGAGCTGTATCTCCTTGGAACGAGCCATCAGACACAACCAGATTCACCTGAACCAGCCTCTGATCTGCTGAAGTCACAGCGCAGGCAATGCTGGTTTTCCAAGAACAGACCCTTTGGAATCCAGAAATAAAAGCATTTGGTACAGAAATAAATGTTGTAATTACATGAAGTGTTGCCCTTGAGATGGGGAAAACTGTTTTTGTCAGGGAGAGATATTTTATACAGGGAAATACAGTTATTTCAAAGCAATGAGAATTTCTGTCCATGAAGTAAGAACAAGATGTGTTGAAGTTGTTAGAGCCAAGTTGTTATTCTACCTTGTGCTCATTACTCCTTTCAGTGTTCTCTGAAATGAAATCTCTTGGTTTCCTGTAAGAGGTCAGAAGATAAAACAAACAAAGAGGTAGAAAACATAAATCATAGCAGAAACCTTCAGGACAATGACCTAATTTTAATTTTGCTCACAGGCTTCAGTGTAACATCTAATTAAGACATCTGTTAAATGCCTATAATATTAAATTAATAGGGGGAAGCTAATAGAACTTTATTGGCATAGTCCAGTTAATTAACATTAGGGCCCTTTAATGGATGTCTTAAAGAGACATTAATGGGAATGCCATACAAATTGGAATTAGGCACAATCACGTTTCATCGTGCTGTGAAGGACAAAACACATTCTACCATATGGACACATAGATGAACATGATACAAGTTCCCAGAGCTGCTGGCATTTCCATTTTTTTAACCAAAAAAGACAAATGCTGCCTAACAGTGCCTTGTGATAAACACGAGCAAGGCTTTTGTTATTTACAGTGCAGAGTGCCCAGGAGGTGTTCAAAGGGCTCCTCAAGGTAATCAGGGTAGTGGCACAAAAGACGGGTGACAAATGAAGAATAACAAGAGCTGAACAGCCCACACATTCAAGACTCCTTTACTGCAGCTGGTAAATCACCTGCAGAGGCCTTTTTGCAGTGACTCAGAGGTGTTCCAAGCAGCCCCATAAATCCCTCAAGCTGAATTGCTCCTGCAGACAGCCAGGATCTCTGTCCACCCACCAGCAAGTCGAGACCTGTCCCACCTGCCTTCTCCAGGACATGGCCCTGTCCCTAGAACACATTACAGTCCCCATGGTTTGTCAAGAAACTTCCTTAGAAACAGGGAAACATGAAAAGGATGGCTCACCAGCCCTCCCCTGCCGATTCATGGCCATTCCCCATCTCTTCATTAGCCGAGACAGTAAACACTTAATGGATTTAATATTGGAAAATTGGAGAACTAATCACAGCTGTCTCTAATAGGCTTCTTCCTTCATGTGTTCCACTCTGAATTGCACTCAGCAGAGACACGTTTTTTGTAATGATTTTTATACCTGAACTCTCACTAAAGAAAAGACTAATGAGGGAATAACAACAATGAACGTCTCACTACCCTACACACATTTCTGCTTTCCTATTACTGTGTATATGTAATATATTTATAGCCAATATGAACTAAAACAGTTGTAAACAATCCAGTTACTGAATTTTGAACACTTAAGCAAGAATGGAAAAACAAAACAAAAAATCCCATAATTTCTGTTTAAAACCTCAAAATACTTCATTGTAGGATATGTTTGAAATTAAAGCCAAGTCACATCTGAGAAAACACACAGAATATTCTATTTGAGGGGGTTTTTTTATACTTCCTCTTAAAGATGGATTACACAACAATATAGTGGAAACCTCCAAAAACCTTCTGAGACTCTCCTTGAGAAACAGAATAAATCACTGAAATAACAGCAGCACGTAGCTGATGTTAACTATATATTCAAGCCACCCAATGTTTTTGAGAAGCATAAGAGAGAGCATAAAATTCTGATCCAGACCGTGCTCCCCTTCCTTAACTCTGTCATTCCTGTGGTAGCTAACTCCAGTTCTAAGTCACTTTCCCTACTGTGTGTAATGAAAATGTATTATTTTGGTAAGTCAGAACTTTCCCTCAGTGTACTGGTTTAATTAAATTAATGAGCAAAAGTGAAAAATAGAGGATCAAGCATCCACTGCTGCTGAGAGGAGCAGTTACATCTGGCAAACACAAACCTCCTGGGCTGCAGAACAAACAGGACCTGGTGCTCTACCTACAGATGGGTTTTGACACCTACCTCTGCACACTCTGCCTGCTGGATAGGGATTAGGGAGAACTACAGAGTACCCAGCAACATTTAATGCTGAATTAAGAGCTCTCTTAAGAGAGCTCTCTGTTGCTTTGTATTATTAGTCAGATAAGGTGCAATACCTAATAGTCATTAAAAAGAGGGGGGGAAAATGGGTATACAATTAATTAAAATAACTGATAGGAGAAGGTACAGCCTAAACTTTACAGTCTATCCTGTCATCAGCCTATTTTTAGGCAATTGCTTTTTTTTTCATTCTGCTAAGAACTATTCCCATAGCACCTAACTATTGCCAAACTATACTGATTTAAAACTTGTTATTTTCATATACTTTCAAGCACTGATCAATAGCCATCCCTTTCTATAGGCAACTGAACAGCCCATTAAAGATCTGCAGTACAGGCCTGTTAATCTGAAATCCCTTCCTACTGTATTAGTTAATAAATTCAGCCTTATTTCTTCCAGCTCTCAGAATAAGCTCCTACTCTCATGACATATGTGCATACTTTTAGCTGAGGAACTAATCTTAAAAGATTCAAAAATACATAATAATATAGTTAGAACATTGTTTATAATATTCATATCAAAGGGCTTTGGCTTCACCTCAAAAATTTTAAATCAACCAAAATTAAACATAAATTCTGAAGTCCTATATGCTTGTTAAAGGCAAGATACTTCAAAAACAGAACCTCAAGCATGGCTGCCTTCACTTGACTGAGTCAGGGCTTCTCAGCTGAGCCTCGTGGCTCTGGGGCCACAGGCTTGTAACAGAATGTTTAGGGAAACATATTTGTTGTGTGTGTGAGTCCAGCTGCCAACACACACCTCTGGCTACAAGCTCCTTGGACATTCTCTACTGTACACACAGTATCAGCCCCAAAATAGATTCCACTTTATAGCACCATTATTCAGGGAGGGAGGGAAAAAATAGGCTTATGCACTTCTTGTAAATGTTAAAATAATCCCATAAATCTGAATATATTTTTTTGTGTGTGTGAAATTGTCTGCAACACTCTGCCATGCATATTCTTCCTCTAAAGGATTATTTCAAAATTATGGACTCAGAAATGTTCAGCTGGATAGTTCTTGGGTGGCTGAGGTGCTCACTGAAGAATTTAAATGATGTAATAGCTATTGAACACCCCATTATATGGCTGCCTAATTAATGTGAATGATAGTTATGTCTTACTCACAGAAGATTATTTTACACGGAGGAAAATCTACTCACTGCCACAGTAGCCATTTCGATAGTTTTTATAGGAGCAGTTGCATTATGGCTTCATTGAGTAAAAGGTAAGTAGCCATCCTAAATAATGAAGATTGAAGGTTTAATAGTCCCAATAAAGAATCTTGCAGGTTTTTTATTTCAAAAATTAGAGTTTGATTGCAAGTGTATGATAATGAGAGGGAAAAGAGCACTGGCATGTGGAATCCTTTTGGCTCCTTGGGAACTTCCATTTCTTCTGTGCAGAAATGCAGAAGAATAAGGACAGCAAAAAAAGAAAATAAGCCCTTCTTTGCTTTTCCTGACAGCATGTCCAAGCTCCAAGCCTCTCCCCATGGCAACATTTCAGTGGATAAGGATGTGCTGGATTGTGCCTGCTGCACTCAGAAGGCTGACATTACTGGAACAGCTGCACGCGGCTGATCACGTACACACAAATAACCTCAAATAATGTGAAGAGCCCAGCTTAGACCCATTTGAATGATGATATGCAGACATAAGCCAGCCTTGCAAACTTGTCTCAGAATTGTAGCCTATTACAGCAACCCTTTTTTGCGAGGCAATAGTCAAGGGACTCGGCATTTCTGTTACAAGACCCTATTTCCAGGGTTATATATCAGAGATTATAACAGCTATAAAAATTCAAATGAGATTTAAAACTTGGCATGAGCATTCTCGCTTGGGATCTAATATTTTTTAAGCAAATCTTTGCAGGAAAAGCTAAAAGTTTACTTGTTCCACTTGTTATTTTAGGTCTCTGTTGGTACATAATTCTCAATCTAGATTCTCACGTGCCCCCCATCGCAGTACCTGAGTGATCTCTTTTCACAGCTGCATTTTCAGGGTGGCAATTCAAAGCTAGGACAATAGATTTGACATTTGTTTCTCCAAACACCAAACTTTCAGGAAGGGTTTTAAAAGAACTTCTGTTCCAAGGCAGCCACTTTTTTTTCAGTAATAAAGCACCACATGTGTTTTAGCAAGTAAAAAGTGGCAACAACATTAACCTGAATTATGGTAACAATGACTACAAAACGAGCTGTCTGGGGATTTGCAAACACAATTTCCAGATGTCTGCAAAAGATCTGATTTATCAAATACACTCCAGGCAGGATTTGTTGTGGGTTTGTACTTCCTAATAAAAGAGGTCTGTAGTATTTATTTACTGTTAGTGCCAGTGAAAGGTGCTACCCTTGTGATATCTTTCAGAAAGATGAGTGTATCCCTTTTAAATAATCCACAGGATACATAGAGAGACACAGACTTCAGAAATTAGACCTTGAAATCACCAATGAAACAGGATGAAGCTGAAGTTTAAATATAAGGAGGGGAAAAGAAGATTGTAGGCATTGGAGGCACCTCAGGAGAAAGCCTCAGGTAGTGCCAAGGGGAAGTCCGATGTACCCTGCAGGGACAGGTTAGAAACCCTAAATGCAAGCTATGGAGGATGAAATTGTATTTTGTCAGCATAGCCTGTGGCCATTTAAAATGCTTCCCTCTGTCTGGGGCCTTAAAAGCATCACAGCAAAGAGTAAAGGCCAGTTCCACCTCTAGCTTTGATCCACAGCCTGGCTGCTGAGGCTGTGATGGGGAGCCCTGGCTTAGTGCTTACTTTAGGAATGATTTTTTGATATGATTCCTTGCCATACAGGCGCTGGACTGACATGAACACACTCTTTCCAAGCAGGTCCCCACACAGCCCTCCCCGTGGGTAAGTGCTGCATGCAAATACATCATCACTCGTGTTAGTGATGTCAGAGTGGCACAAGTACAGGCAGAAGCAGTGGGACCATTAAATTTATATTCCCTCACCTTCATTGTCACAGTTCAGCCATGCAGCAGCTGGACTCAAAACTCGTGCTTTACACAAAGAATATCAGGTTGTCTTATCCTAGACTCACTATCCAGGGGAATAAAAAAACTTACATATGTACACAGAAGTAAAATAGGTAAAACACATGGTTCATAATTTTAACTTAGCATTTACAGAGCAATACCTCCTATTTGCAGTGACTTGCAAACAACAGCTTTGGGACAGCACCACATCAAGATAATTATCTTTGTTTCTGGTTTGTTGAGTTGTTTTTTCAGGTTTTTTTATGGCAACAAAGTTGGGGATATTCTTTAGGATTACTTAGAAAACCCAAGGCTTACACAGAGAAGGATAACACCTCCTGGTTTTGAACAATGACTTCTGTTTAAGGGAAAATGAGTTACTAAGGTGAACAGATTGAGTATCAAGCTCAATTAAGCATGCGCAATATGCACTGTAACAACATTCACTGTTTGGTGAAGTAATAAAACAGCTTTATTTTCTTTTGACTTCTGGGAGTCTACCTCCAAGAAACATTCACTCCTATTTCTACCCAGCTAGCATTTCCATGAGGAAGCATTGTGAATTTCAGCTCCTTTGCCAAAGACATTGTTGTGGAGGAAAACAAGAAAAACATCTTACTGCTATAAGCAGGAGACAATAACAGCACCCACACAGGCATCCACCTGCACTGGTACAGCCCACCCCCTGATCAAACATTGCTTTCATACAGGACAGCAGGGTTGTGCTTTAGAAGACAAGACACTTTGGGGACTACATGTCTAAGAGAAAGTTTCAAAAGGCAGTTTTCTTCCCATGCAGCAGAATGGTTTGTAGCTTCAGGAAAACTACATTAATAGCTTGCAACTCGACCCCAGGACACATTTACTTTAATCTAGTATTATTAATTTTTTTGCTGCTCTTTTTGTTGTTGCTTTTGTTGCAGCTAACATAAAAATTATACAGAAATCTTACCTCCGTCTATATCCAGAGCAACACATTTTGCTTTGGTACCAGAAGATGGAGCCACATGCTCACAGTTTTAAAGCGATTTTTTTTTCCTGCTTTGCCAGAAAACCCACCCATGAAAGCAGACAGTGCCTAGAAACTGCTCCCTTACCTTACATGAACTTGCCTTTTACTGCGTCTGTGTGTACAGCTAATCTGGTGCGTGCGTTACCCCATGTCAGCTGCCTCGCTCAGATGTTTCCATAACAACTCCATTTTCCTTGCTGCAAATATATTTTCTGAATTGCCTACCATGTCAAAATGAAATCAGAAAACAGAACCAAACTAAGCCAGGCATTTCCAGCTGCTAAATCATCACCCTTTTCATCCCCTTCATGAAAGATTATACTCCTAAAGGGAGCCACACATATCCCAGAACCATCAACATAAGAATCTTAACTCCTCATCTTCTTAAAAGGCCAAATAATGCAGATATAATATCATGTTTATTCTTGTCCTAAAGCTCAAAAATATGTGCTCAGATGAGAGAACAGGCTGGATTTGTGCTCTGCAGACCCCAACACCAGGCATGGTGGAGAATCTCCCCCTTTTTGTTTGGGGCTTTTTTGGCAGCTCTGTTTTGAAGCAGGCCCCATCCACTGCCCTGTAGGGTATCCTGTGCAGGGCAGGCAGGGAGAAGGCAGGGACAAGTGAGAGCAAGTCTGTTAAATCCTGCCCCTCATCCCCTGCATCCAGCCATCTCCACAATGCACAGTAAGATGAAAAGAGCCTTTGTAAAATGACATACATCAGAGGGGAAGACAAACTCTTCATTAAAGGTATTAAAGGTTGTTAGGGCTTTCCTTTGTTGGCTACTTGCTCTGTGTCAGCTGTACTAGCAGCCAGTCCCAGAGAGTCAGATCAAAGCAAGATAATGGCACTCTTAATAAAGCCAGCAGAGATCTTTCTGGTAAAAATGTTTATTGTTTGAGAACACTGTCAGGTTCTTTCATGTCCTTTCCTGACCTGGCAATGTCCCAGGTTACTACAGAACTGCTTTAAATACACAGGTTTAATTATTCTTTTTGCTGCTCTTTCAGACTGATCTCAGGCAGCAGCAACAGGCAACTAGTTTTACTCTCATTCATTTCCTCAGTACAATGCTGTAACCTCTTTATAACAAATCCTCCACCACAACATTTAATGTCTCTCTAATGCAACATTAAAAATGAAGTCAGCAAAACATTCTATCAAAGTGTTCACAAAAAAAAAAAAAACAAAACACCAAACTCGACATAATTTAGTTTTTACAAAATCTAAATGGGGAGAAAGCACACTGCCTCTATAACCCTGAATGCTGCAACCTATCAGCAGTAGATACACATGGCTTCAGCTCCCACCAGTCCTTGAGGAACCACCATTTGATGGGAAAACCAGAAGGATGTGCATAACATTGAGCGGAGCCCACAACGGCAGAGACTGACACAAGTGTCATCCTCTATCCAGAGCCTGTGGGTACCACGAGAAGACTGTGGCATCTGGAACAACTACAGCAACAGTTACCACTAATTCTCAGGTTTTATTTAAAAAATTGTACTTGCAAGTTTATCTCCACCAATTAAAGGCACTCTGAGTGACAAATCTGAAGAGAATGTCATAACAACTCTTTCTGCCCCCAGTGCTGTGGCCAAAAGCCCAATCAAGCTTTAGTTGCCAGGGTTTCTGAGCAGTGGCTCCATCACTCCCCGTATGATTTTCAGACAAACACTCAAAAACTTGGATTTGCTTCCTTTGCCTGTAACATGTGAACAATACTCAAAGTCCTTAGGGCAGCACTGTATTTGGGAATTGCCTTGGGGCTATGAGAGCACTCTCTAGAGGTGTAAGGGATCTTGGGATCGGGGTGCTGTGGCATTCCTCAGCACAAGCTGAAGGACTTTCACACTCTTCCTATCGGCAGTCAGGGTCCCTTGCAGAGCAGCCAGAGCTGTAGCAGTTCCCAATCAAACTGCAGGACCTGGAGACATCTCAGCCATGCACCCAGAGCAGGCAGAGATCAGCTGTGGACAAAACCCCCAAAAGTGGACGTACCCTGCACCCACCAGGCTTAATCCACGTCAGACTGCAGAACCCACCAAGGCACCACTTGTGTAGTGTGCAACATGTACCCCAAATACATCACCCACACTGCTCATGCTCTCCCTACTCAGAGAGCCATGGCAATCCGAGAGAGCAGTACAGGATTCCTAGTGAAGAGCTGCCCTGAAATGATGCAAGCTGAGGAAATCTCCAGGAGAGGCCACGCTGATGATTGACTCCCATGTCTGCAAGATGGATGAGAGCTTGAACCCCTTTGTAAGGGACCAAACATATCACTTAATAAAAACAAGGCATCCTACAATGAACCTCTCTTGCCCATATTTATTCCCCTCTAAACACAGCAGTGCACAGATTATAGGAAATGGTTTTACATTTAACTTCAACCCCAAGTGGTAAAGAAACGGATTGTATCTCACAATGTAAATTTGCATCTACCATCATTTAATGGATGTTTTATACATTCTATCTGCTACTGTGTTTTTATGGAAAGGCAAAAAAATTACTTGGGAATTTGTTTTTAATTAAGCAATAAGGCTCAATGGGGTACTGCTATCATGCAATAAAACCACTCCTGGGGTGTTGTGAGGCATTTGGTCCAGATGAGTGCTTCAAATCACCCCCAGATTGTGATTAGATGATTACTCCCTGGAGTTAATATTAGATGGTTCTCTCTAGAGTTGTCTTATTGCTATTATAAAAAGTCTTCAACATGGGGAAACTAAGTAGTTTTTCTGCTTGAAGAAGATGAAGTTTGCAGTTTCCACTGTTGAGTGGCTGTGTGAGCTGTGTGGGTCCCATAGATCAAATCACCTATTTAGCATGCGTGAAAGATCATCTCAGGGCATTTCTTTGACCCAAACAGTTTTACAATTAAGTGGCTTTCTTCTTCTTTTTTTTTTTTTTTCTAGGAGATGGAAGGATATAAAGAGCAAACAACTCCACAATAAAGCAATCCCAAGACAAGGCACAGAGGAATTTGATTCAGAGATATGTATTATGGGCTTTATCTTTTTGTAGGGAATAATGAATCCTAATCGTTATTATGCTAATGGTATTAATGAAGGCTAATGCATGTGGTAGCAGCAAGAGATTCTCCCAGGTTGGGTACATGAGGAGGTGCACGGCCTGAGGCATTTGTGGGGGCTCCCAAGATAATGAATTCAAACAACCCAAATGGTAGAGAGACAAACTGCAGTGCCTTCCCCTGCCTCTCCCAGCTGGTCTTCAGGGTTGAGGTTAGAGAAGAAATATTTCATTCTGACAACGGACAGAAAACCCCAAAACAAACCCCAACAAAACAAACAAACAACAACAACAAAAAAACCAAAACAAAAGAAACAAAACCAAAACCAACAACAAAAAATCCCCCAACAACAGCGTAATACAGAGCTTCCTGCATTTCAGTTTACCAGTAAGAGAGAAATCTCAAGAAAACCTTAACTCTTGCAAAACTCTCCCCAAAAGGCAGGATGGTACCACAGGCACATGGACAGTTTTTGCACAACCTGAACTGAAGTACAGACCAGAATCCTCAGCTCCTCCTTCAGGTGCCTCTCAACAGCCCACCACACACCTCCTATTACACAACAACCCTCTGGTTTCTCAACCAGACAACAATTTTTACACTTCACAAATTAAGGTGTGATAATTCAAACATCCTCTATGTCACACCTTATACACCCTGCACAGCCCAGGCAGCAATACAATCTCTTTTTTCCCCCCTTCCCCTTTCACAGAGCTCTTTGCAGATGCACTTGATGGCTGAAACTTCCCCTGGCAATCACAGCAGCCTTCCTGCACAAAAGGCACTGATGTGAGGCAAGGCACAGGTCCCTTATTTTTCCTTTTGGGGCAACACACACACACAGCCTGGTCAGCAGTTCCAAAGGAAAGAGACAAAAGCATGTTCTTCACAAAAATAGAAGCTATATCCACGGGCAAAGCAGGGTTCAGGAATGAAACTCTTTTATGTGTCTTTGACTAACCAGTCAATCATAGATGAGCATATATACATCTTTTTGAGTTAACTAGTGATTATCACACTCTTGATCCCTGTGCTTTTTCCTCATTTCCATGTTTAAAATGCCTAATCTACCTCAGTTTAGTGTTTGAAACACACGTTTGTTCACCATGATTTACCTTGTGCAATAAAAGCACACTGAATATGAGATCACTGTTTAGACAGAAGGAAAAGGGTTCAGAAGAACATACACAGAATGGTGTATTCTGGAAGAAAGGCTGAACCCAGAAGATGCAGTACTCTCTCACAGTATGGTGCAAAATGCATTCAGCAACTTTTTGAGACTCATCTCCTTTTTCCATGTTCATTTCATATGTTTTTCCTTTAATATTACTCCTCTCTCTGCACTGAACACCTGCATCGTGTCACAGTTCTGGCATTTCATATTCTCTTACCTCAGCTCTTTTTCTCACCTTCACCTTCTGTATTTCATCTAGAGCCTGTTCCCATTACTGGGGAACACTACTTGGAAACAGTGGTCTGGCAGCATGTCAGAGCTCCTGCTTGCTTGGCTGTCTGTGCTCACCTGTCCCACTCCTCAGGAGAGCACAAACTTCTGAGCTTTCCCTGTTGTAAGGCCCTGCACTGGGCAGTTCCTGGGTGCAACTTAGGGATGCATCACAGCCAACCCATTTGATCAATCCACTCAGAAATTGGGCACAAAACTCATGCTGTTAAGGATGAAAGAAAACATGAGTTATTGACACAACCTGTAAAAAACTGAGACTAGGTAACCTGGATTAAAAAAAGAAAAAAACTCAAACAAACCTTTTCCACTGAAATGCAACTCCTTCCTTGTTTAGTTCTTCTCACTTTTCAGCTACAAACTGCCCTTGTTGCCTTCAACCCAACAGCCCACATAGGAGAAGCCAGAGAGCTGTCAGGGGACACTGGGAAGAGGCAGGGAAAGGGCTGTCAGTGTGGGATGGTGAGGGCATTTCTGCATCACAAGATGAGGTGCATCCACACTCCTGGCAGCCCCAGCTCCCCACTCACCCCTTCCCAGAGCCAGGTCCAGCATGCCCTGCTGACACTCACCACGCTCCTGCACACTCTCCAGTTGACCTCATGACCAAAAATCAGTGTATTTGGTTCACTCATGGTTTTAAATTTCAAGTTTTATCTTGTCTCCTGCTCACAGGATACTCTATCAGGCAGAATACTAAGCACTGGTGACATCATATAAAGACTCAGTGATAAAATGCCCTCAGTATTTTACAGTTTAGAAGGGGGATATAGATGGAACTACATATTATATGCTGGTCCAAAACAGAAATCAGAACTCTTATCAAGCTTTGGATCAGATCTAACCACTTTTGTGATTACAGTTACAGACCACTGTGAAGAGAACAAGCTATTAACACCAAAATTGGCTTTGCATTCCTCTCTCTCATTGTATCTTTCACCATCACTGTTTATCACTGAAAATTAAGAAGAAACAAGCAAAATACCTCATGTCTTCACTGAGATCCACAGGCAATTGCCAAAGCTTAGCTCAAACACCACCATATGGCCTAGAGGTAATACAGGTTTCAAACCATTCTCTTAGTGCTGCTCCTTCTTTCTTTTTCCTATAACCCAACCAAGAGCAAATATACATTATGTATTTTGTACACGGCATTTAAATTTAGCCTCTGCTGTTTACCTGCTTGGTCACTACTAGTTATTCAAGACTGAAGCTCCAACTCTACCTGAGAGCCATGCACAGCACTGCACACATGTGGCCAGGGGAGCAGGGATCTGAGATCTGAGCAGGGAAGGACAAGGCACAGCAAACACCAAGGCTCTTATCATGTGAATTTGTAACATTAGAATCTGCAGGCGTGAGTGGTTTGGTGATCCTTGCACACAACAGCTTTTGTGAGGATCACAGATTTCTGAGCTGGGACATGACCCTGTGGTGAGGCACACGGGCTGTGAGTCAGGAGCTCTGGGGGATGTTCCTCACCCTTCCAAGTGACTCACTCTGAGCCAGAGCCCGTTGCTACTGAAGACAACAGCAAATAACTCACTATTCCTGTGTCAGTGATCAAAGGCCATATGACCATACACAACTCTCCAGGAGTGTAACTCTGTGAGGTGGTAGAAACCCTCACACAGTTATTAGAATTTATGCTCCACTCCAAGATCCTGCTAATAAAGTGCTGCACACATGGAAAGCACAGCAATGCCGTGTTTGTAAAAACAAAAGCACATCGATTGTATATTGCTTCCCCATGCAAAAGGCAGAGGAGCAAGCAGGTCTCAGGATTGCTTCCAGAAGTACTTTCATCACTCTGACAATCATTTTGCAGCCAGGCTCCCAGAGCCACTCAAGAAGTGGGTAATTTCCTGTATGAGGGTCGAGATATGCCCCAGAGACACAAGCACCCTCTAAAACAGGTTTGCTAGGCAGTGGTTTCACGGCACGTGGACTAGTGAGAATTTGGAAACTTATGCCCTGAAGTTTGAGTCTGTACCAACACAGCCAAGCAGGGCTCTGGTTTCTGCATTGTCAGGCTTAGAAGCAACTCATTTCTAAAGCACACAGATGATGCTGGTAGGGTTTCAAAGATACAAATCAATCACAGCAAATCACACATTTATAAAATAGGCTGATTAGCTGAATCCACTGGGAGCCAGATCAGACAAACATTCATCCCTCCATGCACACCACGCTCTCACAGAGCACAGGACAGAGGTCATTCATGCTTACAAGAAACATGTATAATGAACACACTTTGTCTTATTCCCTCATTAAGTAAGATTATTCCAAGTTCAGTTCAATAACATCTCCATTGCTAAGAGGTGTCTTGTCCACTGATGAAGTGCCCCATGTAGTCAATTAGTAAAAACCACTTCCTATGATCACAGTGGGTTCCTAACATCCCAAACTGAATCTAGAGTTTTATTCAAAAGAATTTTACCAAATGCCTAGGTTGTTGTTTCTCTTTTTTTTTTTTTTTTAACATGCACTAAACATACACTGAGCTCAGAATTTAACAGATGTTTTTGTTCGTCTTATAATCTAATCTTTTCCTGCAGGCTGTTGTAGTAATTTTGCCACTAGAAGATAATAAAAAAACATTTTCTCCCCTGCAGAGCTTACCTTTGGCTGACTCAGCTGAGCAGCTGCAGTTTCCTTTACTTGCTTTGAAATTATTGCATCCCAATTGGGGAAAATATTTCTGCTACTGAGAAACAAGTGGTTTTGGAGAAAATGCCAGAGGCAATAGATCAGATAAAGTCTCTTTACCTTGCTCCAGTTGCATTAAAAGCTGGTAATTTGTGCTGCAGCTTTTTCAAGTGGTCCCACAAATGTTTGCTTTTGCAGCCAGGAAAAAAGAGCTCCTGAGCCTGCCTATCAAATAGCTCTTAAGATTACTGGTGAAACTCAGAGTTTGTATCTCAGTAAGGAATTCAAACAAGGATGTAACAGCTTCCAAAACAAACAAACAAAATACCAACAGAAAGTCAGCTCTCTGTGCAAGTGCTTCATACTGACTGCATGCCCAGCGTGGATCTCAGGGCTTCCCTCGCCTCCTGCAACAGTTGCCTGAACACACCTCCACTCCTGATAGAAGAGGGAGAAAGAAAAAAAAACCCATCAAATCCCAGGCTGTTGGGCCAACCCAATGCTGTGTTTGGCTAATGTGTTGTCCAGGTGAGCATACTGAGAAACAACAAGAAAAATAAACCGAAGTATTACATCTCAGTAATAAAGACTATGATTAAGATAACATGAGAGCAAATTCAGAATAATTTTAGCACATAGGAGAAAAAACGAGTTTCAGCATAACAATCTATGGCTGGTTAGGTCTGAATTAGTCTGCTAAAACAAATATACTTTAGTGCCTTGTATACTTACATAGCTACATAGTTAGATAATGTAAAAATAATTATTTCCATAGTTAGATCATGTTAAAAAAAAGATTGTTGAGAATTAATTTCTTAGCTGGGCAGATCTCCCCAGACCTAGTATACTCCTTGCAAGATAGCCAGAACAGAGGCAGCTGGTAGCCAGGCTCAACACAAAACAGCTCCCAGCTGCAAGAACCTGTTTGCAAAGGCAGACCACCCTCCTTCCACTGACAGATCACTCAGTCCTGCTCTCCTACAGAAAAGGCAAGAGGACAGAAGAGGCCTCCCACTAAAGCCCTAATGATAACCTGAGTGCGCTCGGCCCAGCCTGCCCTCTGTCCTGAGCTCTCTTCTCCCAGGTTTTGAGAGGGTTTTCAATGACCTGCAGCCCTCTCTGTAACCCTCCCTCATGCATTGCTAGGCAGCCACAGACTGCAATTAACTTAGTCCATGTCCTCGTTCATCTGCTCATCTGACACAAACACAAAGTGTGAAGGAATAAGCTCTTGTGGAAACTCCCATGGCTGCCTGAGCACTTTAGCTCAAAGCACACCATGAGCTTCCCAGCCCACATTATTATTTCCAAAGATAACGAAAACCTGGGAAAAAAAATATTTCTAGTACCTTGACAGGTCCATCAGTTCCCATTAAAGATAGAAAAGCTATTATAGAAAGTGAGCAAGCTCCTGAATTATAGATCAGCACAGGCCCAGGCAGCTGGGCGTTGTGTTACTGCACCAGACAAGGGCCAGGGCTCAGCTGCCCTGCATCCTGTGGCACCTGCAGTGGGTGTTGGGGAATGCCCATGGCCTCTGCCCACTCATCCCACCACCCTCATGGCAGCGACATGTGGTGGCGTGTGGCCTGTACAGTGGGAGAGAGGAATGCAAAGGATATCCCTGCAAAGCCAATTTCAGTGTTAATGGCTTGTTCTCTACACAGTGGTCTGTAACTGTAATCATAAATGTGGTCAGAAGATCTGATCTGATCCAAAGCTTGGTAAGAGTTCTAGTTTCTCTTCTAATGCATAGTTCCATTTATATCCTTCTTCTAAACTGTAAAATACTAAGGGCATTTTATCACTGAAATAATCTTCACATGATGTCATGCCTGTGTACCATCCTACATGACAGAGTATCCTGCGAGCAGGAGGCACGATAAAACTTGGAAACTTAAACCCACGAGCGAACCAAAGACACCGATTTGGCGCATCTTTGTGACACTCGCGGGGTCAAGTGGAGGGTGCGCAGGAGCGCGGTGGATGTCAGCAGCCACACACGCAGCCCCGGGGGGACCCCGGGAACACCCAGCTATGACACACACGCACCCACCGCACACACTCAGCCATCGCACACACGACCCATCGCACACGGGCAGCCCCGGCCCCGCGGTGCCCATTGGCCGCCGGTGGCGGTGGGCGGGTCGCGGGGCCGGCCCGGGGAGCGCGGCGGATCCGCCCGGCGCGGGCGGCGGGAGCGCTGCCGGGGGAGGTCCGGGAGGTACGGCCGGAGCGGGGTCCGGGCCGGGGGGTCTGCACGGGACTGGGCGGGCGGCTGGTGCGGAGCGGGACAGCTCTGGGAGAGCTTTGGGACAGTCGGGGGTTTCCGCCGCCGGGGCGGTGCGGGGGGAGCGGGGCGGTCTGGCGGCCGCGGGGGGCTCGGCCGGGGGGGCTCGGCCGGGGGGGCTCGGCCGGGGGGGCTCGGCCGGGGGGCCCCGCGGCGTGTCCTGCTCTCCCGGGGGTCCCGTCCCGCGTGTGCGGTGCCTGCAGCCCCACGGTGTCTGTGCGTGACCCGAGCGCCGGTGGGAGGGGCGGGTTTGTTGGGGTTTTTAGAGGGACGCTTAAATTACCGAGTTTGACCGCGTACCAAAATCCCAGAAAGTGCTCCGGCCGCGGAGCTCTAAGGGGAACCCTCCCCCGGGCTGTGCACCTCTCCCGAAGGGGCACGTGGGCTCTCGGGCGCTGGGAGGGACAGGGAATTGTCTCTTCCCTCGGTGGTCGCCCACCCTCTCCAGCCAGCCCGGCCCGCGGGTGTCGTTCGCACGAGCCCTTGTCCAGCCTGAGCGTGGCCAAGTGCTGTCACACTGGTCCTGTCAGCTCCAGCACCCGAGAGTTCCTTACGGGGGGCTTTTCCCTGTGCCTCCCCAGCACGGGGAGGCCGATAAGCGGCGGGGAGGGGAGCAGGAGGTGCGGGCGGAATGCGCCTCGCTGTTCTGCCTGGGGATGTGTGCATGGATAGAGCACGGGAGAGGGAGGGAGCGAGGCATTTCGTTGACTTTCGGGTTTTCCTTTCTCCCTTCCTATGCTGCTGAGGCGCCTCTGAGCCTGGCTGGCACTCGCAAGAGCCACAGCTGAGCTCAGGCTGCCAACGAGTGGGTTTGGTAGCATCAATCTGAGCTCCCCAAAAGCCACTGCTCGGCAGTCCCTTTGCCCTGGCCCTATACTGAACGTGGCAAGAAGCTTGGTAGCTCAGTCAATCCATACCCTGCCGGGACTGGTGACATTCCCAAAGGTGTAATGTGACAGCCAGTGCCAAAATGTACATGTGCTGAATTGGGTTCCTCGTGAGCATGGCAGGAAGGGGGTTGCCAGAGCCTGTCCTCCTTCCCCCCAGCAGTTACAGCATGCTGGGAAAGAGGGAGAGGCAGGCTGAAATCCCCTCAGGCAGGAGAAGGAGAGGAACTCTGGTTTGCTTGCTCTGAGTGCCTGCTCTGGCAGCTGCATCCTGCTTGCTGTGCTTGGTGAGCAAGAGCTTATACCAGCCCTAACTCCAGGAGACAGTGCTCAGCTGAGCAAAGCAGAAAGAGGGAGTAAGGGAGAGCTGCAGAGAGATGAGACTCGGGGCATTTTCTGCTGTCAGAGCTCAGCAGTCAGATCTCAGTGCACTGATCCTCATGGGCCATCCCATGCATGTGGTATGCATTAGGTATGCAGTGGATACCAAGGCTGTCAGCTGTGTCTGGTGGCAAGAACAGAAGGATCAGGTAGAACAGCTCACTGCATCACTACACCTAAGCCTTAGATACACACAGTCTTGAAAAACATACCCCAGACTCAGTGACCCAGGAACTTAAGTCGAAATGCTCTGCCTGGCGTGCATCAACATGGCTGTTTATAATCCCAAGTGAACAAGCACTCATTGTTAAAACTTGTGGCGTGCTTGCTTCTGGAGTGGAGTGCCAAGCAGTATGTTTTTTCCTTTGAATATCACTCACACTCACTGCATAGTATTTGATCACATGTAGAACCAACAGATCTTGATGAAAATAACCAGCCCCAAAATTTCCCATGCCAAAAACCTCTGTGAAAAGCAGCATGCTGGTAAAGTACATCTTCCCACCCTCATTTCAACTGGATAAGCTGCTGCTGTATGTGGCACATGGGCACATGTAGCACTTGGTAATAAGCACTGTGACCCTGCTGACCTGACATGGCAAACAGGAAAAAATATTTACCAAAATGAATAAAATAGATTAGACTTCATATCCTCATTTTGTTCCAAAGGGAGAGGCTCTCATCTCCCAGGAAAGGAGACCATAATAACACTCAGCAGCTATCTTTATTTACCCAATTCACAAAGTACTTGCATTCCAAAGCCCAACTGTGCATTATTTGCAGTGAGTCACAATATTAACATGAAATTGGGTTTTATGTGGTTACTCAAGCTGAGCACTCTCTGGATCTCGGGGCAGAATTGATCTGGCTTGTGGTGGGATGTGGTGAGTCACCCTTTCAGATGGCTGTTGCCCACCCACACGAGTGGATATGCTTAACACTGTCCCAGCTCCATCCAAGGCATTCCAGTGCTTTGAAACTCTGAGGATACGTATCCTTCCCTCCGGACTGAGGAAGCCAGCTCTTCAGGAGCACTGGCCACTCGGTGTTTCTCTGTGAAAGCTATTTCTGCAGGGTAGGTCACTTCATTTAGGTCTCCCAGGGCTAAACCTGGGTCTTGGCCTTGTGGGTTTTTACCCTGTTGTGCTCTAGAGAAGAAAATTCTGGGAACTCAGCAGAATTGACTTGTCTATCTACCAGATAGCTCAGGCAAGAGGTGAATGGTGTGCAGCAACCTTCAGCAGCAGCTCTGTGGTTTCCTTTCCAGCATAGTGAAGGGGTGATTTGGGGTGAAGGAGAAGGGTAGAATGTAAGTCATTGTTGTCCCAAACACACAGGACCAGGCATGTTGTCATCCTCCTCTTCCCTTTCCCCTCCAGCCTCCATAGTAGCAGGCACTCTGGACGAGGAGGACAGGGAAAGCAGTGGAGGGTGGCTCTGCATTAGTGGTTCAGTGAACCAGGGCAACACACATCCCTGTGATCTTGGAGCTGCCTCGTGATGGCTGAGCTACCTCTCTGGAGGAGGAAATGACTCACGTTCCCATGGCCAGCCTGCCTCAGGGCAGCTCCTTCAGTGCATGAGGGGTAGGAGCAACAAAAAATGAACTTACCAGGAGTGCCTTACTTACTCCAAACTACCTTCCTTACTGCAAACATTTGCTTTTACTTCAGAGTTACCCTTACCTAGGTTTTCTAGTAAAACAAAAACCAACAGACTAAGAAAACTCCAGATTGAAAACTCCAGATGAGAAGGAGGGTGAGGAGTTGTGGGAGGGATGATTGTGCTGCATTCCACTTCCCCTTCAGTGGAGAGCAGAACTGTTTTCAGAATGATGTGTCTTGCAACTGGAAGCACTGGCATCCCTGCGGTAGTGGAGGAAAGGCTTGGCTCATGTGGATTTATTCACATAACGGGCTTTTTTCTTTTCTCTTTTTTTCTCTTCTTGTCATGCAGGGAGGACCAGTGGGAACAAGTGATACCACAGTGTTTTGTTTTGTTCCTGCCTCAGCTCTGGTCCAAAATGGGGCTGTGGGGTGTGTGTGTCTAATTAATCCTTGAGAAAGCAGGTGTGCAGTCAGAAATGGAAGGCTTGCTCCCAAAACCATGGATCTCCTCCCTGAGCCCATCATAAGTTAGCTCCCAGCACCCAGAGGGATAGACAGGGCAGGCCCTGGTAACCTTCAGCTGTCACAGTACAGTGACTCTTGAGCCAGTACTTACACCTGCATAAACGCAGATTCAGAGCAAGCAGCTTCCTTTACTAAGGGCACAGAGTTATACTGGTGAAAAGCACAGCTGTAATGGAAAAGCTGGCTCTGCTTCCGAGGGCTTCCATTGCTGCAAACTGAACTATCCCAGTACAGACTGGGCTGTTGCAAAGTGAGGCCAGAAAGTTTGGAAATTTAATTTTAAAAAGTAACCAGCTAGAGGGCTCAGGAGATTACTTGTACCCTCGGGTTGCGTTAGGAGCATCTCACCTGTGCATGCATTAGCTACTCACCCCCACCCAGTGCAGATGTTTGCAGCTTCACCACTTCCCTCTTTGTTTTCCTCTCTTCAGAGTGAGCTGGAGATGGTGGACCATCTTGCAAACACCGAGATCAACAGCCAGCGCATTGCTGCTGTGGAAAACTGCTTTGGGGCTTCCGGGCAGCCCTTAGCCTTGCCTGGAAGGGTCCTTCTAGGAGAAGGGATTTTAACCAAAGAATGCCGCAAGAAACCAAAGCCTCGCATATTCTTCCTTTTCAACGACATCCTCGTCTACGGCAGCATAGTCATCAACAAAAGGAAGTACAATTCCCAGCACATCATTCCCCTTGAAGATGTCACTTTGGAGACGCTGCCAGACACTTTGCAGATGAAGAACCGCTGGATGATCAAAACCTCCAAGAAGTCCTTCGTGGTTTCCGCGGCCTCCCTCACGGAGCGGAAGGAGTGGATCAGCCATCTGGAGGAGTGCATCAGGCACCTGCTGACGAAGACGGGCCGGCAGCCCTCCACGGAGCACGCGGCTCCCTGGATCCCAGACAAGGCGACGGACATCTGCATGCGCTGCACACAGACCAAGTTCTCCACGCTCACCCGAAGGCACCACTGCCGCAAGTGCGGCTTCGTCGTCTGCGCAGACTGCTCCAGGCAGAGGTTCCTGATGCCCCGGCTGTCCCCCAAGCCCCTGAGGGTCTGCAACCTGTGCTACAGGCAGCTGCTGGCGGAGAAGAAGAAGGAGGCAGAGGCAGATCTGAGGCAGACAGAGCCGATCTGCTCTGCCATCCAGGGCTATGAGCCCTCCAGCGGCGATGACAGCGACAAGTCTGATGACGACAAAGCTGACCGGTGGCCAGCAGACACGGAGTTTTATACCTCACCAGTATCCTGGTCATCTTTCCATAGCTGACCTCCCTGGGAGCTGGTGGAGTTTAGACATTGGGAAGCGAACCTCTGGCCTCCAGTGCGTGTCCTTAGTGTTTTCTCTGGAGGCCGTGCCTAGGAAGGTGGATCTTGGCCTCCATATATGGTGTCTGTGGGGGAAGCAGAGGTGAGGTTGCCCCTCTGAGAGCGTGTCTCATACGTGTGTGTGGAGAAGAACAGCTCAGTGAATAGCATGGACTGGGGCACAGACCTGCAGATCAGTCTTGGCCAATCGAGCTTGCCCTTCAGTGCCTTACTCTTCTTCTCCACAAAAACACAGCAATACTAACTCTTGTTTTGAAATGTTTTGATATTGGCTCTTGGGAGAAAAAGAAGCAAGAAATCCTGGAGTTGAACATGTTTGCCTGCTTACAGTGTGTTCCTCTGTCATGGCAAGGGGCTGTTTTCCATAAGCATTGCCAGAGATTGTCACTGCAAGTGTGCCAGCCCCAGGGAATAGCTGCTCATCCTGGCATGGTAAGGCTGGCACTGGCTTCTGTGTCTACACCCGGGTCTCTCAGTGTTGGAAACACTAAGAGAATGGTGCTCTGAATGAGGTTTGGTGTGAGCAGCCCTAGCAAAGCACTGGAGCTTCCAGCTCTCGCATGGAAAGAGGCCATGGGGGTGGTACCAGGACAGGAGGGAGGAAGGAGAGGAGAAAGGGACAAGTAAAAGTACACCGAGCAGTGAAATAAGGAGCTAGGGATGTACTACAGTTGACTCAACTAAGTGCAGAGCCCAGATCTCAAATACAAATATCAGATTTCTAGAAACTTGAAGAACTCAAGCCTACCAGGTAAAAGCACAGCCCAGGGAAGACTTTTAACAAGTCTTGAAAAATCCAGGAAATTGCCCCAAATTAAGATCCCTTTGAAGTACAGCACTCCAACTTCCCCTTCCCTCCTGGGCTGCTGCCCAAGGCATTGAATTCCCACTTGTGGGCTCACTTCTTGTCTATCAGTCTCACAAGTCCAAAGTTAAGGTGCTTTATATACTTCAAGAACTGGAGCCAAAGACCTTAAAGTTAACTTCAGATCAACTTTAAAGTTCAAATTAAGTTAGAAATAAACTGTGTTTATCCAAATATTCTATCATAATGTAGCATGGGAGTAAATATACAGGAAATCAGACAACAGCAATTTTTTTGCAGCAGGCATTTCTACAAACTCCATTATTGCTTTTAGTGTATTTTTCTACTGTGTATTTTATGCTCTGGAAAAGTAACATGGCTGGGAATACATGGGCCAATGTTATAAACTATTTCCTTACCATGACCTGTTACAAGCAGTGCATTGCTTGACAGGTGGCCAGACTTGGGGGTTTTTAAATTTCAGTTCAAATTGATCATTCTTAATGTCTTTGATAAAGTGCCACTGTTGCAATGAATTTGTATCACTTGACTGTGTGTGAATAAAGATATGGCCAACAGGAAGAAGCCAGGAAAACAGGACAATAAAGTGTGTTGTTATTGAACAAGAGTCTTAAACAAGAACTGGGATTCAGGCCTGGCCAACCAGCATGAGTTCAGACTCCTCAGCTGTGGGGAGACTGCTCTGGGTTTCTGTTTACTGCTTGAAGGTAAGGGTGAGTGAAAAAAAAATCCAAATCTGATGCTTGCTTTCTATTTATGCCATGTTATCATCTGACAGACTTTTCCCAAGTCTTTTGCAATCCCCTGCAGTAGTCTGTATTCATTGGAATGCTATTTTTCCGGTGGGGACACAGCTTAGAGTGGGCCAACAAACCTTATGACCTAAGCAGATGTTTTTGGGTTTTAAAGCAATAAATACACCGGGTTCTGTTTTTTCCATCACTCTCCAAGGTTAGTTCCTAACTCTGCACAGCAGTGACTGTTTTTACAATGCCTCCCACCCACCAGAAGGGTGTACATGCTATGCAAACAGAAAATGACCTTAAAAATAAACAGCCATTAGAATGGCTCACAAGCCAAAAATAGCCCAGCTGCTGAATCCGTGTCCATTGCTGGCATTCCAGTTCCCTGCTCCTGAAGTGAAACTCCCAGTTTCATCCTAGTAACTGGCTCCAGAAATGTATTCCAGTTTTGAACCTAATCCTTAGTTCTCTTTGAGATCAGCTTTTCTTTATCTTACATGTTCAAAGGTCTTACTATTATCAGCCCTGAAAGAGCTATGAACTGTTTTTATCCACTAATGAGACACAGACATGCCTCTAGTGAATGCCTTCTTGGTGAGCAAGAGCTTTTCTTAATCACAGCAGGAAAAAGAGAATCTGAAAAACCAAACAAACTCTATCAAAAACATCCCAGCCCCTTGTTTTGGTGCATACTGTTGATGACCTTTGGGGAAACACACACACCTTCCACCAACTGGTACAGCCCCAGCCCTCAGGGTGGAAGAGCTGGGACACTCGAGGTAACATAAGAGTGGTTCACATCACATACACTGCAATTCTGAAGCAGTGTTGTGGAGGTGAGGAGGTGCCCAGGAGCACTTTCAGAGGCTTCTCACATACTGCCTGGTGTGTTGCACTGACTTCTCCCAGTGCTTTTCCTGCTGTTGTCCAGCTCCCAGCTCTGTAGCCATGCAGGAAGCAACAGGCACTGCAGAGCAGCTCCTGCCAGGCAGGGAGACACAGAAAGGCTGGAGGCAGCCACAGGTTCAAGAGGACACCTGCCATGGAAGCCCCAAGACTCTTAAAACTGTTAATGTGGATGGTAAAAGGATCCTGCCCAGGAAAACATGAGGAAATTTAAACAAAGCCACTCCCCCTCTTCCTGTAGCTCTGTTAGTCAAGTTGCAGAGCTCAGCACTGGGATTAGAGCCTGGGGCTCCTGGCTTCTGGCCTGCTGAACACATGGGTTTTACATCACAGTGCTGTTACAGTCCAGCCTAGAGTTTTCCAGCCTGATTCTGTCTCCAGTGCATTAATGGGGCATTTCCTGATGGTTTGGGTTTTTTCTTTTTTTAGCTAAATAAATGCCTTTACCAGAGATTCGTTACAGTTTGCAGCTCCAGGCGACTACAAAAAGAGCAGTAGCTTGAGTGCTCACCTTGGGAAACATCTGCAGGCTGGGGGTTTTGTGGGGTCACATCCTCCTCCTGCAGGGCTCCCAAACGTGGTGATCCCAGTGGGGATCAGTTGCCAGAAGGGGTTCCTTGCTCAGCCCCTGCCTGAAGGTGTCACGGACCAAAGGCACAGCAGGGTGAAGCTGTCCCTGCTGCACACCAGCCCTGACACTGCCTGATGCTGGGGTGTGCTGCCTCAGGAAAACAAACTGGCTGAAAAATTCTCCTTCTGCTTCCTCAAGCAGAAACTGGAGCCCAGGCACATTTAGAAAAATCCCAAGAGTTTTTTGCCTGCAGCAAAGTGGTTCCTTTTCAGCTGGACACACACGAGCCAGTGGACAGTGCCTGTAGCTGTCAGGAGTGAGAACACTAGTGTGCTGAACATGGAGAGCAAAACTTGAATGTTAGCATCAGACTTGCTGAAACTGCTGGAAATCCTCCACCACAGAGGAAAGCAGAGCTAAGGACCGTGCAGTAAAGCATTAAATAATAAAAATTCTCTTCTGCTCTTCAATCAGTTGGAAGGGGAGGAAGAGGATGGCACTGGTGCAGCAGCCACTCACAAAAGCCCAAGGAAAGGTAACGGGGAGATGTGATCTGTGAATAAACTGAAAGGATCAAAGAGGTTCAATGAAACCCATGTGTTCTGCCATCCCAAGGCGCAGCCCAGGCACACCACAGCTCCCAGCATGGTGCTGACTCAGCATTCACCAGCATTCAGCAGGGAAAAGCGAGCCAGCTGCTCAGCCAGAACCTTGCTCCCAGTTACTCAAACACTCGGTTTCCATCCAAGCTGGAATTCTGGCTCTGCCACAGCCCACAGCCTCTTCCAACTCTGCTGCTGCAAGGCAGTTTCTCATGTTCCTCAGCCTGGGATTTTTGATTAGCAGGAGGAACTGAGGAGCACAGATGGTCCCAGCTGCTGCTGAGCTGTGAAGTGATGTGTTCTCAATGAAAAATACAGGCTTCTGGTTTTGACTCTTTCTGCTCCAGGCCGTGGACTTTAAGAAAGGCATTGGCAGGAAGATGTTACACTACTGTCACTTCCATGGTGGACACAATATAGCAAAGCAGCTCCAAGAAACCCTTGCCTGAGAGCTGAGTGCTGGAGCTGCTCTCCAGAGCACCCGGGGAGGAACACTGTGCTCCAGGGAAGCACAGGTTGCACACTGTGGTGTAAAGCACTGCAGGGCAACACACAGCCAGGTCTGCTTCGTGTGGCACATCACAGGCAGACACAGCCCCAGTGCCACACAGGGGTGTGGGAAGGAGCTTCTCCTGCCTGTGCACTTGTTCATAAAATCTCCTAATATACAGCCAGTGCTGTGATCCCGTGCAGCAGCTGGAGGAGAGGCAGGCAGGGAGGTGGTATCGAGTGCTGAGGAATGCAGAGTGACTCTCTTGGAAGTTGGCATTTGACTTCCTTTCCAGTAAGGCCCAGAAATGCAAAGAAGCAATAAGCAGGTTTTCTGCAAACCTCTTACAGAGAGGTTTATGGCCAAGACCGAGTTACACAACCTCCCCAGACTGCTACTGTAGGAAGGGGAGAGAAAAAGGAGGAGGGGAGTTAGATAAGAGATTTTGCTTTAGCAGAGCAGTCTCGTGCAGTGCCTTCTGTTGTACAGCCAAACCAACCTGAGGCAGAGCATCTGCTGCCATCAGCAATCCTGCTGCCCAGACTACCCCATGCAGCAAGGGAATGCTGCTGGCTTTGTCTAGCCTCTCCTTTTTTTCTGTCCTAAACACGGTGTGTTTTGATGAGAACCTTTGGCAAACAATGTATTTGAGAAGCAAAAAGCATTAACTCAAGGCTAGACATGTCTCTTTTCCTCTAACAGCAACAAGAAAAAAAAAGTCACATGTGGTTTTTTACAGGAAGAGTTACACATTAGGTAAAAACAGAGCTTTAGTGGTTTCATATATGAAGGATCTTCCAGAGGCACCAGAGGGAAAAGTAAGTGTGGCACTGAGGCCTCTCCATGGATTTGTTCCCCCTCCCATCGAGGCCTGCAGGAGGAACCATGTCCCCTAACACACATCATATCCTCATGCAGTCTTCAGCCTGTGATGGCCACCTTACAGGGCAAGCTGGGCAAGCCCCTTGGCAGCCTGCCTGAGCCTGCCTGAGCTGCACATCACCTGTGTGTGGCACAGGGGTTCTGCCAGAGCTCCAGAGCGAACCCTGGGCCCAGTGTGCAGGAGAGCAGTGCTTTGTGAGCACAACCATTCTCAGATGGCTCAAACAGCTCGAGGTGTGAGCTAGCAAACCAAGCCACAGACCAGAGCCAGCAGCACCCAGGTCACAGCTTCCTGGCTCCATCAAAGCCTCTGACTTGGTGAGCGCTCAGCAGCAAGTTCCACACAAACCAACGTGAGTGTTTTGATCCTTCCAAAGATGTCCTTGAGCTCGCTTGTTTACTGTTTGAGCAGCCCAGCAGTTTTGCTGTGCATGGTGTTCATAGTCCAAAGGTCTTCCATATGCCACCATAAGGCTTTGCACACTCTGTGCAGCCAGCCCTGCTCCCCAGGTACCCAGCACCAGCCCTGCAGTCCAGCCTCTGTGGCTGGGGCCACAGAACCAGGGCAGCTGCCCTGTCATCTTCCCCCCACACAGCTCCGTGGGCAGCAGGGAGCCTCACACCCCCTGGAGAGCTGCCTTCTCTGTGGGAAGAGGCTGTTTTTCACTGGCTCGGCAGGATCCAGCTGCTCTCCCTGACACACTCCTAATCACAGCTGTCTGTACACCCCGGGGAGCAGAGCAGGGAGTGACGCTGTGCATTAACCCTGCCAGGGCCTCTGCAGCACAGCCTTCTGCTGCACTTCATACGGGGGAGATGCCTTACCCTTAAACCTCAACAGAGACAGGCTGGTGTCAGTCACATCCATCCCGTGGGGGAGGACTTGTCCTGCAGGGTGTCCAGCTGCAGCTGCATTTGTTCATTCTGCCAGTACCAGGTTTGAGGCAGATACAACACCTGAGACTGAGCAAGCCCCTCTGTTTGTGCTGGGTCCCACAGGCACTCAGGATGTCACACGCTGCAGCCATCTGTTTGCAAGGGAACAGCTTGAACGATGAGAGGTTCTACAAAATCCACTGGCAAGGAGCTACGGTGCTAATCTGGGAAGGATGACATCACACTTTGCTGCTTCAAGACTTCAGCAGTATGTTACCTCCATAAAAACAGGGTCTGTGATGCAGCTGGTGTAGCCCCTGAGCTGGGGCAGCCCTCACAGCATGGACCTGGAGCCCAAGGAGAGCCCTCTGGAGCAGCAGCTCTGCCAGCACCCTGGCAATCACCAAGCAAGCCCCTCACACCAGCTCACACCCCTCACACGAGCTGACATTCTCCTCAAGGACAGGCAGTAGCCAAAGCCCAGCACGTGGCTGTGTCACAGAAGGGATTCTAAAGGATGTGTTTGTTGGTTGAGACCTTACAAGTTCGGGGTAAAAATAGGGTTGCTGCTCTACTCAGCTTCCCCCCATTTCAGCACCCTCACCACGCAGAAAAACCATTTGGGTTTGGTTTAATTTTTAAGTTGATATTGCAATTCTGAGATCATGAAATAACTGATTCCAGTTGATGGGCACGGGTTAGTGTCTCCTACCTCTGTTTAATCACTTTTTTGTACACAGGAAAGCACTCAGGGAGGAAGGCTCCACTCCTGAGTGGGATAAAAGGCACAAAGGCAAATGGGCAGGTCCTCCCTATCACAGGAAAACCCTTCAGTACAATACAAAGCATACCACACTTTTTTCAGAACACGATTGCTTTGGCAGCACGTACGTCGTGTTTTACTCACAGCACACATGTTGGCACAACAGTGCAGAAATGGTGTGCAGCATGGGTTTGGGAGAACATGAAAGCAGACTTAATAAACCAGAGCCAGAGTTCACCTACCCCAAAATCACGAGGGAGGCACCTACAGAGCGATACTTCTGCTGCTTTAGTCTCGTCAGCCTGTGGTGAGAAACTTCTGGAGGCAGTGGTTGGTTCTGGACCCGTGTGAGCAACCCTCTCTGACATCAAGCTGGCTAATCACTTTCTGAACACATTTCTGTTCTGGCACCTGGAGCATCCTGTGCCAATGAGCTCCACAATTCCCTGTTACCCTGTGTGAACAAGCACTTCCTTTCACTTCTGCCAGTTCAGTGGGTGCACCCTGCCTTCTCTGCCACGGTATTGTTCCTTCTATTCATCCCTGTGCCATTCACAGATGTGATCAAATCTCTCCCCATTAAGTGTCTTCTCCAGGTGGAACAGTTTAAATCAGCACATCTTTCTTTACACAAGTGCCCTCTCATTCTGTGTTATCCTTCTCTGTATCTTTCCAAGCTCTGCAATGCTCTTTTTGGCTCCGAAAGGAGTAACCTGAGTGGATCAAGCAGACTGCACAGACTATTCAAGATGTGGCTGCTACCTGCATTTATTCAGTGACCTAACTACATTCACTACCTTCTCGATTTCCTTTCCCATCTGTCCTAACCTTCCCTTTGTCTTCTGACCCACTGCTGAGCACTTGTATAGTCAGAAAGCTGCCCACTGACCTCAAAATCTTTCCTGAGAGAAAATAGGTCACTCAGAGCTCAGCATTGTATAATCAGGGTTATCTTTCTTCTGGTGACATTTACCAATACCCACTGTTCTGCTGACTGCAGGCTCATGAGGGTGTCTGCAGCTGCTGTTTTCCATGAATATCTGAGGCTCCCAAAGATGCACCAAGGCCAACCAAAAGACACGGGGCAGCTTTGAAGCTGGCTTCAGTTGTCGGGATGTGAGCAGCCAGTAGTTGGTTAATTGATTTCCTGTTTGTTATCTGAAGACACCATCCAATTTTGGTTTATTGCATAACAATACAGCACAGTTACATTACACACAACAGAAACACATACCTTTTTCACAAGGCAGCTTAATTAGTTAGTAGGCAGCAGAGCACTTTGAAGACGTAAAGCACTACAAGAGTGCTCCTTATTATCCTCCGGTCTACTTATCATTAGTGGCACAATGTGAAGGCTAATCTTCGCCCTATACTCACCGGGGATGTGCTGCTGCCATTGTCAGCAGCACCAGTCCCACGGGGCCGGGCTGGGGATATGAAAGCCCGAAATTAGGATTAGGCTCAGCGTCAGCACAGGCTCCTGCAGAGTTAAACTTCAGAGACGGTAGAAAGCCTCAAGTATGCAGGCGGCTGCCAGGCGATGGGAGGCTGTTCGCTGCGGTTATGGAACAAATATTTTTATACACAGATTCCTGGAGAGAATGGCTGGGAAAAGGCATGCAAGCCCCTTTTATGGAAACCAGCAACATCAGATCCAGGAGCCTGCCTCGCCAGCACCCTGGTTAGCCTTTTATTACTGACTTTGTTCCTGCATTAGCAATTAATAAACTGCAGTTTGGTCAAGAGGCTGCTGCATGAACTCTGGCTCACAGACAGGCACAGAGAAGGCAGCTGATTCCTCCCAATGCTCCAGCAAGTATTCTGCTTCCACTTAGTACCTGCTGAACTGTTTGCTCTGTTCCCTGCTCTCTTGAGTACCAAAGCATTTGCTCTTGCACTCCATCTCTCCCAAGCCCAAATATTACATTCAATGGTTGCATCTTTTGTATCCTTGCTCTAAGAGGGAGCAAGCCTTTAAGTTAGGATTTTGAAAATCTGTAGGGCTTCAAATTTACCTGGAAAAGCAAGGTAGAAGCAAGGGAGATGGCCTCCTCATTTTTGGCCTGGAAGAGTAGGATTTTTAGAGTCAGAAAGGTTTGAGCAAATGCAGGTGGCAGTCAAAAGTCAGAGCTGCCCTGGGGTCTTTCCCTGCAAAAACCTTCCATTAGTATCAAGAAGAACTGGGGAGAAGGCAGAAATCTACAGGAACTATCCACTGACACAGTTACCTGCGTGAGAACAGAAATTGAAAATCTATACCAATGTCAGAAGAATGAGCCTACCTACATTTCTGCACCCAGGATAGGCTTTACCCACTGGCTAAGACACTTTGTAAGGAGACATGGATCTCCTCCAGCTGAGGGAATGTCAGGGCCTGAGGAGGTACAGCTGAGGCTAAACACACACCTGCCCTGGCTCCATGATCTCTCTCACTGGAAACTTTCAGATCTCTGTAAGTGTTCAGGAGCTGATTTTGACTCTGATTCTCTGATTATTTTGCCTTAACATTTTAACAAGCTGCTCAGGGAGCTGCAGTAGGGCGAGGTAAAAATAAGACTGTCAAAGCTTTTATTTTGTTATAATCATTCCAAATTACAAAGATTATTCATCATATCTCACTGACTGATACAGAAACAACAAACCTTTCATTCTGTCTTCAGATTATGCAGACAAGGTAATCTGAGAATGCTCAACTCCATGGTAGAGCATGTTAGAGCATAGGAAAGATTTAATTTCACCCTAAATCACTCCTGCTCACTGAGGCTGACAAGGAAATAAGGAATACAAAACATTTTCACCCTGTTAGACACTCCTGTGCAGGGTTTAATTAGTTAAGGTCAAACACCAGTGTAGATTTTTCATTCCCCTGCCACAAAGAATGTAGTTACATTTCAGAACTTGGCAGTTTCTTCTTTGTCCCAACTGCTGTGAACCTTTACTAACACTTATTACATTCCTTCTTTGATGTTTATGTCCTGACAGCAGGATCAGAGAATGGACAGCTGTATAGCAGTGCTATCACATTCCTGTAACACACCATTTCCTATTGATAGGTTACAAAATGTTTAACAAAAAAAACCCATTCAGGATCTAGATGGGAGGTTACTCAAGGTCATTCAGCAAACAAGCAGAAGAGCAAGAGAAGGTGTTACCTCTTCTGAGGCCCAGCAAAACGGGCTTGCCTCGAAGCTACACTTCTTTCCCTGCTGACAGATGAAGGGTAATCTTGGGTGAAAGATCAGCAGTGACATGCAAAGGTACAGGTGTCCAAATGCAGTGTCTTTACTGAATGTTGAAAGCTGTAATGCTCACATTAAATCCTTCCTGCTGAACAGAAATGAATACCTTCATTTTTGCAGACTTCAGAATAATTTTATATATTTACCTCGTAGGCTCTTCTGGAATTCATAAATCACACTTAATGAGAAGTATTAGCACACACTTACTGCAATTACATGATGAATGTTTGATTTCTGGCTTACAGCCTGAAAAATACATAGATTTCTGTGATCTCTAGAAAGGTAGAGATGAAACCTCATGTTTTAATTAGGGGCTAATAGCTTTAGTTCACTGTAATGCAAAGGCCTTTGGTTTTTTAAAAGCTTTCTAACCCAACTGAAAGTCTGCTATTCAATTAGTCTGGAGTTATACATCAGCTGATCAAGCAATGACAGCCTAAGAAGTTATTGCTTTCTCTGTAAGAGCTTTTACTTGGGGGAAAAATGCACGGCTTTTACATCCTGTGGCTGCACAAGTGCTGCTAAACTGCTGATGAAGACTGAGCTCAGCAGGTCCTACCACTGCAGCTACACAGGATCAAACCCCTGAGCCTGCCTGGATTTCACTAGTGAGCACTGCTGGAGCTGCTGCAAAATTTAATCTCCACAGGAACCTGCAGTTTTTAACAGAAATATTAATATTGCGATAAATGATGTATGACTGGAAGCATGTGTATGTGAAAGCACCAGAACAACAATTAACAGAGAGGCCTATCTAGACAAGGAGGGATGCCATTCCATCACATGGAGAATGCATTCCTGCTATCCAGCCCTGGAGGCCCCACACTGGTGAGAACACAGCACAGGGGCTCCTGAACAAGACCCCACATTGACAGCAGGAGGTTTCAGCAAACCACATGTGCCATATCAGCCCATCAGCCTAAGTGGCTGACAGAAGACTAATAGGAAGGCAATAGCAGTAGGATGTAAAAGATTTGCCCAAAAGGTTAGCTGATCATTGACAACCAAGAACAACTCA
Source organism: Corapipo altera (assembly GCF_003945725.1). Lineage (NCBI taxonomy): Eukaryota > Metazoa > Chordata > Aves > Passeriformes > Pipridae > Corapipo > Corapipo altera. Next base: position 503,933 of record NW_020884959.1, read on the forward strand.
GGAGATGAACGAGGATTTGACTGGTCCTCCATGCACAATCAATCCTGGCCAGAGCACTTGAGCAGGTATGCCATGAGAGTATGGCTGTGCAAAATCAATTTGTTTAATAACTATGACTATTACAATCCCCTACCCCTTCCAGAAGATCTTGCAGTGAGTTTTGTAACCCTAATTTCCTATAAACCAACCAAAGTGACAAAAGGCTGACCACCAAAAGGCTGGGTTGCAATCATCAAAGAGGTGTCATCTGAAAGAAATGTGGACACACTGGGTCTCAGTAGCTTTATGCTGTGTGTGCTAAACAGAATTTTGCTTCAAAAGAGCAGCTATCCTGGCCCACCTTAGTGCTCTGAAACACAAGGTTTCCTCCCTACAGACGGGAGTGTCACTGGGAACAGGTGACAACAGCTGTTCCACCCCACCTGTGCCCCACACACTGACCTATGAGAGGGGAAAGCAGTTCTGTCAGGGCACAGTGGCCTGTGATTAGGCTACAGTGGACACTACAACACACCACACTGCCAGAATCATCTTAAATGATACGGTGAGAAAGAATCAAATAATAATGCTAGTAGTATCACACCCCACTGTTACCATCAGTCAGCAGCCACCACCTCAGACAGCCCCCCATCACCAGCTGGGCATTGCCCTCACCAGCTCACATGGGGAAACTGTCCAAAGACACCCAGCAAACTACTGCTGCAGGAGATCTTTCGGTTTCCTTAAACAAACTGCCCACAGTCAGGCAGCAAAGCACCTCTCCCACCCTGCCTGCGCTTCAGAGGAGCAGGACAGGCAGGGGACAGCAGCTTGCAGAGGACCCTCAGCCTCTGGCTGCCCCTGGCAAGTGAGGACAGAGGTGTGTGCCCTGCACAGATGGTTGCACAGCACCCCCTCCTGCCAGCAGCCCTCGGGAGCCCTGAGAGAGATGGAGACTGTCTCTTTTGGGGACATTCTTTTCCAGCAAAGCTCCTCCACAGGTGTGGGTGTGCAGCCCTGGAAGGACAGAGGAAAAACTGCCCATGAAATACTAATCCCTGTTACTTTTCACACTGGACTACAAGGTGAGAGATGATGTGACAAATATGACGTAAACAGGCTCAGCCACCAGACTTTCCTTTCCAGGGGCATATTTCACCCTGCAGAACCTCAGCTCTGAGGTTCACAGCAGCTCTGCTGGCTCACCTTTTGGGCAGATCACTGATGTTGGTGAGGTTCTCACTGCCTGCTGCACACTCAGCACCAGACAGTTAAAGGGATGTCAGGACTGCTTCCAGAGCTCTTGTGCACTCTGGAGGCAGGGAGTCAATACAGGATCTCACCACAACCCTGGGAAACCTCCAGCTAATGAGAACTGTAGTATCTAACTAAGCAGAGAGATGTGTGCCACACCAGCACTGTTCTCTGTGGAGTCATAGAGTATGCTGAGTTGGAAGGGACCCATCAGGATCATCATCCAGCTCCTCGCCCTGCACAAGACACCACAAGAGCCACACCATGAGACTGAGAGCGTTGTCCAAATGCTTCTGGAGCTCTGTCAGGCTTGCTGCTGTAACCACTGCTGTGGGGAGCCTGTTCAGTGCCCAACCACCCTCTGGGTGAAAAACTTTTTCATGATATCCAACCTAAACCTCCCCTGACTCAGCTCCACCCGTTTCCTCGAGTCCTGCCACTGGTCATGAGTGAAAAGATCGGTACCTGCCCCTCTGCTTCCCCTTGTGAGGACACTGAAGATTACAATGAGGACTCCCCTCTGTCACCTCTTCTCCAGGCTGAACAGACCAAGTGCCCTCAGCCTCATACGTTCTCCTCGTACAGCTTCCTCTCCAGGCCCTTCCCCATCCTCATGGCCCTCCTTTGGATGCTCTCTAACAGTTTAATGTCTTTTTTTTTACAGCCTCTGCTGCAGTTCTCATGCTCCTCCAGAGGATAAAGACGGGAAGCCCCACTGGGAATGGGACCTTTAGGAAGGCTGTGCTTTGACAGTGACTGGCAAAAGACGGGATTTCCTCAGTCCTGCAGGATCCAGGTGAGCAGCAGTTACACCTGGGCCACTCCAAAGGCTGTGTGGGCCCAGGCAGAGCTGCTGCAGGTGCAGACTCGAAGGTGATAGAACTGAACAAGGAAATGCAGCCCTCCAAGAAACAAACTCCTCTCTGGCTTGCCAATTCTACTGTGGTCAGTCCATCTTTGCAAACTGGCTGCTGCTCAGCTCTCAAAATCCACTTGTCCTCCAGTAATCACAAAGTAAACCGCCTTCCTTTGCCTGATTGTGTATTTTCTCACTATAGTTAAACATGACATGCAGCTGCAGTAAATATTTGTGCTGTCATAGCTCACATGTGATTATGACCAAAAAAACAACTTCAGCAGGGAATGCATATAAATTCTAGTCTAGTCTGTAGCTGGGCTGATATTTGTAGTCTAATACAAATTCACTGAAGCCAGGATTTGACAGAGTAAGAGAAAATAAAGAACTTAATTTTATTTTTCATGGAAAAGGTAACTGTGTTATCCATATACTGAGGCAGCCTTGAAAGGCTGAGTTTAAGAAATAATCTAATTGCCACTAGATGGCACATCTCAATTACTAATCTATATTTGAATTCAGGATTGCCTTTTAAAAACATACATTCCTTCTCTTTGCTAACATAACACTTTGTGTTGCTTTCTATTTTGAAATCAGAAAGCTTAAAAAAAACACACATAGAAAAAAAAGGAATTGTAAACTAAAAATACACCATCTGCCAGTAAAAACCTAGCTTGGTTCTGTCACATCTACAACCAAACCAGGTTAATAACCAGCATCACAGATGGTTTCTTAATATAAATATGTACATCTCCCCATAGTGACTCTTTCAGCTGCTTCCCAAAACTGCTGGCACTGTTACCTTGTTTCCTTGGCAATAGCTGTGTGCCTTACACTCAGCCTGAACGTTATACAGCTGGGATGGATTTCAGAAGATGCCATCCCCTGCCTGTGGCTGTTTCCAGCACCAACAAGGGATGCAGGGGTGGACAGCCATGTCTTTCCCAAAGAACAGCAACAGATGGATATTAAGACATTCTTGTGCAGCTGGTCTCTTCCTCAGATGAGCAAATCTGCTGAAGGGTTCTTTTAACTTGCCCAAATCCCCACATAAGGCTACACACCCAATATCATGGTGACCTTGATATGGTAGCACAGAGCAGTAGACAGAGCAGTAAAGGTACAATCTGATCTTTCTGCAGCATTCAGCAACATGAATTGTCATAAACTACTAAGACACAAACAACAAAAGCATTGTGGGGTGCCATGCCCGTTCTCCATCCGTACTTAAGTATCAGGGTCTCTGCAATCAAAAGTCATTATTTCCTAATTCTCATATGCCCAAACTCAGTTGAGATGAACACTTGAACTCATTTCTCCTCTTCTGCTGCCAGCAGTAAAATGTGTCTCACACCAAGCTCCAAACCTATTGCCACCACTTTGAAAACCTGCCACCTTCCAAGAAATTTCAAGAGCATCAAACCTGTTAAATAACGATACAGAAAACAAACAGAATCCAATTCATTTTTTCTGGTTCTACTTCACTCATCTGAAAAACTCTAAAAGTTAAATTTAATATAATGACTGAGACCATGCTACTGTGGCATGGAGTCTAAAGCTTCTTGGGAGCTCAGCAGCAGTGAGGTTTGACATAAACTAGACTAGCAACTACATGGACATGATTTCTCTTGGTATCCATATGGCACATGCCCACTTTATACCACAGCAAAGGCTAAAAGATTGTAGTTCTTGCCAGTTTATAATTTCTATGGGGGTAATAAAAAGCATTTCAAGGAGTACTCTAAGAAACAGAATAACAAAGGAGAGCACAGAGGCTGAGACTCACACGATCACAAGTTCCATCCACACTGATACAAGTGATAAAAATCAATTCACTACTTATGTTTGGGCCCAAATTTATGAATACTTGTAAGATGAAGGTCATGATATTGATGTCTGAACTACTCTGAAACTTGTAATGATCTCTTTAAATACTAAATACTACCATAGATGAACTGGAAGCCCCATCTTTCCTATGGTCTGCTCTACACTCCGATGTCAGCTCCTCTCATTCTGGGTTTGAACAGCTGAGCATAAGATGGCAAGTTCCATCCCACTGGATCATTCAATCATCTGCCACTGTTAGCAGTGTGTTATTTTGGAAATACTAATTTAATTTGTGACATAACCAGAAAATTGCAAATAGAAGTAATTCCAGTCATAAAAATAGTATTCTAAGATGGATATACAGAGTTTGTAAAATCTTGAAAAGGCTACAGTGTGTGTAATCTGTCAATGATACTGAAAACCCTCTGGTTTCAGACTTGGCATTATGAAACTGTGACAAGGTGAGGAGTGCCCACTTATAATTCACTTCCTCTTTCACGTCACTGAAAAAGTGAGACCAATCACTGCCCTGCACTCCAGTGAATTTATCAATGGCAAATGGTACCTGCAGAAGTCAATTAACCAAATGTATACAACATAGTTGTATACTTCTGAGTTCAAAGTTGTATCATTTAAACCTCAACTTCTAGAAACCTCACCACACACAGAGCCAGACCTTTATTTTAGGCAAAAAAATGAACTATCAGAGCAGTTTCACTTGTTTTTACATAAAAAGAAGGCACACCTGCACAGTTTTCTACTTCGAAACTTGTTTTACAAGTGCCTTGAAACCAAATGTGAACAACTGGCTGGGACATTCAGCAACATGGCATTTGATGCTTACAGTAATAACTGCAGCTGGCACATCCCTCCACCCCACCACCACCACTGCTGCCAACTGCTGGCTGCCCAGTACAAGCCTGGCTTAATTCTTAAAGAGTTAATTTCATTTAACACAAAACACAGATCACTGTGATGCTTCTTATGAATATTTTAATGAAAACAGAGGACCAGCTGTTCAGATTCAGTCAAGAAACCAATGCTGAAATGACAACCCTGATGCTGGGGCTAATATAAAACCAGCAGATTCAGCTCCCTATTTTTTAAAAAGAATATTCTTGCCATGCTTTCCCATTCTAGGGCATCAGGAACTTGGTGAAAATGAAACTGAAAATTGAATTGAAATTGTTCACAGTTTGTTTTCCTGTTGCTTGAAATCTTGTTTAGGCATTTGCTTCACTTCTTACATAAAGAAATAAATAACTCAAGAATTACAATAAAAATGTGACAAACAACAAAGTAATGATTGAGTCCTTTGAGTTCACAGTAGAAGAACATATCTTCTTATAATTTCCCTTGGCAGGACTGAAACAATAGGTAAAAATCTTTTGAAGTGCCCTAGCTACTTTGGCACCTTATTGTCATTCACAGAAAAAAATTAAAGCACTTACACAAACAGAAATAAATTTCCTAAATAAAACACAATGACTTTGAAAATTTTCACTAGTGTTACATTAACATAAGAGAAATGTAATTCCCTTCAGCAATTTGAATCAGTCCTGGTGCAGAGTAATTCAAAATTACGTAGCGAGTCAGTGTCAGGTTAATGCTTCAATCTAACACTATCCTTAAAAATCCACATAAAATAAAAATAATAAAAAAATCCCAAATGCCAAAACCCAACACCCAAACAATACTTAGATCTGCCTATATTTATAATTGGTACTGCTAACTAATAATTGCTATGTTGCAGAATCACAACTGCCAATAAAAATGCACTGCAGTGTAAAAGGCCTGCTCTGCAAAGGTTCATTCTCCATACTCTATCTGTGCTCTCAGCTCTTTGGAGAGATAATTGACCAGCACCGCTGTGAGCTTCTGCTGCAGACCAGCATTGCCCATGACCAGAGCAGTCAGCTGAACAACATCCGTCCAGTCTAAGTGCCTGATAACATCAACAGCTTCATCATAGAGTTTCTGCTGCTCAGTAGGAGGCAATTCCAGTAAAATCTGAGGGACTGGCTTGAACTGTCCAGAAGTCATCCAGGCACCAAGCAATCCACCAAATGCTCCACCTAGAAAAGACAGAGAGTTGTTAGTCTTTACCAGCTACAGCCTGAAATCCCATCCACAGCCTTCATCAACAATGTGTCTTCTTTAACTAGGTTTATAGACGATACTCAAAGCACCAAGAAGGATTTCTACACCACTTTAGGTTCACAGCAATCACAAAGAAACTCTTTACACAATCAATGCTAATAGCTTCAAGCTAGAAATCAGAAACACAAGGACGCTGGTCTCTTTAGGATAAGCTCTACTACTAAATAAAATCATGCCCAAGGAAAACACCAGACCAACAACTGTCATTAACATTACTCTTACTAGAGATTGCCAGACTGATTCAAGCTTTCTGCTTCTTTAGTCACACACTGCAGCCTCATACTCCCGTGAAGTCCAGCCCTGAAGGTGCTCAGAGACTAAACCATTGGACACATTCATGCTTTCATCTACTAAACCCACAGCCCACCCACACCAGCTGGGCAAGACATGCTCAGGGTAAGAAGAGGGTTCCAGGTCATCAAGGTAACAGCAGAGGGATCCTCTACAGCTGCTGTGACTGTGGCTGCTGCTGAGAAAGCAGCCTGGCAGTCCTACACACTGTTCTCTGACACCAGTCTGACCTGCACCACAGCAACTCACATGACTGACACCACTGCCCAGAGCACACACCCTGCTGGAAGGAAGGAGAACCCTCACCATGGAGAGGTGTCAGAACCCACCCTGCCTCCAAAACTGCCACCCTAAAAACTGCTCCTAAAAAGTCATTTATGCACTCATGGGGATGCAGTTTTTCATTAGACAAAAATTCTGTAATTTGCAGCTTTTACTCAGTTGGCAATTTTTCCCATGATACCACAGAAATACTTGAAAGCCTAGGATGGCTGAATTCATCTTCAAGGGACTTTTATGAGAACATCAATACCTGATTTAGGGGCACTTAATGCAAAAGGCACTAGAAGTATTGATGTCTAAGCTCCACATCCATTGGCACAAGATTTGTTACATGATCACACTTTTCCCCCCCAGGCAACACACCCACAACCCATTCTTCTCAGAGCAAGCAGTTCTTAAAAAGCAGGATTGCTGCAAGTACCTCCATTTACTGTTGCAGATGGAAGGTAACTCATCCTCTTAATTCTTCATGCAAGGCAGCAAGAAGTACAATGCCTGCTACCCAGTCCCACAGCCATCCAGGCTGTTTGTGTAAGTGAAAGTGCACTTGACTGCAAATGTTTCTCTAACTGTCCTAAATACTCAGGGTTGTTTATATATACTTGGGACTGGGAGACATTATGAAGGCCTAAACAAACACTTAAGAGAAAACACATCCAAGAATAACTTCAGTGTTTCTCATCACCTCACTCAAGAGTCAGGCCACTTACATTACAACATTATTATCTTTACTTTTGATTTTAAGCTTACAAATCTCTTACAAAAGCTTAATTTCCCTTCTTTGTTCCTGATAGCTTCAGTCATGTTTGTCGAAACACTATTTTGGCTATTAATTAAGCTTTGTACTTGTAATAGGAGTAAATACATAGCTTCACACTCCTCACATATCATTCTCTTATTTTTTTGTAACTCAACCTTGCTAACCCTCACACAGGAATATTGCAATTCACTCCAATACCAATAAGTGAAATTGCTGGAACTGCTTGCAGGACTAAGGAGCATTCGAGGACCAGGGCTAACAGGACTTCAGTGGCAAGGTAGCTTTTAAACTAGGCAACTCTTAATTCAAGAGTTATAGAGGAGAGATGGCTCTTTACTATTAGACTTTGGCTTTCCTGTAATTTTCCATGCCAGGAAAAAAAACCAAAGTGGCAGGGAATAATGAATCCCAGAGGACAAAAAAAAAAAAAAAGTTCATCGAGAAATTAATAGCAGGAACTTTTAAAATAAAGAAATAAACGCAATTTGTAATAAGATCGTTTGGAAGATGATCCTGTCACGTGCTAAGGCTAAGAATGCTTACTCACCTCACTCCACACCCCAATTTTCATCCTTCTGTGCCACCAGGTACCAACATCCCCCTGACTGCTCCCATCATCTCTGTGCTCCTTCCTCCCTGTCTCACCCCCCTCCTCTTCACTCCCCACCAACGCACGAAACCTCAACACTGAATGCTCTTTTCCTTCAACTTACACCTACTACACAGACTTCCTAGTTTTTCCACTCAGGGATTTAGCCACCCTCTTGTTCCCAAAGCAAAACACACTTACCTACAGCGATTCCAGGGGGACCTCCCATCAGACCCCCAAGAAAGGCTGTGGCACCTGCCAGCAGTGCTCCCCGACCAGAGTGTTTGACAGCAGCTTTCATCCCCCTCGCCTCAGAGACGTGGCAGAGCAGCTGCATCACATCATCAACAGGGATGGGCATCTTGGCGAGTTAAGATCCTGGAAAGAACGTTTTAAGTTATCTTTTGATCACTGTAACAGAGATTAAATCTGGCTGCTAAATGAATTTTAGGAATAAAACCACTGTTTGTGAGTCTGTAAGACAAAAAGGACAGACACACAGAAAATATTGTGTGCAAAACTGCTTTCTCTTTCACTTCTTGGAAAACTAACCCTACTGGTAAACAGCTGAAGGTTACTGAAACTGCAAATGAGACCTCAGAGCAGACCAGAAAAAACTGGTTTCACAGAAATTTCACAGAATATTCTGAGTTGGAACAGACCCAGAAGGATCATCAAGTCCAGCTCTTAAGTGAATGGCCCATACAGGGATTGAACTCACAACCTACATGCTCTAACTAGCTGAGCTAACATGAGAAATTCAGAGATTCTACAGTATGTAGTACCTAATTCTACAGTACATTGCTTTTGCCTTGAGCAAGTCCCATGTGTGTTCAGCATCATGCAACCACTCTGGGAAAAAGACAAAGCAGAGCCTCACTCTACCACAACCAGCAGAAGGTAAATGACAAATCTGTCAGGTATTTTCTCCCTGTCCTAATTCTTGCCACAAATCAGTTGGTTGTCTTCACATACCAGTTCTTCTCCCTGTTTTGTTACAGGCTTAAACACTCCCATGCTGATTTCTGAAGGTGGCAGGCTCTCTGTAGCAACAAAAGAGCCTGAGGAAGGGAACAGATTTCAGGAGTCAGAGGAAAAAACTGGGACTAGGAAAAAATGCTCTGGAGACAGGCCATCAGAAATGCAGGGGTGTATATGTACAGCAGTCAGGACTCAGAGCAGACACACCAGACAACCCTCATGTATGAGGAGGCAGAGACACAGGACCCCAGCCCTGTTACACACTGAGACGTGTCCTGAACATGGAGCAGAGACCTGTCCCTGAGAGCGACCCCTCTGAGACCAAAACTTTTTCCACTCCATTCACTTGCTGCTGCTGCTCATTTAGCAAATACCTCCCATCCTGCACATCAAATGAGGAAAGGGCTTGCAGGGATAAAAAAAAAGAAAAAGGTATTCGATAGAATTAAAAATATAATCACATATACACAAGCAGCAGATGTCTTGTTGTACATGTAATGTCAGCACTATAGAATAGATGAGCATTTGATTTTCAGCCCCTAGAACACCTCTTATCCCAGAGCAATGTGCAATACATTCTCAGCCCATGCCAACCTGTCTTCAAGTCTTTCTTGAATAGATCTCAGTGCAAAGTGAAAGTGGAGTGGTATCACACCATTTTTCATATTAAAAATTAACTACTGTGACAGCGGAAGCTTTCTTTTGCAATAAAATGGCTGACTGCAAATCATCCATGTCCCTGCAGTATCCAAGTGCTGCTGACACTAAACAAAAGTCTGGGTTTTGGGAAGGGACTGCTTATGCTCCATAGCAGCAAAGAGGCACAGTAGGAAATTCATCAAATAGTTGGTTTCTCTCATTACTTCATTCATCTTCATGCCAGTCTAAAGAAAACATCCAAGTGTCATCATTTTACCACCGTTGCTTTTGGGTTTTTGGCAGGCTGATGACACAGCAGTGGATCAGCATGGCAGTGTGTGCTGGTTAGAGACAGCAGAGTTACACATCATCTCATTCAATGGGATTCAAGCTCAGAGTAATAAAATAACGGCTGCTCTGTCTGACCTAAAGCAGTAGGGAAAAAAAAACAACCACCAAATATACAACTGGTACAGCTCACACAGCCTGGGAATGATGGCAAATGAGATGATTAAGTGCTTGTCTTTACCTTCCTAGCAAAGGGTGAGCAGTTTGCCACTCAAGAGTAACCTTATCACCAGCACCAGGCAGCCTGAAGTGCTGCAGGATTCACTTCCTCCCCTCAGTGAGACAGAAGCTGAATCGTGCCTGTCCTGCACCTCCTTAGCATGCCCTAGGACTAATCCAAGGTGCTGAAATGAATTTGCATCTCCTCTTTGGGCTAAATCCAACAAATGTCTCACACAAAGCTCTACAGCATGAAGGCTCTGCAGCACGGGTGGGACAAGACAAGTTGGAGAGCTGACAACACACACAGCTCTCTCTGAGAGTGATATCATCTGCTTTCCCCCAGTCAAACTGATGGAATTCCACAGTTTCCTAAACCAACCTAACTGTAATAGATGTGAAATGATGTTTTGTGAGCAGAGACACCCGAAGCTGAAGCCTCAGGTTCCTGCAGCAGGCCAAAGCTGGAACCTTAGAAAACAACCATAGAAAACAATCTGCATTACTCCACCCTCAAAAGGCCAACACCAGGACATGTCCTTATGCTGACCTTACACTGACATGGCATTGCAAGCAGTGCAAAGGCGATCAGCTCTACCCTGGGGTTCCTCTGAATAAATAAAACACCCTTTTATCACCAGCTTCAAAGTGGCTTAAAGGTGAAAAAACCCAGACTGTAATAAAAACAGAAGTCACGCTGCTTTCTGGTGATACACAAAGCGTAGCAAACACATGAATTCATTAAGGTAAAGCAGAAACATGCCTATAGAAACATGCTGGAACTCAAGCAACTGTAAGTAGCCTTTCCATAGTAAATTATTTTACAGTTTTACTCCCCTCACAACTTCCCCGAAGGAAATTTCCACTCACAAAATTAATATTTATTTGGGTTTTTCTGGCTTGACTGAATAAAGTTCTTGGCATAGAAAAGCCATTCCTGCTTAATTCTGGATGTGAGCAGAACACTCAAAACTCTCAAAGACATTACAAGCAGCATTCATTTTCTCTCAACTCTTGCAAGTATTTCTATGATCTCTTAGCATAGTCACTATATTTTAAGTCCTGCAGTGAACCTTAGTGAATACAGTAGCTGATGCACAGCACATACATGTTGTCTTTTTTAAACTGTACATACAGAGCACTAGTGGGAGCCATTGAAACATAAGCCACTTATTACAACATGTAAAGTAATCCCAGATTCCTACATTCAGCACAAAGACACAGACGAGTGGATCAGCATCGTAGGGATCTTTTGCAAAGTCATATAATTTCTGAGAAAATTTCAGGTTTTAATGAAGAATCAAGGTGCTCAATCAGGCAATTTTCAGTGAGTAGTACTTTTTAAATAATACACTGCAGGCCATCAAAGCAGGATATTTTGACAATACAGTAACAGACAGAACAAATGGAGTTTTGTGTGTCAGAGGTAGAATCCAATGATAGCCAAAAATATTTATAGACTCTGATTGTGTAAGTGACAAGTAAACAAAAGTGCAATTTGATCCTATTACCAAATTATTCACTACGGAATTCACCCAGATGTTAAGAAACACCAGGACTGTGAAATACTGGATTTCCTCTAACGGAGAATAGAAGTTTCAACAACATCCTTAAGACTGTGCCCAGCTTTCAGAGGTGCCGAGTTCCCACAGCTCCTACTGACTTTACATGGCACTGAGAATCTTCGGCACTTCGAGGAAAAACCAAACCCAAACCCAAGAGTTTTGGAACATGAAGCCACTGAGAAATCAAGATTTGTTGTTTAACTGACCTTCCTTTGTTGTTCTACTGCATTCCTTCTGTATTTGTGGTCTCCCCAAATACTCATCCAAGGTATTAGACTCTCTACTTCTCTCTGACTAAATTAGATGATGCTCTCTCTTTCACCTCAAGGATAGGGGATCAAAGTGAGCAATGATCCTGCTCTCCCTATTCAAAAGGAATGGTAATATTATGTGTTTGTATCTCGATTTTGAACCTACAATCAACAGGTTTTCCTAAGAAGAAAAATGCCATATGAAGAATTAAAATAACAACATTGTGCCCAACTCACTCAAAGTCCTGCTAATGCAAATAATTAAAGAAGGTCCCCAGATTACCCTGTGGTGTGAACCTCATTTCAGCTCTTCTCAATTTTACACTCCCATCTCATCATCCTGCTTCTCCCTTCACAGAGTGATGACCTTAGACAAGCAAAAGCACTTTTAATCCTTGGGCTCACTGTCCCACTTACAGAAAAATGAACACCTTCCCAAATGTCCCCACAGGAGATATTCTAACACAGCCTGGCCCACCACCCCGCTGTCCTCACTGCTCCTTACAGCCTCTTACTGAGTTATCTCAGCAAACTCTTCAGTAAACATCTCTGGAAACGTGCACAGCACAAAAAACCACCCACACAACAAATTCCAAACCTAACAAGCGATGAGGACATAGGACTAAGTCCTCTTACCTGGAGCTATCTTTATCGTGGTGGACACCATTTGGTGATAAGCAAGGATGTGAGGTGAGAATCTCCACACAAGTGCTAGAAAGCATACAAGTGCTCTGTGTAGATCTTCAAACTTTCACTTCAAGGGCTCAGCAAACATTTATGCAAGCCCATGTGTCCGGGAGATCACACAGGACAATTTCTTATCTCAACTGTACAGCAACAGCTCTATCTGTAGTGCAACTTCTTATAAGGAACATCAGAACAGCACTGGAGCAAAACCAAACACAAAGTACTTAACAACTGAGGCAGACTAAAGAACATGACTTCACAAACAACAGTGTGCACAGAGATGTGACCTGATGATTGACCAGGCCAGAAGTTCATTAATTATTTCAATAAGAGCAGGTGGACAGACAGGGAATCAACATATTCCCATCTGCAAAGGAGGGCTGTCTCATCACTGGTCCATACACATACTGTTGGCTTGAGGAGCACCTGTGCTCCTAAATCACCACTTTTGGAAAATACCACCTTTAGAGCCCGGTCTAGTGCTTGAGATCTGCAAAGCAGGTGGTCTGTCTGATTTAAATCATGACTGGCATCAGCAGCCAGTAAAACTTGGTTTAAATACACCAGTTTTAAACCTGCTCTGCATTTGTAATTTTCAGTTATTTTGCTAAGAAGGGTTTACTCCTACTTAGTGGTGTAACGATCAGAACATGCTGATCACCATTCTTATCTCAGCTTTTGGTACTCTTCTTTCCCAACCGTGAGGATTCACTACATCTACAAATATTTGCTGTAATAATATAATTATGTTGCTGACTATACATATATTCAGATGTTAAATTTTTTTAGTTTCAATTATATTAGGAGAGGGTAAAAAACTCTTGTATTTGCTAGACAATCTGAATTCAATTGAAATGCATAAAAGAGCATTTTAATATTGTTTTGTAAGAACTGGGACCCTAAGAGCATGGCTTACTTCTTCTGTGTATTTATCAAAGCATTTAATTGGTTTATTTAACGCAAAAGGCAACAAATTTACTCTTTAGATGAACAAACTACTTCTAGGAACACAGAAGCTCATTGTACAAGGCTCCTGGATGCCTAAAAATGCAGGTAAATATTCAGTGGGAACTATGTCATTCCACTGATATAAAAGGAAATTTGCCACCTAACCTGTCTAGGCACTTGGAATATCCACCTTACCTGGTCTGCTGAATTAGAAAGTATCTGTGAAAGACTGGCCATACCTCCTTCCACCCCTGAATTTTTATAGACCTATTCAATATCTTTCTAATTTATAACTTAAGAGTGATTTTTTTTTTCCATTTCCTAGCCAGTTTCTCCATCTTGAAGGCAGTGTCCAACAAAGTTACAGGCCACTTCCATCAGCTAGCTGATACTGGAGCCAAGGATCAGACTTATAGTTAAGAAAGAAAAGAAAGATGACACTAAGAAAACACAAATAGCAGAGCTGTTCCCCTGTGGAGGTAGTTGGCACAGCACACTGCAATGGTATCTTCAAAATCTAAACTAAGCCTGAAAATTAAAGATATTTTCCCTGACTCACTGCTAAAAAACATAAAACTTCACCTCATTAAAATTAATCAACGTGTTCGGAATGTTTCAAAATTTATTAAAAACGTTATGACTAAAATAGGCTGAGCATAAAATGTAATTATGAGCCCTTTCAAACAGACGAAATTTAATTACATTACAGCTAGTTTTTTATTTATTTTCCTACAGCGCCTCATTCCAGGTTTACTATTGCTGAAGAGACACTCCGGCCTAAACGTGACTTGGGGGGGGCGGAGGGGAAGAGAAATCAGGAGTTCACTCAAAACCCACCGAAGTTCACTCAAAACCCACCGAAATTCCTCTAAAACGCACCCAAACCCACCTGGGGGCGTTCCCGGCTCCCCTGCTCCGGGTGACCCTGCCCAAGGCCGGCGGGTCGGGCTGGGCTGCCCCCCAACCCTAATGGTTCCCTGAAGCCAAGGGGGCGTTCAGTGGGCTCTGAACGTCTTTAAGGGTCTTATCCTTGTATCCAAAAAATGCCCCCGGCTCCAGGGGCGGCCCCAGGGGCTGGAGCGGCTCCGCGGCCCCGGCGGCCTCGCCGGGTCCTCGCCGGGGCCGCACACGCGAACCCCGCGGGCCGGGCCGGGGCTGCCCGGGGAGCGGAGCGGACACAGCGGGGCCCGCTCGGGCTCGGCTCCGTCCGCCGCGGCCTTTCCCTCCTCCACCTCCTCCTCCCCTCCATCCTCCTTCCCCCGCCTACCTCCGCCGGCAGCGCCCGGCTCCGGGCCCCGGCCGGGCACGACACTGCGGCGGCGCCGGAGGAGGGGCGGCCCCGAGCGCAGCCGCCGGCCCTGCCCGCGCTGGGCTGGGCTGGGCTGGGCCCGGCTTGGCTGAGCTCGGCTGGGCCGGGCCTGGGCAGCAATCCCGGCCCCTCCGCGCCTGCTCCGCGGGCACCGGGCTGTGGAGCCGCCGCCTCCTCCCGCTGCCGGGTCCGGCGGCGCCTCCGGGGACGGGGCAGGCGGGCCCCGTGCGGGGTGTGACACTGTCACGGGGACAGGCGGCAGCACCGAGGTGCTCACAGGGATGGAGCGCCTCTCCCGCGAGGAAAGGCTGGGAGGATCGGGATTGTGGAGACGGCTTAGGGGTGACCTGATTGCGGCCTTCCAGTGCCTGGAGGGAGCCTACCTGAAAGATGGAGAGAGACTATTAACAAGAGCCATAGTGACAGGACAAGGGGGAATGGCTTTACAATGACAGAGAGTAGGTTTAGATATTAGGAAGAAATTCTTCCCTGTGAGGGTGGTGAAACCCTGGCACAGGTTTCCCAGAGAAGCTGTGGCTGCCCCATCCCTGGAAGTGTCCGAGGCCAGGCTGGACGGAGCTTGGAGCATCCTGGTCTAGTGGAAGGTGTCCCTGTCCATGGCAGGGGATTGGAATGAGATGATCTTCAAGGTCCCCTTCCAACCCAAACCATTCTATGATTTTATGATTTTAGGAACCTGGTTGTGGAACAGCACATCCCAGTCCCAGCTGAGCTGGGATACAGGACGAGGAAGAGAGGGGCTGTTAGGACATCTCTGGCCCTGCTCTGAGAATTTAATCTCAGAATATTTTTGTGTGATTTTCACCCGGGTTTGTTTCAGTCACCAGCTCAGTAAAGTGCAGCGTGCCAGCCTGATAGAGCACCACAAGTAATCAAACAAGCATTACAACAGCTGTGCCACATATGGCTCCTGAAATATCACACTGGTTCGTAATACCAGTACAATCTTGGGAAAATTACTGCCTAATGTTAAAAATGCTGCCATTTCCCCAAGAATGGATTATTAACAGAGGTTTTTGGTTTTGTAAACTAAGCCTTCATTATGAAATCGTTTCTGCTTTAAGGTAAACCATCTCCCCTCTGTTTCATGTTGAAAAGACAAAAAAAGCAGGATGAGGAAGTGAAGGAGAAATACAACTCACAAAAAATTTTTGTCCCTTTCCTGTGGCTGCACTGGGGACTTCTTAACCTCCCCAAGCTTTATACGATCACATAAAATAACTCTCTGTGTAACAACTCAAAATGTTACAGGTCTACTGGTGCTCTTGATTTTTACGATTTGGATGTAAAAGGCAAATTAATTCCTAAAATGAACAAAGAACCTAAATGCCACGTATATTTTAAAAAGTAACACCCCAAATTCCAGCTGTACACAGCCTTCCAAGGGGCAATATTAAAAGCAATTAAGTTTGCCAACCAGCAACGGAGGAAATTTTTATCACTCTATTCCAAAACTGAATCATTACTTCACTACTCCAGTTAAAAATAAACACAGGTTTTGGAGCTACATCAGCAGGTATTTATTAGGTCTATTTTTTAATATGATAAAAGTTACTAAAATGAAAATGTAAGATAACAATGGAAAGCGTATCCTTTAAGGATATACATAAATCATGCTACACTTATACAAACTCTGACTCTGTTGAAGTCAACAGGAATGTGCTGCCCGGCGGCTCCACCTGGCGGCTTCCCACTCCTCGGGAGCATCTCCTCACCTGCAGCCTCAGGAAAGCCCGCAGCTCCTCACCTGAATGCCAGCAGGGACAGCTCTGCTCCGTGTATCTCCGGATATCTGCGTGTTCTGCCTGGATCTGTCACTTCTTCCACAGTGTATTTACGCACCTCAACACGCACCTTTCACAAGTAATTAGTACCTGAGATAGATGTTCACATGCTTTTTAATTCCAGGAGCTGGTGGAGTGAGAGCAGTTCAAGGTGGTTCTGCTCCAAATCAGATCCTGTCAATCCCTCACTGTATTCTCTGTATATTAAGGGACTGCAGCAACTCTCTTATGAGGAAAGGCTGAGGGAGTTGGGCCTGTTCAGCCTTGAGAAGACACAGCTGAGAGGGGACCTCATCAGTGTGTAGAAATATGTAAATGGGGGGTGCCAAGAGGATGGACCGGGCTCTGCTCGGGGGTGCCCAGCAATGGGACAAGAGGCAACGGTAGGAACTGATGCCCAGGAAGTTCCACCTGAACATGAGAAAGACCCTCTTTCCTGTGCAGTGACTGAGCACTGGGAGTGATTGTCCAGAGAGGGTGTGGAGTCTCCCTCACTGGGGATAGTCAAGAACTGTCTGGACACAATCCTGTGCCATGTGTGTGCTCTGGGATGACAGTGTCTGGGCAGGGAAGTTGGACCAGATGACCCACTGAGATCCCTTCCAATCTGGCCCATTCTGTGATTCTGTATTCACTGCAGTGTGCTGGGCTTTTATAAGTACTAGATGTCATGCTCTTCCTACATCCTTTTTATCAGCACTGATTAACTATTTAATTTCCTGTATCAGGATGTTTTACATATTTTTCCTCTTCAGGTTACTGGGAACTCCATGCTTTTGAACACTAAGAGAAAAAAACACATTCCCTTTCATCTCCCCAAATCCTCAAGTCATCTGTTAAAGGCAGGCATCAGAAATCAACCACAGCAATGCTGCACTGGCATTCTGGTCTGATGAACCACTTGGCAGGTTTCTGTCCAATCCTTCCCTAACATACAGCAGAACCCAAGGTAACTGCAGGCCCATTCAGCCTGTCCTCAGTGTGCTGCATTCACTGCATATTTTTCACAGCTTTTGACATACTAAGAGATAGGCCAAGGGGCACCACGAAGGATTTCAGCTGGAGATGGGCTGTTGCTACCAAAACAATGATTCATTCTGGATTTCAGCTTGCTCATTACAACATCTCAAGAAAATGCCTATCAGAAGCAGGCTCAGTCTAAAGGAACTGGCCAGAAACACCTGATCCAATTATCTGAAATACCTATTACCTTCACAGGAAACCACGACAGATTCTTTTTTTAAGATGAAGCACTTAATCTTGTTGGACAGAAAAAAGCTGTTTCTCTAAATTTTCTTCTGTGCTAGAGATTCACAGAGAAACCAGGAGGATTAGGCAACTGTATGTGACAGACTTAGTTTCATTGCTTCACTTACTTACACTTTATTTTTCTTAAAACTTTGGTGTGGTTTTTTTTTTTTTTTTAATCACAATGGCAGGAGAAAAGCCATTCCAAACTTGGGGCATGCATTAAGTAATATTGATCCATTTGCCTAAGTTTGCAAAGCACCTAAAAATACCCTTGAGGTTTCCCTGTGGTATCCATGCATTGCTTGGATATGGGTGAGGATGATTTAATTTACAGCAAGGACAAAAGAGGGAAAAGGAAGAAATGTCATATGTTCTCCAGAACATGTCGTGGGAGTGGTCCACAGAGAAGAAAGGAACAGAAGATGTAACAAAGCAGGTTTCTGATCACATCTGAGTTTAGAAGGGTATGAGGTTTCTGTCATTTTCCCCTGAAATCTGGGAAACCCTCTGCTGCAGTGATGAAAAGCTGTTTTGCTTACATCTTTCTGATGTCCAGGGCTCCAGACAAGCTCCATCTCTCCCTTGGTGCTGTAATGCCCTGGTATGTGTGCTCTTACAGAATCACAGCCAAAACAGCAGCTGTTCTGGAAGGTCTGCTTCATATTATAGTGATAATTTGAACCTTTTCCTTCCTGACAACACAACAGTTTTGTAACTTCTGAGTTCCTCATATTATACTCTGGATTGCCAGGAAAATGGTGAGCCTTCACAAGATCAAACGAGGCACAACTCTATCAAAAAAGAAAATGAATACGAAAGTAATGCTGCAGCATTTAAACCCTTAAACAGAGCCACTTAGTAAGGAAATTTTGCAACTGCAGAATGGCTGATTAAAAGGAATGAAAAAAGGCAACATTTCTAAAAGCAGGAACATAACTGTAATTGTCACCTATTAACAGTCTTCACCTCTGAGCTCCAAGGTGTAAATAATGCAGCAGAAATGACCAAATCACTACAGGAAGACACAATAGCAGGTTACTGAGACCCCACTACAAGCAAACCATATGCTTGATGGCAAATCTTTTCCCCATTTCCTACATTAGATATTCATCAGGGTCTGACTTCTAATTGAATGCAAATAAAGAATATAACAGGTTTTTGCATATGAAGTGAAGCTATAGAACATCTGCCTCTTCACAGCCTTTCAATGTACCTTATGTGACATTAAGCAAAGAAGAGGTTTGCCTCATCAGCTTGTAGGAAACTGTGAATTTGAAGAACAGTTTGACTGAACTAAATCATTCCACCGCTGCTGTAAAAGGTGTCTCTTTGATCTCTCCGTGCAGTCCTAGGTGATAAAATGCCAAGTTGGGCAAAATCAGTTTCAATGCCAAAAAGATGGACTACTGGTGCAGAAGGTCACAAAACACTATTAATTGCCTTATATCATCTCAGTCTTGAAAGATGATCCAGAAATATAGGCTGGTGCTTTGGAGTGGAGCACACATTGCTAGCTAGAGCTATCCAAGCAAGCTGTTAAAGGTACTTAAGGCATAACCTTACCTGCAAATGGTATAACCTGTCTCCTGCTTCTTTAGACTCTCTTACAGCAGCCTTTTATTCTGTTTTTTTACTTCCTCAGCAGCCTAATTCACTAATTGTGTTTACTGGTACAGAGTAGTCAATTTGTGACCTTTTCAGAACAAAAAGCTACAGTAATTCTGAATGCAAAATCAGTGTCCTGAAATTAGCTTACATGTTTATATATTATAGCATGTATAAACACTGAAGTGGAAATAAAATCCTGGCTAAAAAAAATAGCTACACAAAATACCTGCAAGGTTTCCAGAGAGGAGCTAAAAAAAACCCCACACTACAATCTCCTACAGCCACCCTTTTGCAGAATGTATCTAAGAAAAGTGCATCTGAGGTTTCTTCAAACCTCTAATTAAAGGGCATCCATAAAGTAGACAAATGTCAAAATCAGATCTAAAATGTCTGTTGTAAATTCAGCTAAGGAACAAAGCATTCTAGTATCAAGGATGGATGACATTTGAAGGTGTCTGGAATAACATCAGTGATACATTTCCATGCTTGGTACTATTCAGTGGTGTGAGAAACGTGTACCATAATGTGTACTGGTGCTCATCTGAGCATAGTAAATGTTCAGCTATGTGTAATTCTGGCCCCAAACATACACCACTTTGGAGATGCAGAGTAAGCACAAAGCAGCTGATTTCAGTCCCATCAAAATCGAGGGTCATTGGCTGACTTCACTTCCAACCTCACACCCACTCCATGGGTGCTGAATGAGTGCCCAAATTTTACAAAGGTCTTAGATAGAGTTTCCTGTTCTTCTAGGTACATAGACCAATTCTCTCCAGCATTCCTGGGTCTGAGTTCTGATAATGTGGCAGGCAGGAGAGGAGCTGACAGTCAGACAGGGGGTGGGGTGGAAGAGGCAAGCCTGTACAGATTGCATTGCCTGATTTTTTCCTCATATGGTAAGCTGGAGGCAGGAAGATGAAAAAAGTGATCCCATCTACAATGACAGGCCAGACTCAAAGCTTCCACAAGTCACTGCAAATACTCAAATGTGCTATAATGAGATTTTCAGACTCACACAGTTTATATTTTAATATTGTCTCCTGAGTCACCTCTCAGCATCACGTGGAACCACAAAGGTGTCACCATCTGGGATCACATAATGCCTATGTGGCTGCAACAGGGTTCTCTGAAGAGCTAAGCCAAATGAAGAGCAGGACAGTGTTTATACCGTATTTATAGTTGTTCTATAACATGATGTAGACTTTGGAAACAAAAAGAACTGGAAACTCTTTGCAAACTAAAAAGAGGACCTTTGCTGGCTTTCTGTAGCCCTCATTTTGGGAACCACTGCCTTAAAAATGTTACAAATAACTGTGTCAGGAATAAAATGATGTGCATTCAAACCCAGTAATGGGCATAATTTATACAGAACAGCTAATGGCAAATGACTTTACCTACAACAGTATGCATATACATAATCACAAGAGGTAAAAGTGCCTCTACTGGAGTAGAGCGCACTGCCCAAGCAGATGACTGAATGCTAGAAAGGAAAAGAACTGGGCAGCCCTTTTTCTATGATAAGTTCCAGGGGATTCTTCATTCTGCCCTAAGCTGACAAGCGTTAATTTCTCAAAAATCTGTTGGAAAGACTCACAGCAGGATGTGCCAATCCAGCTATACCATGGAAGGATAAAAGGCCAAGATTTTGCTGCACTCAGAATAAACAACTGTCCTTAATTCCTGTCAAACAGTAGCCGTGTCTCTGCTAGCATTTGAAACGTGTGTAACATGTTGTTAAGTTACACCTCCACAGCCAGCACTATTACTCTTTTTTTTCAGCCTATATCCCATCAGGCCTCATAGAAAAACCCACAAAAGGGGACAAAAGAGAACCCTGAGTCCACACCCAAGAACAGAGCCCCATAAAAGCAAGAAATTATAAAATCTACTGAAGAGATTTTCTTTGGGAAGATCACAGGTCTCATGCTTTAGCTGTGGCCCGTTCCTTTGCCAGCAGGTTCAGAGAGAGAGATCTGAGCGAGCTAAGTGATTTCTAAGTGATTTCTTTCACGTAAGCTGCTCACGATGACTACAGAAACCTCAAGGATTACAGTGCACAAACAATGGGAGAAAAGCTGCTTCAAATAATACACCCAGACAATGGAGTTGCCATTATGGTAGCAATGCAAAATATAGACGGGGATTTAAATGAAAGGGGTGATATCTGTATGCTTTGGAGGGCTCACGTGTGCCAAATTTGGCAGCATGAGTGTTCATAGTGCTTGTTGCTCCACCCCTTGAACAATGAGGCTAAACCCCATATGTGCAGGAGTTGGTAGAGCACAGGCAGTTTTGCTAATCATGCTGCATGCAAAAGCAAAAAGACAAAGGAAACTAGTAATGCTTAGACTAGCATTGGGGAAATAATTAACCATGAATGAAATATTGTATGTGGATTTGAAATGAATGTTCTTGGAAACAATTGTGCTGTTTCAGTTGTGCTGCTTTCCCCCCTAAGTTTCACAAAGTAATTTGCATGTCATTTAAATAAATACCATAAATTACTGCAAACTTTTTGTTTTTTATTTATATAAAACAAAGTGCTCATTTCCATTATTGTTTGGATTACCTGACAAGAGTGAAATGCAGAGGTCTGAGAGGAAACTTGTCTCTCCCCAAAGTATTACAGGTTTCTCATGCGTGAGAGAGCCAGAAAGCAGGACCCCATCTTCAGCTTTGCCTTACATAGACAAGGAATGCTCTGTACATAGAACAGAGATATGGGATCAGATCCCCCAGTTGATCCAAGCTGGAGCTGCAAGCTGGACAAGGGTACTGGTATCAGCTGCCCGGGTTTCATGGCCCTTTCTGAATATAACAGCCTCAGGACTGTCTGTCTGCTGGCCAAACCTGCTTTTTCTGGGATACCTTAGTTCTTTGCAGGTTAAGCACACACAGAAAACAACATTTCCTCTCCAGCCACACAGAACTGCCACGAGCCACCTGAGTGCTCAGCAGAGTCCACAGAGGATGCTCAGTACAGCTGTCACACACTTAACTTGTGTTTCTCTGATGAATCCTCTGCCTCTCTTTGAGAACTCATATGAGGGTTACCTTCAGCCACCACAACTTACAATTCCATTATTCTGAACTATTCTCTGATGCTCATATTGCTTTCACTTTCTTTCAGTGCTATCCACACGTCACCAATTTGATTTCACCTCTGATAAATATTTGTCTTCCTTCTTGACTATGTAATTACACTTTCTCAGAGTCCTCCTCAAAACTGCTTTCTCCTCTCACCCCATCCTGGGGTCAACAGCAGCCAATTCAGAGCCCTTGACATTCTGTGTGTTCAGACAATTCAAAAGAAATCAAATGACTGAAATACACAAATCCAGGAAAAAGTGAGGACACAGTAGCCTTAAATGTTAGGAAGGTGCAGGATTATATGGAGCCTGTTGGCTACTGAAAACCAAATACAGGAACCATCACCTGAAAAACCAGGTGACCTAACATTCTGCAAAAGGGGAATTTAATATATAGAATTTTAGTGTTCTGGCTATAAGACAGTAAATGATCATTTGAGTTTCTGCCCTTTGAAGCCTATCTGCGTGTTTCCTCCACAATGCTTGTATTTACATCTGGTTGCTCTCTCCAGTCCAAAAGGGAACCCAACAAATATTCTCCTCTCTTCTCACATAACTCTGGGCTGCTTTTCCCCATGATCTGTTGTTAAATACGTCAAATGTTGTAAATTGCAAGCCAGGTGACTTCATTATACAGACATTCTTTTCACAGAGGAGTTGCCTGGAGTCTCAATTTCTAAGGCTCTTTTTTGTTTTGTAAACTCACTTCTCATCTTGGATATGAAGGCATTTAGGCACTTACTTTCCTGGCTTTGCTTATTGGAGTTTTAAGATGTGCTTCGACACAAAGGAAGTAAAATTGACTGGGTCTGACTTCATGGTTTCCAGATATCACTAGGGTGTGCTGTAGATCATGAAATTTCAGTAAAGCACAGTTAACAGGGAAAAATCCAGCTGCTATACTAAATATTTTAAATTAATTACAAACACAGAAACAACTCAACACTGACTCAAATTCCTTTTAAAACAACATACACACTCAGGAGACATAATGTTTTTAAAATTTAAAATATTTTTGTACACGGGCTTGGTCAGCACGGTGTGATACACAACAGAAAACTAACTAGAGCCAGGCAGATAATCACACACCTAAACTGCATGTAGATAACTAAAATTCAGGCATGCAGTCTGGTGGGAATTGAAAAATTGGGTCTAGAACCAATATCCATAACAAACCAGATAACAAGATAATAAGGGATCCTTTGTGGAAAACTTTCTTTGAAAAAAAAAGAAATTATGAGACTATATAAGCCACTGAAACACACAGAGGTAAGGCCTGGGGGTGCAGAGTCAGGGGGTGAATTGTAATTACCTACACAAATTGATTTATATAAGCAATGTTGCTGAAATTTCTAGTGAGGAGAACAGTGGGACTGGGCCAAATTCATCCCAGGAGACTGGTACCTCTCAGGTATCAGCTCTTAGTACAAGAGGAAAGAAACACACACCCTGGCACCCCATCCTTCAGTGCCCATCTGCTCCCAGGATGGTCATGGAGTGATGGTGGGATCAGGGACCCAGCACACTAAGGATGCTGAATCACAAGGGGCTTTTAAGCACAGCTAACTTTAAGCACATACTTACACTGACAGCCGCAGACTCAAATGCAAATTTAAAAAGAAGCACCTATTGAAACATGAACAAAAGCTTAACTGGGGCCCCAACTGTCAAGACATATCCAGAATTCCACAGTTAGTGGTAACAGCAAACAGGATTATCAAGTGATGCTTGGGCAATCTCTATGAACTGAGTTTGGTTGTCTTACACTGTGAACCACATATTCATTATTATAACAATTTGTATTACTATTTGTAGCATCTAGGGAACCCCAATCAGGGCTCTATTGTGTGACAGACTGTACAAGCACACAAAAATAGGATGGCTTTTATAATGAGTACATCACAAGCCCCACTACCATAATTAACATTGATTAGCATCGATGCAAACCGCATGGGAAGACAAAGATTGAGCCAGTTTGGAAGCTGAGGTACTCTCTCACCCTTTAAGGTGGCTCCTCTGGTTCCCAACTGCAGAACAGAGGGGAGGCTGTTTCACTGGGGAAGACTGCAGCCTCCAGTGCTCCCAGCTCCCAGGAGCCCATTCTAGGACCCAGGATTCAAAGAGGCATCTTTGCCACTTACTAATCCAGTTTCCACCACAGGCAACTACATGGCAACCACCACCATCAGTTCTGATCGAAAAGGACAGCTGGCAGCCTCTGATATACTCAGTGTATTAGAAAAGACCCCAGAAAGCCAGATCCACTTAAAACAAAATCTCAAAAGAGTGATCTTAGTGGACATGGGATGTGGAGCTGCATGTAATAAACTTCCTCCCTCCTATAAACAGCCCTTGCTAGGTCTGTAACTATCATATGCATCTATCTCATCCCAAGAATATGGGATATTGAATATGTTGATTGTGTTAATGAAATTACCTTCACTAACCAAACTGAAATTTCAGACCCAAAACCTTCCTAGGAACCCTCCTCTCCTCCAAAATGTTTCTGCACTTCTTCTATTGCATAACCTGACAAAATAGAGACACCTGGAAATTTACTGCCATGTTCAGCACCACAGAAAATATATCCACAAAAAATACCTTCACAATAAAAATTTTGTTTAGTTCCCCATGTCATAACCTAACTTGCAGTCTGCTGTGTCTTCAGACTTGCTACTTGTTTCAAGAATTCTCACATGCTTTAAACTGAACATGTATGTAAATATTTTCAGGATTAAACTGTAGCCACAATTTCAGATGCAATCAGGATACATTTACATGCTCAACTGTAGTTGGGGTCCAGTGTTTTGCTATTTTTTTGCCGTTCTGGTAAAATTTCTTAATTTATTTTTTTTTCTAAGATACTTCCTACAATTTCACTCACAGGGAAATAAAACATAATTCTATAAAGCCTAAAAATAAACTTGGATCCGCTAAAAAATTCATCATTTCACTCCCAGGCTTCCACCAGCTGGGCTTGTCTGCTTTAGGTTTGACACCCCTGAGAGCTACAAGAATGACTTACAAAGATGAGCAAGTTTACATGAGAATGATGAAAAGATTCATTTTTTTTTAATCTTTACCTTGCCAAAATACTGTCCTGGGCACTTATTACTTGAAGACCTTTATTTTTGGCAATTTCTCACTCTCCTTTAATATGGTACTTCTGTTATTTGCAAATTTGGAGAGGTAATATCCAAATACATATGCTGCTTTACATGTACTTCTTTCAGGGCTTCTCATTACATTCGTTAAACTATTTAATTCTCAAGGATCTACTGGAGATACAGTGAAGACCCCCTGAACACCAGTTAAGAATAAACCAGTAATGAGAATAAATTACACATGCATATCAATTGCTACAAGTCCTGTAAGGAGTGAGACCTTTCTACATCAACATCTGCTGCAGAATTAAAACTGATACATTAATAAAGCTCTCCTCATCCAAACCAAACAATGGAAGTGTAACAGTTACCCAATCAGTTAAAGGAATAAACCTTTTAAATAAATAAATTTGCGCTTCACCAATTTATGTCACTGTGGTACTTAAGGCGAAACCTTTTAAAGGAATAGATTTACTGTGCATACAGATCTCCACTGGGTATGTGTAATTATGCAAAGGAAAGGCATTACTTTTAAAGTGGATGAATGGCTGATACTTTTTGATTTACTGCTAGAAACAGAAAAATGGTAATGGCATGAAATAAGCATTTGCAAAACCGTTGTGGCAGACGGAAAATGTTTGATTTACCTAGGGCATCCATCAGGTTCTATATTTTAGATCAAAGTAGATAAATGGAAAGGCAAATGGATATTTGGAAAAAAAAAAAAATCTACTGCTTTTCTGTCAGCCCTGCAAGTAAGTTAAATGTTTGGATGAGGAAAAAGCCCAAGGCTCTTCGAATGGAAGGAAGTAATGATTCATCACTGCTCTAGCAACTACAGCTTTCTGTGTTTACCTGAAAAGGTGACATGGAAGTCGTTGTCACTGTCTCATTCTGGGCTTGATTCTTAGAGGTGGTTTGAAGGCAGCTGGCAGAGCTCAGCATTTCCACCTGCCACTGGAAACAGATAATGAGTATCCTGGGTCATGTTTTCCTCTCAAGTTCTAATTGTTTACTTTCTTTTTCTCTCCTCTTCTGTTTGAATTTACATTGGTGAAGAAAAAATGTGTTCCAGTTAAGAAACACCCCCCCAAAACTGAAACCCACTGCCTTCTCAGATCCTGCTGAAGTCTGTGCCATAGGAAAGCACACTGAAGGTGGGGTAAGGCTTATGTACAATTACCTGTGACAAGTCAGAAGATCAAAAAAATCAGCTTCTTCCTATGGCAGACTTCTTCCTAGAGGTTCCCAGTGAAAAGCATGATGTCTGATTGTGCCATGATCCTGTTCTGAACTCCTGCTATACCACAATGCATCACCAGGAGCTGTGTAGTGTATGCATTGTGTCCAACTCTTAAAGCATCACCAGCCCGGTGGTACATGTGTTGCACAGATGGTCTAAAACATGCAGAGTTAATCCAAAATGTTTGGGACACATCCAATTTGTTGTGCTTGTGCAAATCCACAGGAGGGCACATGCACAGGAGCCCCAGCCACATGGGATGCACTGAGTGTGCACACCACGTGCAGTGGCCATTTCCAGTTAGTGTCAGATCTGCTGTTCATGCACAGTAGAAAGGATTTGCTCATGTGCTGAGAAAAGGCTGGGATTACTAGACATCTGGAAATCTTGACAAACATACATAATCCTTGAACATAACTCTCTTGACAAAATGTCTGGTGTGGGAAGGACACATCTGGAGAAATTAAACATATGTCCCTCTGCCTGCTCCATCAGGAAATAATGGAGAATAGGGTGCGGCCTCTCCAGCTCTCTCAACAGTATTTGGAACATGAACAGCAAATCCATCAGCTACTTTTGCATCAGTTTATTCTATGGAAGGGTCCCCCAGCTCTTAAAAAGGCCAAAGACTAATCAAAACTCACATATTTTGCCTAGACAGGTAAAAAGCCAGCAGGATTTGTAATTATACAATAACAGGGAGCTGCTCTCTAGGATGCTTATTTCATACAATTATCATAACAAAATAAGCACACTTCTGGTCCCTGCTGACATACATGGCCTATTTTTTTAACTCAGTAGCTTATCCTTGACCACTGAAATACTGGAATAGGTTACCCAGAGAGGTTGTGGAAACACCATCCTTGAAGATATTCATAACCTGTCTGGACAAGATCCCAAGCAACTTGTTCTCATCTCAAAGTTGTGCACTTTGTCTGCAGAAAAAGCCATTGCAAGCTTCCATGCAAGGAACAAAATAAGCATTAAAATATTGAGCTGGAAGTAAGGCCAGACCATATTTCTCCTCTTGTAATAAATCAGCACTATATGTATATATTGAATCCAATCCCTTGATGTGTCCAGTTTCAGTGATAAAAACTTAGTGAGCAGGGCAAAAGTTATTGGGTAGAGATCAATATTCTTTCTTGTTGTCCTTGATTGGCAATAATGTGACGCTTTCTCCTTGACTGTAAGAGGCGCTTTTGTGATTTGGGAGCATAAAGAAATTCTGTACTTGACAGATTTATATAGTAGGAATACGCTAATGTCCTTTGACCCGCTTAAGAATAAATACGACCTACCAAATTGTCATTTTTATGGGTATTTACAACTGAGGCACTTTGTAAACCTTAGAACTAATATTTCCCAAAGGAAATCTGTGCTCTCGAATCTTGATAAATTATTGAAAAATACAAGCCACTACCAGCCCTACAAATTTCCTCTTCTATTTCTCCTATTTTTAGTTACACAGGAGTTGTCAAGGCAGATTGGACCACTGAATTATTTCACCAGGTATGTTGCCGCAGCCGTGGTTAGTCAGAGGAATCCTGTAATATTTTTGGCTATTTGATCAAGGCAGTGTAAAAAACAAACCTATTTCCTGAAACTTGAAGGTTTTTTGGTGCACGACTGAAATATTAGTTATATAATTCTTTAAATCCTCAAATTGCCGTTAGAACAGTATTACAAACTCTAATTTCCACAGCTCAAATGCCACCAGCTGCATTTGCTGTCATGAATGCCTCAGCTGATAAACAGGAGTAAGAATAAGCAGTAGAATAAGTCATCCCAGTTCACCCAAACTCCAGTGCTGTCTCATGGGTGTAGGGCAGATATTCCATAAATTTAATAACTTGTTGCTGACCAACTATATCCTTAGTTTGCAGGATGTAAACTTAACAAAAGTTAAGTAAATTACTTAACTCTGCAGGCCAAGTGACCCAGAAGCCTTCACTTGATTGGTGTATCTCAGCTCCATTTCACCCCACCTACCCACCCACTTGCCTCCCAAATTTCTCCCACCACCTTTATGCTGTCTCTGCCCACAAATGCTTTCAGAAAAGACAAACTAACTCTCCACAGAGGAGAGATGGACACTAATGAGACGAAGACCTCTGCCCTTCATAAGCCTCCTCTGGAAGATGACAGCACACGACTATACCTTTATTGCTTGGTCTTAAGGAAACAGAAGTTTTTGACACAAAACTGATTATTAACATTGTCATCCATGACAGAATAGTTCAAAGCTATTTCCTTTTATCCTTATTTGTCATCTGAAAGTTGACAAAAAGTCAACACTACTCTGGGCAGCGTCTAAGACACGAGACTTACAGAAGCTTATTGTTTCACCTCTTGGTTATATCCCTGTACAACAGTACAGAAGCTCTCAAAGGCTTTCAGTACATCAGATTTTGACTAAAGCATCATGACGTGGCACTCAGCTCTACTTTTACTCCATTTCTAAGGGCAGCTGCTTTTCTATTTTTCTTTGCGCATCTGTGGACAACAAAATCTTTTCTCTCTCACAAGAATGTCTTCATTAAGTCAGTTTCTGCCTTCAGCTTATTCTTAGTCTTCTGCATACTATAATCTATGTATATGCACAAGAAAGGCTTGAGAAGCAGACTGAATAAGCAGGAAGCTGGAATAAACAATGAGGCAGGAACTGCAGGAAACTTAAGCATCTTTTCTTGCCTTTACTGTGCTGCCTTCCTTTTCATCCTTGTTTACTGCTGAATTTGGGATTCCTCCTACATTTGTATGAAATATGATTTCAGTGTCCTCTGTTCTGTGACCTCTTTCTGACAGCAGCATGACATGGCACATCTAATAGAGTGACTGTGGCACAACATCAAATAATTCTGAGTTTACTATCTTCACTGTTTTCATATCAGATTTGGCAAATTTAGATATGTAAAATTTCTTGCACACTTAACTTACACTTTTACACTTTATGTTGTTCACTAAGTAATAAAAAGGTCCTAAGTGCCCACTGATTCATCAGCTCCTACTCCCTACGCTGGATATTCCATTTCCCTTTGCACAGGACAGAAGCAGAAACTGCATTTTAATAAACAAAACACTCAATAACCCAGTAATCCATGCACCTAGCAGCATCTCTGTCCCGTTCATTTCAAGAAGAGTGACGTCCTTTGAAAAAAGAAACTATGAAACACTAACATTTGCTGACACTGAATTTACTTTGTGAAACAATGAAAATTTGACAGTGGCAGGAAGGAGTTAAACACAGATAGGGAGCAGTAGTTTTAGCCCAAATCAGCAAATCCCTTCTTGACACCTTGAAAAATACCTGATATAAGGTGAACAAATTTTTTAATCAAGATAATTACCCTCACACATCTTTTCCTACCCTTAAGTGTTTAACAAGGAACATCTTAGCTCTACTACTTCTGAAGATCCAAACTGTAAGCAAAGAAACAGATTATGTTGTGAATTGCAACCCTTCTGCCTCATGAGAAAGGCTTCCCTGTTTGCATTGCAGAAAGACTTTTTTCTCCCGAAAATTATCTGTGCATTTAAAGATTAGGGTGGAAAAGCATCTACTACTCTTGAGATTTCACTAGAAACCATCTGGCCTTACTTTTAGTTCAGTTGCACCAGGGAAGGTTTAGCTTGGATATTACAAAAAACATCTTCACCAAAAAGGTGGTCAATTCTACTACACACCATGGCATTTCAGCCCAAAACAAGAATATCTCAGCCAAATTCTCCATCCTTTCTGAGAAATACATCCTTTAGGTCACAGAGACAAGCACTGCCAATGCACAACAAAAAAGCCACAGCCAGTTCTGCTCCTAAACTCAACTTCCAAGTTCCTCAGCACAGCAAACACTGTCAGGGCAAAGGCACAGGTAGTGAGTGATCTTTAAAGGTTTCTTTTTAAAGATATATACATCTAAATCTGCTCTTGATCCACAGAGCTGAGAATTCCGAGTCTAGATTTTTCTACAGGTATCACCTCCCATTCTGCCATAATTATCCTGGGAAACATCAGCTTTGACTCAGGAAAAAGTGTCTCCCAAGCACACAACAGCAGGGATGATCTTGGAAACACAACCCAGGTGCAAACTCACAAAGTCTTAGCTGAAGAGGCTGCAAACAACCTGAAACTACAGCAAACATCCCCATTCACTTCTCTCAAGAGAGCCCTGCAACGCAGCAACTTGTCATGGACTTCAAGATTTTGCTAAAGCCAAATATTTTGGTTTCCTTTGCCCTTCCTGCTCTGCCAGGACTTGCTCTCAAGTTCTTTACATTCCTCAGTCTCCCCACAGTGAGGAGTGCATTGTAATAGGTGCAGCAAACAAAAACTGGACTCTAAGTTGTCAATAAGGAGTCTGCAGAGTCAAAATAATGGGATGAAAGAACACCTTAGAACCTGGGTAAGTTGCCAAAATGGCACTTAAGAAAATCTCTGAAAATTATCCATAAATCATACAAGTTTATATATTTTTCAGCACCAAAACAGGTAAAAATCCATTTGTCATATTAAGTACAGATAAAAACATTCAAGTTTTGTGGATGGAATGAGAGTTTATGAAGATTTATACATTGATTTAGATCACAAAGTCTATTATTACCAGTGAGTTTTATCTACCTATAATTTCATTAAAGAGACCCCATTGTACTAGGTATCTTTCCTCTTCTAAAGGTGATACTGAATCTTCATGCAAAGTCATTTTGCTACACAAATGGACACTTATCTTCTCTCTGTTGGGATCATAAGTTAACAGCAGGAGCCACATGAAGTTTGGGTGGGCAATTACTGTTATATTTTCACAATCTATTGCTGTTTTCCTTTCTGCTCAGCACAGAACAGACAGAAGTAAGAATAGAAACCATGTAAGAGCAAACTGAGAGAAAGAAGAGATCCAATAAGAAATGGAGGCTACTATCTGACATTTTAAAAGGGCAAACTGAAAGCAATCAACACCCAACAGAACTCAATGTAAGATGAGGTGATAGCTTAGGCTATACTTAGGATAGTGTAATGAGGCTAACAAGTGCTGTGTGTTTTAATGTAAATTAACACAAGATAATCTCTTCACATATTTAAGTGATGCACTTCAAGTTAATTAATACATATTTAATAGAAGTCTTCTCGAACAGCTGTTATTTACTTCTGGAGTTTCTACACATTAGCACTGCCTGCTTTGTTCTGCTCTGAAGTTGTTCATGCTCCAAAGTACTTTAGCAACTTGGGCTGTATAAAAATTGAACAGTCTTCCCAAAAGAGACAGCCTTTCTGATAACTTAATATTTTCACGTTAAATATTCAAACACTTTCTGAACAAAAGGTCAAATTCTACTTACAGCATCTGTGTGAAACAGGCAAGCAGATGCTTTATGCTGCTAGACAAATACTTTTGGCACAAAGAATGATATAGAGCTGGCCATCAGTCACATTTTCAGGCTTTAAAATCAGCTTTCCCTTTACTTCTGTTCCCTAAATTCTGCACTTGCCATTCATATATAACAACACAGACCCAAACTATGGCCTCTTTCCACAAGTATTACACAGTGGTGTGTTAAATGAAATCCTGACAGTGAAAGTGCTGTCTACAGCACTGGTTGCATGTTATGAGTATTACACCAACTCATTAGGGCCCCTGCCTTAAACAACTGCTGCATATGACATTACTGCCTTTACACCTTGCATGGTGAAAATCCATTTGAGTTTCAAGCACTTCTGAGTTTTTAGGAATAAGTAGAAACCGGTTCAAGAAACATGCTGGTAACACATTTTCCCACTCACAGTGATGAATGTGACTTTTGACAACAGTCACCAGTTTCTTTGAAAACAACTATCAACACTGAACAACTATCAGTACACTGAACAAGCAGTGTATCAGTTGTTGTTTTCAGCTGACTACTTGAAGATTTTTACTCTTCTCACGGATGGCAAGTGCTCATTGCTTGCATGTCAGCCTTTCCAGCTTACAGGTTTACTGAAAATAACTTTCAAAATTGGCAACAATTGTATTAGTACATACCTGCTGGGACAACCTTCATTAAATCTTCTGTGCAATGATGTATGGAAACCTACACAAATTGTGAAAGGCCCAAAACCAGTCCTAAATGCACAAAGATCAAACACATTTACTCACTTAAGCACACTGATAGTACTGGTATCTAAATTAATTTTTTAATTTGATGTGGTGTTTTTCACAACAGAGGGCATAAAATGGCACTCATTACTCAGGCTAAGGATTTAAAGACTAAACCAGATCAATGTTTTACCTGGTAAATAAGCTGTGGCTGAATGAATGTGTGCAAGACAGATTCAGAAGGCATCTTCATGATCCTTAAATAATTTTGCACCAGTAGCCTGGAGTTAGAGTTGCAGATGCAAGGAATGAGGAAGATGACCTAAATTCTCCACCCACCACTCCCATGAGTGGGGCTGGTACAAGACTGGGTTGGGTGTCAGCTAGAATGAGATTCCTGACCCCCATAAGGCCACAGGAGTGCTCCTGCTGGCACCAGAGGAATGGTGAGGACAAGTGCTTGGGACCAGATTAAAATGCCTGTGTAAATGTGGACTTCAACAAAACAGCATCAGCCACAATAACCAGGTGCCTGAAAGGATTTCTAGGCATTGAAACTGTTAGTGTATTTAGGAGGAAAAGGGAGAAAAGCCATGGTTGTAACAAGGTCTAAAGAATCTCTTTTCCAGCAGGTCAAGACACAAAAGACATTTCACTGCTTTTGATGGGAGTCGTGTGGGAGACTGACTGGCCCAGAAAACAGAAACCTGAGAAGACAATCTCAAACTGTGGTGTTCTAGAATCACCATTACATAAACAAAACTAAATTTCTTGAAACTCTTCTTGCCTTTGGAAGGAAGGGATGTATCTCTTGTTCAGAGCAGCATGGGCTCTCCACCAGCTGACACAAAAACGTGTTTGTGTACTTGCTTTGATATTTACAATATAACTTCCATCAGCACCAGCAGAAGCTTGATGCATAGACAAAGGAAAGAGAGGACAAACTTCACTCCAAGTCCCAAGGAATGAAAACATTTTATACAGCCATGACATAACAGGTATTCTTTGGGTTCTTTGACTCATCCTTAGAGCTGAAAGATCAAATTCATGAGGAATCTCTTACAACATACACAGTGAGAGTGAGACTAATATTTTTCCTCTACATTTTACAGGAAAAATTAAAATGTGTGTTTACCTGTCAGCTTTGGTAGAAAGGTTTCTATCATATATCTATGATATATCTATCATATGCCTCATGTATTGGAAGGAACCTGGCAGTTTTTAACATCATTAATACTAGTCTGGAAAGGCACAAAGCTGGAGGCACTTGCTGAAAAATAATAAACCTTTATTAAAATCTCCAATTTTCACAAAAACATTTTGACTAAATTCCAACTCTACTTAAGATATAATATTTACATTTATTTTCTAATAAGTATTGTAAGTAAATCAGTATCCCACTTATCTTAAACTTCTGTGTTTCATACAATTACTTCACTTTTGTAATAAATGCACAATTTTAAATGAAAAAATAATGATCTTGAACTTTAAAAGAGCCCTTCATTTGAAGAGATGAAAGTGCTTTACATCCATTCATTCATTATGTCTTACAGCCCCTGTGTGATGCAGGTACTATTATCATTTTACAGATGGGGAAACTGAAAGGCTAATTAACTTGTCCAATTTACAATACTTTTAGCTGTAAACTTAGTGCATCCTATTGTACTTAAAGGCAAAACAGAACTCAGCTCTCCTGTGATGAATATTTACTGCAAATTCTTAAACTCCATAGGCATTTCAGTTATAGGAGAGGACATATCACACAAGCCTTCAGGATTGGGTTTGCATTGGTGATGGCTTTGAGCACCACAGAAATGTGCTGCCTGGAAACAAACAT
This sequence comes from Corapipo altera, assembly GCF_003945725.1. Lineage (NCBI taxonomy): Eukaryota > Metazoa > Chordata > Aves > Passeriformes > Pipridae > Corapipo > Corapipo altera. The sequence continues at coordinate 538,823 of NW_020884959.1, forward strand.
CAGAGCACCAGTTCACTGCAAAGTGTCACCACGTTTCCCAGCTAGTTATGGAGATTATGTGCATTTTTATTTGATGTTATTCACCATTCAGCCACACGTTTGTGCTTTAATTCTGTACAATGTACCGTGCTGCATTTATACACACACACAAGCAAGTACTGTTTACTGACAAGCTCATTCCCTCAGTGGACTTATGTGCTCCATAAATTTCTTTACTCGGTCAGGATCAACAGCATTTGCCCAATAACCTTCTTTCTTGAAATACGAACCCATTATTAGAGCATCTGCATCCAAGTAATTCCCCACATTCTCCAGAGTCACTCCAGACCCAATCAGCACAGGAATCTTCACAGCATGCTTAACCTCTGAAGAGAAGAAAACCAAAATTAGGGTTAAACCCTGTCTTCGAAACTCTATCGATAAAGACTTTAATTTGCCTAGTTTTTCAACAAAAAAAGGGATCAAGAAATTCATGATCACAGCATTTATTACTTTGCTACAGAATGAAACAAGTTCTCTAGCAAAAACACCTTTAGCTCTAAACAGCTGTTAAGAAAAAAAAAAAAATCTCACTTTTTACATTATGTTCTACGAAACACTTCATATATTTGCTTGTATGAAAAACAGCTGTGATCATACAGACAACAGTGACAGCTCCAACCAGTGTTCCAGAAATCAAAAGCCAGAAAGACAAGTGGTCTTTATCACTACTAGGAATGTCATGGAACAAAAAAGCCACTTATTTTTCCTTTATACAGTGTTATTTAATTATCTGACCTTTTACCTAGCTCCAAAAGGAGAAATAGGAAAAAAAGAGGCTCAAAATATTATAGATTCACTTCATCTGTCAGGCAGAGGGGTGGATCTCAGCCCATGGTCCTGGTGAGCACGTTCACTGTGAAATGTGTGTGTTCTCACAGACCTGACTGTGCAGAAACTGCTCCACGGCTCAGTTACCAGAGTTCACATCTTTTGGAATAAAACCAAAAAGGGATGGTTGTTTTGAGCATGGAAAGGTTCTCCACAGATAAATGAAATGTTGTTACAGTATTTGCTGCAGAACTTGGGTCAGTACTAGCTTGAGGGGAGGGAAGCCCAGTTCAAGCATCCTTCTCATCCTCTCATTTCAAACTGACCATCCTGAGAGTCACTCATAGGGCTGGATGCTTCATGCCTTAGAGAAATGTTGTGAGACATTATTTCTGACCGTTAAAAACATATAAATTGGCTTAATTGGTGATTATCTGATGGAAGGTGGTTATAGCTTGAGGTAACTAGAGGAAAGTACATATGCAACAAATAAAAGTCTGCTTCAAAACACTGCTTAAATGAAGTTTCATCAGAAGCCTAACTTATTAATTATGTTTCAGGAAAGACTAATTATTTATCACCTTCCTACTTCACTGAAGAAAGGGGATCAATTAAAATGCTCTTGAATCTTTCTTTAGGTCATATGCCCTACCATTTTTCCATCTAGGAACAATAACCCCTTCTTAAAAACATTTTTACACAAAAATGAAATCATTCCACACAGCCCTTCCTGAAAATGTAAAACAGATCAGATGGATCATGCTAATATGATTGAAACTTTAGTTATTTCTATGCATATTGGATATTCTTAGTCATTCTGCTTACAGCAACAAAACAATTCATTTTTAGTTATTTATAGCATGATTACTGATATCCCGTTCTAGAAAAATCAGATTTTTTTTTGGTATAATATCTTTATGCTCTTAGAAATATCCTATCTGCTTTATACTGATACCAATGCAAAATTAAGGTGCTACAACTGACCACAGATTTGTGCAGCAGTATTTCAGTGTATCCCCAGAGGAACTGGGCTTCAAGTCAATATTTGTTTTCGTGACAATTGCGTAAGGCACATTAGCAGGTAGTGGATTCATAATTATTTCACATCAGCAGGAAAAACGAAGAGCCAAATAATTAAACAGAGCATGTTCATGTGGGTCTGAGGCAGACTCAGCCCCACTAGGCAAAGGGAAAAACCCAGTGAAACCTGAGACTGATCTGAAACTCTGAAACACCCCAAAGCTTTCCAAAGTAGCAAGGTATCCAACTGCTGCTGTGATCCACACATGACACATGGAGTCCACACACATCTCCTGGGTTGGAGATTTATTCAGACTGACAACGTGAAGAACGGCAAAGGGAGCGCTCAGTGTGCAGTGAGACTGCGTTACCTCATTAGGAATGCTACAGATGCTACTTTTAAGTCCTTTCCAAGCACATCAAGCCTAAAGTTGATTAGTAGAAGGTGATTTGTCTATTGGCTGTGTTAATACAAACTCTAACCTGCAAAAGAAAACAAAGCAACAGCAGTGAGATGTGCTTTCGTATGGCAATGTTCAGTCACTGTCAAAATGTCTCCAAACACAGAGCTTTGCTTTAAATCTCTCAGCTTTCTTGGCGTTCTTTTTCTGGTTTTTTTTGACACAGTCAGAAAAAGGAGACAATTTTGTGATGTTGCAGTAACAAGACTGAAGTTTACACAACTCGCACATTTCTCTGTTTCAATGGGCTGTAACTAGAGGGCACTGTGCTCTTTCTTGTGGCAGCACAGCTGCAGATAGGTCTTTAATAAAATCCAATGAAATAGTGCTTGGTTGCAAAGCACAATGAAAGCATTTGAACTATGGTATGCACAAGTTTCATGAAATAAAGGCCAAATGCTCCTAGCTTGAAAACAATGACGAAGAGCGGCGTAAAAATAAGCACCACGGTGCCAATAACTTGCTCGACTACTCTTCTTTAACAGCTTTTTCATTGCAGTGATCACTGTACCATACACAACTCTATGTTTATGGTAATGCTCCACCGTAACACATTTTTGGGTTTTAATTCAAAGGACTTGTTCTCTGCCATTAAATCTAGGGCTTAGAAAAAGTACTGATTCACATCTCCTGTTTATCTCTGAGGGTACCATGGAGGCAGCAGCCTCTATTTTGACCATCAAAAGGTGAGAGGGTGAATCAGTCTTGATGCCCTTTTATGAACAATAATTAAGGAGGTGACAGTCATAGCCAGCTGTTGGATTTCATTATGTACCTGTTTTCCACTGGTTACTCAGCTGAGGCACTTTGCTTTGTGCAAAGAGATAACTGAGCAGTCATTACACAAAGCTTTGGTCACTTAAAATACAGACTGAATGCAAAGCAGGTATCACAGCAGTTATATCAAAAGGAAAAAATCTGGTAGATTCACACACTCCAACCAAAGAACATTCCACAAGGCAGCAAACTGGAACAAACTTCTATAACCTCTTAAATGAAAAGATGGTTTGTTAATGAATTACAATTGAAAACACTCAGCTATAATTCTTGCTCCTTAACAACATGAAGTCTGGTTTACAGCCCTCATACTCCATCAGCCACTGGTGCCCTGGTGTGCCCAGGCAGCCCTGGAGCAAAGCCTGCCAGCCTCTGCAAGGAGAGGTGCTGGAAGCTGCCTGTGAGAAAGCAGCGACACAAAGTACAAGCAGAGTTCTCTGGCTTGACAGGGAAACACTCACTTCCCACAGCCCATCACAAATCAGTCAATTCCAAACAAAGACACAAAGGCAAAACCACTTCTGTATTACTGCACAACAAAGCTGAAAAAAAGACATGACAAAAATCTCATCTGTCTCTCGGTTCTGCTTTCAAGAGATGCTTTGCAGTGTGATGAAAGGTGCCCAATTGTGTGTATCACTGTAACACAGCACTTCCAGGGTTGCATAAATTCGTGAAATGCAAAATTTCACTCACATCAACACCAACTTTGTAGCATGTAGATCTAATCCCTTTTAAGAATCTCCTGACATAGATATGCCTAATTTGTCATTTCCTTATACTGTGGAGTATTGATTTTTAAGTTATTCTCTTAGCTGTTTTAAGACAACATCCTTCTCATGAGAGGGTCTGCTAACATCCAAAATGCTGTGATCTAAGTAAAATAAACCCACGATCTGCAGACTCTTGCTTTCATAACACAAATCCAAACACAAAATTAATGTGTACTTCATTACAGCTGCCAACTCTGATTCATTTTGTTCTTTGGACCCAGAAGGAGAACAAGACAGAGACTGATATGTTTGTTCATATGAAAGAAAAGCAGAAGCCATGGTACTGTCTGGTTGAAAGTTCTGTGACAAAAAACCTCTGGGCCTACAGGTCAGGTTTTGCTCTGTGATGCAGGAAATCAGTGGAGGTTGCACATACACATGTGAAAGCAGAATTTAACCTAGGATTTTGCCCAAAGACTTATCAAATCCTTTTTAAAAATTATTTCATCTGCATTAATACATTAACTGCAGGCAGGTCTGGAGCTCTAGATTAAGGAAATCTTGCAGTCTCTAAAGGATGCTTAGCTTTCATCATCACCTTTCAGTGTATCAACATTCATTTTACATGCTCTTAAGCATGTATGATAGATACTAAATCCTGAAAATACTGAATGATTTCACGCTTGAGGTCCAAGTTATCTATGGCAAATAAAGTAAGTTTTTCACGCTGATCTGTTAACAAAAGTTGAATACAATACACTGCACTAGAACTTCAAAACTTTCTATGTTAAAGTATGTCAGAAAGAGTAAAACCTTAACAATAGACATTCTATTTTATGTAGTGAGACATTCAAAATCAAGCCATTAATCTAAATTAAAATTAGTGATGAAAATTAAATGTCCCCATGATGGAACTTTAATTCTAGCATGGGAGCGATACAGTTTCATAAAGACAGCCCAAACTTATGCCAATATAAAAATATGAAGAATCATAGCACTTCTGCAAAGGTCAGAACTCATAGATCAAATGAGTCTCCCCTGATAAGAAGTCCACAGCACTTAAAAATTATTTTGATGTTAATATCCTCCTATCTACCAATGAACTTGTATTCTTTCTGAAAATCTTCCAAGCAGTACTTTCCCTGGTATTACTGTTTGGAATGCTGCCTTATCAAAATGTCCCTTTCCTTGCAGGACTTTAATTTTCACTGTGAAAGGTTAAAATGCTCACCTCTTCAATGGAAAGATTCATAGTTAGTTAGATTCCTAATAAAGCTATAAAGTAGCTTTTTCTTCTATTAGAACCTTTTAGGAATTAAATAGCGATTTTTTTTTTTGTTCATTTAAGCTTCAGCATCACATAAAAGCTTGAAATAACTGTCATTTTTGTCCTGCCAAACTGCTGTTTAGAAACATACCACAGCCAATCCGAACTGAACAGCAGCTCAAACTGCATAAAACCAAACCCCACGGTGAAGAGTTTCTTCTCTTTCCTCTTTTTCAACTCCCCTCTTAAGGAACATGCAGGAGAGAACACTTGGGAGAGGGCATGATCTGGCCATATTCAGAGGCAGCACATGTGCCAGTGTATGGAAAAGGAAGTCACTCCCTTTCTGCAGCTGGTGAAAGGCAGGCCCAAGTACCTAACACATACAATGACACTGAAAAAGGGCTGAAGAGTAGTTGGCATCCTAAAACTCACACATGGAAAGTGACACAGCAAGCAGACTACAGAAATAGTCTGTCCTCATTTAAAGAGCAGGAGCATAGCAGCTCTCAGTGGCAGGTGTATTTTTCTGCATTAAAAACTTCAACCAACAACATTTTCTTCTGAGCTTATGAATCTGCCAGAAACAGAAACCTCTCTTCCTTCCATAAAAAGCACACCCTTTGAACAATGGGAAGTATAATCCAAATATCAATTCACCAGTTGTCAAGACTAAAAAAAAAAAAAAGTGATATGATTAAATTAATTCCCCTAAAGCGAATATATGGATTTCTACATGAATTCAGAGTTCAGTGCCTGCTGGGCAGGCTTTGTGTGACATCCCTCACCTCGTAGTTCCCGGGGATCCGCAGGCAGAGCCGTGGCTGTGCCAGTCAGCACCACCCCATCGGCCAGGAAGAGCTGGGCAGCCTCGGCCGTCTGGGCCACGCCGACATCGGCCGTCAGGGCGTGGGCACTGCAACAGCAGGACCTGGTTACTGTCAGCACACACCTGTTACACTCACCCTGCAGCAGGGACTGCGTTTCCATCACAACAACCAAAGGCAGGCTTTGCGAGCGAGGGCAAGTGTCCTGGTTTAAATCGGGAAGAAACATCGCAATCCAAGCAAGAGTTAAAACAACCAACCTCAACAACCATTTCCATCAGGGAAGCAGAACTGATGGGCCTGTTGCTCCGGGTCTCCTGCCTCTAAAGAGTGATTGCTGAGTGTGAGCCACCAAGTGTCAATTGAGACGGCTGCTTACACGTCGAGCACCTGTGTTTCAGAAATGTTGAGCACACAGAGCTCTCTGACTTCAAGTGGGAGCTGTGGTTGTTCATTCATAAATCAGATCCTGCTGCCTAGAACAGAATCAACAGCCTCCACGTCATTGCACAAGTCCAACTAACTGAAAGTATAGTTATTACCTATGATATAATCATAGGAATCATCTTACACAGCAATTACAAGCATCAATTACCTGCAACCCAGCTGTTCAACAGCAGGCTTTGATGTATGGGTGACACACTTTGAAACCTCTATAGCAATAGCAGCTATTAATTTAAACAGTCCTAAACTTGGAAAGAATTCCAGCCATTGCTGGTTCAACATCTGACTGTTGTTTCTGTATTTCCATCTAAATAGAAAACAACAGCTATGGCCAACATGTTGCACTGATGAGTGGTGAAGGCACCAACCTCCTCATGGATCAGTCTGTATGGACAACACTTGGGAGAGGGCATGGTCTGGCCATATTCAGAGGCAGCACATGTGCCAGTGTATGGAAAAGGAAGTCACTCCCTTTCTGCAGTTGGTGAAAGGCAGGCCCAAGTACCTAACACATACAATGACACTGAAAAAGGGCTGAAGAGTAGTTGGCATCCTAAAACTCACACATGGAAAGTGACACAGCAAGCAGACTACAGAAATAGTCTGTCCTCATTTAAAGAGCAGGAGCATAGCAGCTCTCAGTGGCAGGTGTAGTTTTCTACATTAAAAACCTCAACCAACAACATTTTCTTCTGAGCTTATGAATCTACCAGAAACAGAAACCTCTCTTCCTTCCATAAAAAGCACACCCTTTGAACAATGGGAAGTATAATCCAAATATCAATTCACCAGTTGTCAAGACTAAAAAAAAAAAAAGTGACATGATTAAATCAATTTCTTTTACAGAAAAGTCTAATGAAATGTATTTTATTTATATATATCAAAAATCATTAGAAAGAAAACACTCTGAAAGTACCTGAAAAGCTTAATTTGACCACACTGCTTGTTTACTTTCTATTTTGAAATTTATTACTTGCTTATTATATATTTAAGATCTTCCAGACTTGGCTATTCTCATGATTACTCACATACTACACACAAACATTTTAATTAGGTTATTTAGCATGTATAATACATAGCACTTGAGCAGTTCTTCTGGGAAAAAAAAACAGAATGACATCTAAATTGCTGAAAGTACCATGTGACAGGTAAGATAAAGTAGCAGTAGAAAAGAAACTGGATTTGTTTGTCATAAGTTCCTTCTGTTTGATAATCACAGAACATAACCTGTACGTAGACAGCACTGATTTAAGTAGAAGAAATCAGTATTATTGGCAGGAAAAAGAAGAAAGATTTTTAAAATGCCAAAATATTATGATTTGGATGCTTTTATATGGCACCTGCTTACATGACTAAAAAATAACCTTAGATACATAACCTCCAGAAACAAATATTTCTTTACACATAATAGGCATATACACAAGTGTATAAAATCTCACTTAATACCAGATGTAAGACTTTTACAGTCTGCATTTTTAAATCCTAGAGGTTAAACAACTACGAACTTCACAGATAGACCAACCAGCAACTTACAGGTGGAAATTTATTTTTAAATGTATCCCTTATCAGCACTGCAAGACCTTGCTTAAATAATAAACTCCCTATATCGTTAATGGTCCTGACACTAAATTTGCACTAACAATCAGAAATCGGGGAAAAATATAAGATCACAATTAAATTCAGATTTACAAAAAATATTGCTTATATTTACCTATGTTTCTTTTTAATATCGGCAAAAATCTGAATGTTCTCTGCTCCAACTTGTTTTCTGTATCGTAGCAGGTCACCTGCACAGGCATTTATAATCCCTTCATCAGCCACATGAGAAAACACAAACCCTTCAGCCCGGATAAAATCAAGACCTGAAAACAATAAAAAGCAGTATTTTAAAGACTGGAAAACAGAAATACTAAATCCAAACAAAAATCCACCTTACTGCCCTTCTTATTTGATGCCAACACAAGATCCTCCATATGTTCTAGGACTAACCAACGTTGCTTTTCCACAAATTTAAGTTTTACATGCTTTATTTTTACCCATATTCTGACCTCTTTCCATCTTACTACTTTTAGCTCCCATCTCTCCCATAGAGCCCACCAATTTTCTGTCTATCCCCATGGTTCCCTTCTTTCTCAGCCCCTCAGTTTGTTCCTGTGTGGCTCAGAAAAGGCAGCTGCACATCCTGCCCTGCCTCTTGCCCTGACGTGCCACATGCTGACAGAGGAGCAGGTAGGTCAAAACACGGCTCCTTTGTCCTTTTCTCTCCACAAAGGGTCATTAACTTGCATCTCTTCCCTCTTTCAAGAAACTCTTTCATTGTATTACTTCTTTCCCAACATCTACCCCCCTGTTAAATGTGCCTCAAGTTGGCCATCGGGTCAAAAACCATCAAGGACATGGACACAGAGGAATAGCATTGTCATCTTTCTTTACGAAATTAGGCATGGAAACACAGCCTGAAACACAACCCATCTGATTCCATCTTGGTGTAGCATGTTTTCTACACAGCACCACATCAATAAATTACTTGTAGAGCTGTGCCAAAGGTACAAAAAAAGGTAAGGTTTGGGAAGAGCAAAACTCTTTTCCACTGTACTCCAAACTTACCCTGATCATCAATTCTACCATGTCTTAGCAGCACGGCTTCCACCATATTCATTAAGTTTCGCACTAGGAAGATCTTGTGGGATAGATATTAAGAGGAAGATTACAAACAAGAATTACTTCACACGGGCCATTCATTGACTATCAGGGACTCCTCCCACAGCCTTCAAATATCTGTGTTGTAATACTGAAGCCTTGGACCATAATGTAATAAGCCTGCAGTTGTAAGGCACAAGATTGAATCCTGACTCCCTTATTCCACTTCCCTCTTCTCCCAAGTCTTTCATAGCGCTGAAGTTTATTTCACCTGTCACTTAACATCTCCACAGAAGCTCTGCACTCATCTTGTGCAGTTTTGCTGTTATTCCAGTTTGCTTTAGAGGGCTCTTCCAAGCCCTTCTGAAGCTCTGCTGCTGCTCCAGCTTTGGAATCAGCTGCACGTTTAATTAGAGCTGACATCATACCAAGGAAAGCAGTGAATGTGGAAGCAGCTATCAAGAATGCAGTCCCACCCACCAGAGAACTGCTTAGGCAACGGAGGCATCACCCTAGCATACTTCAGATACAAACAGAAATGATCTTGAAAATGTATTTACCAAATGACAAGGTGCCTGTTTATTTTAAAATTTCAGTTTCGCTCCCAAAGCCCTGAAGTTGCAGAATCAGAAGCTTATGCCTGATAGAGAAGAGCCTGTATTGCTTAGCAACACAGACTCCAGCTAACAAGAAACATCACAGATGGATGTCAAATGAAATGCAAGCTGTCCTGTGCCTTGAGATTAGCAGCTGAAAAGCATGGAATATTCTCAGGATCCAAAGTCAAGAGTGTGCCACAAGTACAGCTACAGGTGTTTGTAGACACTGGATAATAAACACACTGCAAACAGCCTGATTGAGACTTCTGCATCTGGGAACAAAACCTATAGATTCTATTACAACACCCAAGCTTACAGAACAATTCAGAGTTAAATAAGAAAAAATATTTCTCTAATCATAAGACTATTGAAGGGTCTAGAGACATGTTACACTTTCACAGCAATCAATGTTTAACTCAAGACAGGAGCTATTCACTGAGTAATTTCATTTATTAAGGTCACTGCTTACATGTTTGTTGACACTTGGTTTGTGTTTCCTTAATGTAGTAATTTAAGACTTTTTGCTGAACATTAGTATGGTACTTAGTTTAACAAGGCTGCACTCTTGATCTGGGTTTTTGGAGGCCAGGAAAATACAAATTTTAACCAAGTGTAATAGGTGCAGGCACCATATCATTATCCTTCTGTTTTATGAAGCCATAATCAGATTCCACTAATGAATTCATTTTTACGCTCATAAAGTTGTGAGAATGGTACTACTGCTTACTTTCACATTTGGCAAGCTGAAAAGTAATAGCTGCTGAATAGTTACCAGGCAGTCCCATTTCTGACTTATATGGGAACAAAACATTTTGTAGTCTCACTGGAAAACAAGAACAGGAAGTTTCCAATGAAACCTAATAAATAGAATTTTAAGATTATGTTAAGAACATGGAATCAAGTAACCAGCCACAGCAAGGTCTGCTCAAGGAACTTGAGCTTATGTCTTTCTCAAAAGCAACTCCCCCACTATCCTCCTACCATTGCCCCACACCCTTGCTGAAGCACCCAGCACAAACACAATTTTGCTGGTATTCCCTTCTTTAATGCCTAATTGAATAAATAAATGTTTCCTAAAGAACCAAATTAAATGGAAAAAAAAAAAAAAAGAAAATCCCGACCTCCTCAGATGCCTCATCCCCTGATTTATTACTGTTATTTTCAGATCTATCTGCCAAGCTGCTGGGAAAATTCAGTAATTTCATCTGTTACTATTTGGCTACCCACAACACATTTATTAGCACAACCACATGTTGCTGAAGTTGAGCTTCTAGTTACACTGTAAACCTGCTGATTTTCTCCTGCCCTTTACAAAATAAAATCATTACCTTCTCCTAGAGACCATTTATAAATTCCCTGTGTGGTTCTCTTCAGGGTGGTTATTTCTACCAAAGATAGGAATTTCCACAGGGAAAATGAAATGACTGCATAGTAGTCATAGTACAAGATGCTACATATGCTTTTTAGCTAAAACACCTTTAGCAAGTTATTTTTGTAGTGAAAGCACCCAGGACTTGCTTTATTAATATCCACCTATTAAAATTGTATTGACACTAAAGTCACTACTAGGTTCCTATATAAAAACTACTCAGAGGTTTGCTGCCTACAAAGTAGCACTCACTTTACTATGATTTTGCTTAAAGTGATTTTTTTTTTTTTTTGCTTTCCTGTTCAGTGAACTTGAGACAATCATTTTTAGAGAAGTGCAATGAAATGCATTAAATACAGGCCCTTCCTGGCTGGTGTTCTCCAGTTACAGAGCAAATAGTGCAGAACAGTAGTAGAGCTGAGCAAAACTCAAGCCCTCCAGGAATTCTCTCCCTCATTAATAATTGCTGAGAAGAGAAGTGCATTGTTCCCGCACTATATCCCTTATTTAGTGATGATTTTTGCTCCTCAAAGGATGCATAACTCGTTAACAATCTGACCATTGCTTTTAAAAATAAGGTGTGTACTATTTTTGCAAACACCTATGTCCCTCGAGCATCCCACACGAATGCAATCTCCAAAACAAACTGGATTCTGTCAGCGTTTTTATTTTAGGTTTTCATACAGGTGTTGCAGCAATAAAAATCAGGTTTTGTCAGTTTGTCAAGTGGCTTTGAAAATGGCAACTTCCAATTTCAGAGCACGCAAAACAAATCTGAGACCAAAACACATCTACTAACAAGAATGTGAACCTTTCAGAATATATTCGGCATAATTCAAATTGTCACTGCAGGTAGGTTACCCTGTATTATTTCACCTGAAGTGTGGTTTTCAGTTAACACCAGCATCTTCTGCCTGGCTCTATAAAATTTTTACATTCAAAAATGTGCATCCTTACTGCAATCACATAAGCAATTTGGGCAAAAAACATGCATTAACCTTCAATTTATGAATTTAGGAAGTACAAGCTTTCCACATTAAGCCAACCCCCATCTTTACATCATGGAATGTTACATATGAAAACCTAAAATTACTTCAGTAAGCAGTAGGAGCAGAAAGGTTAGGAAGTCTAGGATTCATGCAATAAAGACAGATTAATTTATATTTCATTCCCCCAAATGCAATTTAAGTAGTTTGGCTATCTGTACATTCATTATTTGTTATTATATAAAAAGCTTCATTCCATCCGTTCATTAAAGGAGACAATGAAAACTTAGTTTTAATGGATAACAGTAGTAGCAACAACATATTAGATGCTGAAACAGGATGCTTAACCACAGTGGGTTAAATTGATCCTCAAATACAATTTAAGTGAAGTAAATAGAGTTACACCAAAGGTAGCTTTTAGACACGAGTAGGTTTAAACTAATCACTACATTTAGACAGGTTTCACCTAGAAAGCTGCTGCAGCAGCCTTGGGATTTTCAGCTCCCTCCAACTGAAGCAGTGCACAAGTACCATCTATTACAATCAAGCAGGCATCTTCCTCAAAAATCTAATTTCTGCTTTTTCAGGGTACAGTGAGCTTTTCATGTCTCATTTTTCATGGTATCTATGTTAGCACAATGCGCAATTTGCGGAGAGTAAATGCCATGGCAAACAGCAGTAATAACTGATGAGTCATTTCTATTTACCTGCAGCCAGAGCCACTGCTATTGCCTGCTGGTTTGCAGCACTCAGGACCTGGACACCCAGTGGGAGACGGGGGCAGCTCTGTCTCACTGCAGCACCAACCACTGCCATCGCTGCCGTGACCTGGCCCAGGACACACGGTGTACGGGAGGTCGTGCATGTTTTCCACTATCAAGCCATCCTGGGGAGATTGTTATAACAAAAAATATGATCACACCGTGCAAAAAGGAACTTTAAACACGTGGCTAGTTTACCCTCATCCTGTTTTGTATGAAGAGACACGCGAGTTTAAGGGTTTTCCTTCAAAGGCAGGACTATCTGCAGTAAATTGTGTTGATGCATTTGATGCACACGACCACTTATAAAAGTGCTTTCATCAACAGCACGGTATTCGCAGGGAAATCATGAGGAGAAATAAATGCAGTTTTAATTATGCATTCATCAATTTGGTTTCCTTTGATCCATCCTAAAATGTGAACTATGGGCAAATGAGTTAAATCTTATACTTCATTAAAAATAGTGTAAAGTCAAATTTCAGTTATCCAAGGGGAATACAGGGTATTGAGTATATTTGGATAATGGAGGATTTGGAGATAATCAGGGCAATTTTCAATTCAATTAATGTCAGAAAATAAGTGTTATTTTGGATAAATAAAGGAATTTTTTGTTTATTGTGTGTATTTGTAGTGCGCCTAATACCATAGTATTAACTATTGATATTTCTCCCATTCCATATTCAGAATTACTGGAAGAAAGATATTGCTATTTATTATCTATTAGACCTCTCCTTCCACATGGACATACTCTCAGCAAACACTGGAGTGATGATAAAATACTCTGCTAATACAATTTATGCAATTTATTGAAAATCTTTGTACATTACCTGCTACCACGCACTTTTCCAATCATTGTGTTCCAGGAAGTTTGCAACAACAAATCACATATAATTTTGTCAAGGACTAATAACAAAAGTAAAAATATAGTCTTGAAACATATTCCAGGCCTGATATTTTGCACTTGCAGTGAGAATATTAAAAGAAACTAGATATCTGTCATGAGCTTCATTCTAAAAATTCAAAAAGTTTAACAGACAAACTAACTGCATGCATAGAAAATAAATTCTGCTCTCTGGAATCTTATCACACATCTTAATCCTTTAAAATGAGAGCTTTACATTTCAAAGACATTGTAACTGAACCAGAATAGAAAAAAAAAAAAAACATTTGAGAGGGAGGGGAGGGAATACAACTAGAGATTAAACATAGCATCTTGGTTAATAATAACACAGAATGAGGAAGAGGAAACAAAATAAAAATATTTCCTTTTTCATAAACTTTCATATGTAATGCTTCTCTAGTCTTTGTTGTAGTGTAGAAGCCCTTTTGGCAGGTAAGACAGTATATAAAATGCAGTCAGCATTTAATGGCTGAATTACAGGCTAAGCCACAGACATCATAAATGAACACCTAACACAAAGGATGAGGAGAACTGAGAATGGACATAACCTGATGGAACAACATGGTCAGCCCAAGCACAGGACACACATATGTTCAGTGCACCAGGGCACAGCTGCCTTTACCAAATTACTTACAGCTGAATATTTACACAAAATACATGCTACCTAAAAAGCAAAGGGACACAACCTATTAATGGGCAAGGTGACCTGCTATGATGAGCACTTCACATTAGACCTATGCACTATTTGGTGCTTCATCAACATATTTAACTACATAATACCAGTCCAAAAAAACCTGAATTAGGAAAACCAGATATGACAACCAACCAAAATATCTGTCCTTGACTTTGTTTCTATGTCCAATTCAATATGTAACACCCACACTTCTGTACCTGTGATGGGAGGTAGCCACGTGACAGAGATGACAACCTACCCTAAGAAAATCCACAGCATCTTCAGAAATTGGAAGAAAAAAAAAAAAAGGACCAATTTTTATTCAGTTCCTCTAGGCTGAAGTCAGGGCTGTTCCAACCAAAGCAAACTGACCAAATGGTTGTATCTCAGGCACAACTACAGAATCCTTTGTGTACCAACAGAAAGAGAAATCCCATGGTCTTTTGCTCTCTCTACACATAAATAATCAGGTCAGGCTGAGCAAGAATACAAAGTTGGTCAGTAGTTGAATGTGGCAAAAGGATTAATGCAGAACTATAATATTTTAACAAAACAAATTCAAAAAATGCAATGAACCATCAAAAACAGGTAATTCCTTGAGACCACAAAATCTGGAATCCCTTGGCTTAAGAATGATCTACTTGACAGACTTCACCAAAATCTGGGTATCTGGGAAACTCCAGAGTTATCATAAGGGCCAGGAGCTAGGATCTGCCAAACAGAAGCCCCAGGCTTTCAGGCAGCCAAGAATCAACCTCAACAGGACACACAGGAAGAAAGGTGACTGGGAATGGGACTTCAAATGTTCAGCTCCCAAAGAGCCACATAGCAGCCAAAAAAAGCAAGAGAATGGGCTGGCAGAATTCCATAGCAATCCCACAGTGAAACTGAGTTTTCTGTGAGTTGCTATTACTTTGATAGTTCAGGATTTGCATAAAGCAAATTATTCCATTAGATACATTAATGAATTAATTCATTTAATAAATTATAAAAAACCTAGCCATAGTACTATGCATAACAAGTATCTGATTGAATTCCAGCTCAAAATGCAGGCATATGGGAGGATTACAAAATTTCTCTCTTCTGCCTCAAACTTACTATCTTCACTTTTCAGCAACTGTCTCTTCCTATGGCCTGGAGGTCCACTATTACAGTGAATATTTTTGGTAGTACTTTAATAATCTATTATTCTTTTGGTACCATCCAATAGACTACGTGATTTTGCATAGTCTGTTTTGTTTAATTAAAAAAAGAACAACATATGTTCTGCAATATAGAAAGCTGAATTACAGAGGCATTAAGTCAAAGCTTTCTTTTACATTTTATATAAAAATATAACACCACAGATTTCTGTGTTTACTGAATTGATATGTATATAAGACAGACTTCTGTACTATCAGACAGCTAATTAAAATGGGGAGAAAAAACAGTTATGCTAAATTAAAGTTCTTGGAACTTAAGCTTATAGTTTAGAAGTCTGTGGAAACAGCTACTGCATTACATCCTCCAAAGCAGAATTTATTTAGATAGTATGAGACAAAACTCTAGCAAATACCTTTTGTGTTCCTTTTCCATTCAATATTAAGATAACTTAAGTGTTGTTTATATGTAATAGCATTATTATAAGTAATTCTCAAACAATATATTTCCTTTTTAGGTTGAATTACTTCTGAAGTGCTACATATGTGTGAAGTGCCCTTTGTATCACAGTCAGCTACTGAAAAATAGGTCATCTAAATAGCTCTAAATAGCTCTCTGGTTATACAGAGAAATAATTTCCTTAGCTTTATTCCACTTACAGAAACAACCTCTTAAAACACTTCAGCCCCACAGGCACCACAAAAGAAAAGCCTCAAAAATAGCCACAACATTATAAACCACAACAAGTGCAACAGTTGTACAAGTTTTAACTCAGCATAGACATAACTTTTCCCCAGGGAAACGTTAACCCCAGTGTTTCCCCCAAAAATAAAGGTTTTACCTGCAAACATGTGCACACCAACACACACCTTTGCAAGCTCAACAGCCCTACTCTGTCCTGCAGGAAGGAAAGGGGGAGTTTGCACCATACCTGTTATTCTATAGGCTCAGGTGTGTAATAAGGCTATTACAGCTTTTCCCCCACCACAGACATGTGCCCCTTATAAAGGAAATCAAGTGCCTTTGCAGAGCATTTAATTGCTGTATCTAAGCACAGGTTCCCAACAATTCCTTTAAAAACTCACCTCCAGAGCAGATCACTGCCTTAACAGAGGTAACTATCTTATGTTGTCCTGCATATACCACAGGAGGCAGCTGTGGGGAGGTTTGTCTGCTGTTTTATTTTACTGTAATACAGTTAAGATTTGAAATGTTCACCTCTGTAATCCACGTGATAACTACCTATATTCTTCCATACAGGAATACTAGTTTATTCTATCTCGACTGTTATTAAATTCTAAGCATTTTGAATTCCACTTATCACTGTACTTATAAGAGTAGCAGGCTTAAAACTCTTCATTTAAAAAAAAAAATCAATGTAAAACATATACTGACAACTGTTTTTAACGTCAGGTACTCAAGTAGCTACAGTTAGGAAACAGCAACCTGTAGTCAAATAATCTTTATCAATGAAATCAGAGGCAACTTGTGCTCTACTTCCTGGCTAGAAAGCAAGTGCCAGCCAGGCTGAATGGAATTAATAAAAGCTAACTTGAATATATATTGTGCATCTTTCTTAAACAAAAGCATGTATAAATTGGAGGGATTATAATGCCCCATACTCTGCTGCTTACAAAATCTTGCCTAGGGAATTTCAATGTTTAGCAACACAGAAGTACAAAGCATATACATTTTGAGCACAGATGGCTTCCTAACTGAGCATTCACTTGTTTTCATTACTGTGCTCTAATATCACAAATCTTCCACATTTATTATGTTAAGCTGCTAATGTGTCAGACAAGTCACCTTCCTCTGAATATACCAGGATTTACATCCAAGTGCAATGCATATGGAGTGAGCAAGACCACATACTTCCTTTTTCCACGTTAACAGCAATTCAAGCAACTTAAGACAATATGTAAACGTCTAATAGCAGCAAATGGTTATGTATCTTCTTAAAGGCTACTGCAGGCAGCATTTGGAAACACTGTCAGTAGAAACATCCATGGAAAAAAAAAAACCCTGTAAGTTTTTCCAGCTCTTCTTCCACAAGAAAAACAGACAGCTTAACAGTTCACTTGGAATACTGAGCAAGAAACACAAATATATTCTCACTAAAAAAGCAGGACAGTTTGGAAGAGTGGTGATCTCTGTGCAAAAGCTGGGAAAGTCCTGAAATATTTATCATGAAAACTCGCATTTCTCTTAAAGTACCAGAAAAACTAAAGAAGTGAATTGCAGAAAGCATTAGGCAACCCTACTGAACTTACAGAAGCTCTCCTGATTATCTCTGACATTTATAGCATTAATAAAGGATTTGTTTGTTATATTGCCATAACACTATTCTGTATAGATCTTTAGAATGAAGATTGCTGTGGAATGCATAGTGCCTTTTACAGGAAATAAACTAAGCATAACTTTAAGCCCTGAGTTTGTCCAAATGTGTAGAGAAATGACTGCATTCACCTCATCTGACAGGTAGGTTTAAAAATATATTTAAGTTCAAAGAACTGCCCAATTTATTACAACCGTTGAAAAGACGAAGTTTAAAAGCCAAAGTAAAGTTTTGTGTTAGTACTGTTTTTAAAGCTTGTCTTAAAGCTGCTCCAGCTTTGTGCAGGCCAACAGTGTAAGTAACTGCTTCTGTACCCTCCCTCACCTTCGGGTATTCTTGGTGTCTTCCCCCTGCTGCTCCAGGATTCAATGTGTAATTATTACATAAGGGAAACGGGTAAACAGGGAGTGGAATGTGGGGCAATGGCTTTATGAGCTATAGGTTACTTGTGCAACCACTTCTTCTGACACAGGAAGACAGAGACTAGTATTTGCCACTCCTCTGACGTAGATCAAATCACATTATACCCCATGGTGATACTGTAACAACAAAATATAAAGTGACAGTACAGAAAACAGAGCTATTTCACACCTGTTCTTTCAGCTGGCATGAAAAGGAAGAAAACTTACTCATTCTGCTCAACTTGCAGTTAAAGACTATTCTAACTGGTTGGACATCTTGCATGTGCTAATCTGGTTCACAGGCGCTGAAGCCCACCTATGTAAACATCATTCTACCAGAACGCTGCTTGTCCTTTCAAAACAATTCTATTCTCAGCATTCTTGCCTAATTTAGCCTTACTAAGTGCTCTGCCCATAACCTACTTTGTGTGACTTGTCTTGCATTTTGACCTGGGTCTTTTATAATTTAGACTAAGCTCTTGCATTCAATTTTGTTCCCTCTGTAAAGTATCGCTCTAGTTTATACATTAAACTGTTTCAACTTGCCTGTTATTGAAGTTTTGCTGAAAACAGCAGCGACTGCTTGTTCACTTAAGACATTTTCAATCTTGTACACCACCATAAAATGTTCATAATGCTGTGAGCAGGTCAAAGAAAAAGCACATCAACACCCCTAGACAAGGTGTAATGAAATGTTTAAAACACATCTGACCTTTCAAAAGGACACACACCCTGTTAACATCTACTGACCTATGAAGATTACTATAGCACTTAAGGTCCAACAGCAATTCTGCTTCTTCTTGCCTCTAGCTGAGACTGGCCTTTCAGGCCTTCTCTGCATGTGCAAAACAGAGGCATATTTGCTGCTGGGGGCCTGAAGAGTTAAAGAGGGCTGAGAAGGGCCTAAGCTTTACTTTTTTAGTCCCTTAATTATCCGTGCTGTTTTGGTACAGACACAAAGGTGGGGTGATCCTGCACCCTACAGGTGCCTGAGGTATGGATGCAATGTATCACCTGTGCACATGGCAATCCTCCAGGACTCCCTGAAACCAGAGTGCTGTACAGACCCAAAAATACAGTTGCTTGTCAGACTGGATGGATGAAGCATTCTGCAGCCAGAGACCTAGAATGCCACCAACAATCCATGCTGCAGCCCACTTTCCTTTTTTTTCTTCTTACCCCTTCAATGGACTTGACTCCTAGAAGCTGATGGTCATCCAACTTAACTTGAATTGTACAACTTAAATCTAAACTTTTTAAATTATTTTGGGTGCAAGTGATACTTACATTACGGTTTTCTTCGTAATCTGGAAGGCCTACTTACTGTGTTGAAATAAAAGACATGTATTTAAACATTTCCCTAAACCGTGTGGTTTAAGATGCTTTTGATGAAGTACAGGACCAATTTAAAACATTGGCTATGCAGAAGTGGTTTTGTTCAATGGCTGCCACAGGAAGAAAGGAACAAAACTTACAATTCCAGCATCTCTGTAAGCTTCTGCTTCTTGACAAGCTTGATCAACGATCTGGGCCAATGGAAGAGAACTTCTTGGTGTCCCTGCAAGAATAACGCTGCATACTCCAGGGCACAAATGAAACACATGGGCAGGGACAGCTCTTGGGTAGGACAGCTACAGGGATTGGCAGGCTGAAATAGGGAGATACAGGGTAAACTTGCTAAAAGGCTGCTCTGTCTCCTTGTGACACACCTTAGTGACTTCTCTTTCCTTAGCTGAACTTGGCACATCTGCCGTAACCATTTAGCTCCTAAATCTAATTCATAAACTTGAGGAATGTCTACTATAATCCCTTATTGCACCAGGTCTGCTCTTAGCTTGCTATTCCTGCACTTATTATAATTTATCCTGCATTAATGATGTTCTGGACAGTACAACCTACGGGTAAGACCAACCCCTAGGTCTGCAGAATACCTGTGCTAAACACCAGCCAGTTTAAAACCAGTTAAAGCTATCTTGAATCTGCAAGGCTGATCATATCTGACCTTCAGCATTAAGTGTTCCATGGCAGAAATGAACACACATGGATTTTGTTGGAGTTCCATGAGTTTCCACTAAGATCAACTCCAAAGTAGCTTTTGATATTCAGGCTCCTAAATCAGGCAGTGAGAGTCTGAAATGGGGGCTGTGCTGAGCCCTCTGACAGCTCTGTCGGATTTCACAGCATGGGGAAGGCTGGACAGTGCCTGGGGGCTGCTGCTGGGAAAACCTGGAGCAGGGTGAGCTCTGGGCACCAGCCCGTCAAGGTTGCTGTGATGAGCTCCACTCCCCTGAGTCCTTGGAAAAGAGGACGAGGAGGCCAGGCTGGCACAGACCTGCCTGCTGTCCGAGCTTCCCACTGTGGCAGCTCTATCCAACCTGTACCCTGTCCTAATGCTCATTCGTGCAACTCTCTAACCACTGCTTCTTAAAACACTGAGCTCATCAACACCAAACCTTTGTTTTCTCAGCCTCGCTCCTTAACGGGGAACCGTCTCCTGCCTTTTTTCCCCTCTGAAACGGGGAGATGCCCAAACTTAGGGCACTTCACGAGCGGCCCGTGGCGGCGGCTGAAGGGACTGAAGAGGCTCCCAGGGGCGCGGGCTTTACTCGGGGAGGCCGCAGCCGGGCCAAGGGGAGACACCGGCGAGTGGGGTCCCGCTTTGGGTCCGGGTGCGGATCCCGCCGGCCGTGCCGCCCAGCGCTTACCTGGCAGCGCTCCCACGTGCACCATCCCAATGACCGCCGCCTTCAGCCGCCCGAACAGCGCGGGCCGCCGCACGATCTGCGGGGAGGGGAAGGAGGGCGTGAGCGGAACGGGGCGGGGCCGGGACCGAGGTCGGGATTGGGATCAGGATCAGGATTGGGATCAGGATCGGGATTGGGATCCCGGTCTCGTCCCCGCTGCGCTCACCCCGGACATGTCCCACGTGCCGCGCGCTCCGCTTCCGGGTGCGCGTCGGGGCCCCGCCCCCTGCTCCGCCCCCTTCCGACACAGGCCCCGCCCTTCTCGTGTTTATCCCCGCCCCTTTCATCCCGGCCTCGCCCCCCTCGTTCTTGGCCCCGCCCCTTTGGGCCGCGGCCCCGCCCCTCCAGCCC
>NW_020884959.1:560441-647941 GCF_003945725.1 Corapipo altera
CGTTTAAATGTCCCGCCGGGCGCGGCGCGCGCTGCGCGCACGGAGCGGAGCGGCCGCGCCGTGAGGGGCAGGAGGCGCCCGGCGGAGCCCGCCCGCCCCGCGCTCCCGCCTCGCCCTGCCCCGCCGGCTCACCCCCCGCACCCGCCGACCACCCGCCGACGCACCCGCTTCCTCCGGCCGGGAAAGGGGCCGACGCGGCGGTGAGTGAGCGCAGCGCGGGCGGGCGGGGGAAGCCGGCGGGGCCGGCCCGTTCCGCGCCTCCGCCGCCCTTTGTGGGCGCCGCGTCCCGCCCCGGCCGGGCCCGGAGGGCACCATGCGCCGGCAGAGGTGAGTGTGCCGGGCCGGGCCCTGCGGGCCGAGCGCCCCGCGGGCACCCCCGCGAGGATTCCGCGGCCGCTCAGCTCCCCCTCTCTCGGCAGTGACCGCGCGGAGGAGAAGGGCCCCGCCAGGGCGGACGGCGGTGCGGACGGGGCCATGCGAGCCCGCAAGAGAAAAGCTGATGTGGCCACGGTGAGTGCGGGCCCGGCCCGCTGCCCATTTCTGCGCCCGGGCCCTCGCCGCCTTTTGTTGGGGTGCGGGGCCGTTCGCTGCGCTGGGACTGCGGGGATGTGCCTCTGGGGGACCGACAGCTGCTGGTCCCGCAGTTTGTGCTCCGGGAATTATATACTGCTTTCTGTAGTTCTTACAGGATCCCGATGAAGAAATTGCCAAGATGGAGCTGACTAGAAAAAAGCAGTGTGCAAACCAGGTAATTGATTTGGCTTCTGGTAATCTTATTTAGCCCTGTTGTTGTTTTGCAGTGCCTCGTTATTATTGCAGGCGTGGTGAAACATGTATGCAGCTGCCACATGGTGCATAGCAGTGGGCAAGGGGGACTGTAGGCCCTGGTGATGGAGCCTGCAAAACACTTCAGTTCTGGCACGTTGCTTTGGAGTCTTTGCAAGAGACAAGGCCTGGTGTGTTGGTCTGAAACATGATAATACTTAGGTATGTTTAAATGTTCTGAGATTGCAAGGCTGCACTTGAGAGAAGTCTTTTTATGCATTTAGGCCTACTCTGCCCTGACTTCTCTATAGAGTTGCAAAAGTAAAGTCCTGCTCATATAGCTTGCTGGCCAGACAGGAGACACTTAAGCACCTAAACAGATTCATGTCTTGAGATGGTTTTCTTTGCAGTCATGTCTCTACTTTGTCACCTGGCAGAGGGAAGATTCTCATTGATAGGAGTCATTATACTGACAAAGTTCCTGATTAGAACTTTGAAGTGTATACTAGGTGCTAATGGCATGGTAAAATAAGCTTCATTTCTCTGTAGAATGAAGGGATAATTTCTGTAAAGTCACCGGTGAAAATCAATCCTGCAGTGGAGGTTGATAATGACCATTGCCAGTTCTCTCAATAAAACATTTGGAATGATCTGAGTTATGAAGTGAAAACTACCTTTAGGGGTGTCCCCTAGTTCCCTTTATGTGCTTTCTGTACTCTTCAAAACAGAGATGCTTTTGGTATCTGTCTTGCATGCCATGTTGGTGTGTGGTATTGAAAGCATGTAGGTTGAGATGCCCACTCTAATAAAACAGAGTAGTCTGTGTTCTGGAACAGGTTTATTCGTTTATTCCCCTCCTTTTTTTTGTCTGTGTGCACACACAGGCTCGCTCAGTCACTGTCACTGAGACTTCAGCCCCTCACTGCACGCACAGGGTGATACTTAAGTTGCAAAAGTCAGGACCAGGGTGTGCAGGCTGCACTCGTTTGGTACGTGAGGCTGTGCATAATGTGGCACATCTAACCAGAAGTGGCAGCTGGAAGTTCTAAGACTGAAGTGGTACCATAACAGATGGGCATCATTGTTTGGAATGGCCTCTGCTTGTTGCAACTGCGTACACTAGTTATCAGTCAACATATTAAGCAGGGCTCAAATGGTGAGCATTTAATGAGGGGATCTCTCCTTCCCTTCTGTCTTTCTTTTGCACAGTATATTAAACTAATTTCTCACTTCTGACAAGGAAGAGCTGCCTGTCCTTCACCACAGCTTTCTCCTTCACCAAAAGATTCATTCTGTTTGAGCTAAGCAAGGCCTTCTTGTGCATATTTATTGCATAATAATAAGGTAGCATTGAAAAAATCTCAAGAGGGACTCAATTTTACCTTTTTCCTGAAAGACAGTGAAAAGAAACTTGAAATATGTTTTGCATACATTGACCTTCTGCTTTGAAAGTAGATAAAGATTTCCAATTTTGTCTTCTTGTTTGTGTCCTTGGCTTGGTAGCCATTTAGTGATACTTCAGGAGTGATAGGTAAGCTAAAATTTATATAATTTAGGTGGTAGGCATTAAAAATGCTTACTTGGGAATTTTTTGAGTTAACCATAGGATGCTGGTGGGATTTGTCCCCTTGATTCTGTAAACCATAAATAATACGGGTATCTGTGTATCTTTCTCTTCATAGAGAAGGGGTTTTTTTGTTGTGACAAAGTAGCCAGATTGTTACAGATCTGGTTAAAAAAGCTAACATTTGGCTGCACAGCAGCAGCTCTTCAGTCTATGGTGTGACACAAGCTATTCTCTGATATAAATTGCCATGGACCACTAATGAGAATATGTTTACGGTTCCAGCAGCAGTATAGCAGGCTTGTATGATAGCCAGGGTGATAGTTATTCTGTTGAGACATGACAATTGTAAAATGCAAGCAGCTATAAATCCACTGCAGCCCATACCACATGACTTGTACATTAAATAAATTGTTTACTGACACTAGTTTATCCACAAAGCAAAATATCATGGTCACATCCCACTTTATGACATCTTCATAGTCAATTCATTAGTTTGCTTCTGTGGAACATAAGGCCTGAGTTCTTAATTAGGATGCTGTTACCCTTTATGTGATGAAGGGTGGCTATATCATCAGGTCTGTGACAGCAGAATATTGCATAAATTTTGTGTTTGATTTTAGAGAACTAGCACTGCTGTAATTCTACTAGCAATTCTCATATTAATTCTGGCTGCTTTCTGTGGATGAATGCACTTCCAAGGCTCCGTGTAAAACAAAATTCATCTAACTAGATTAGTCTGTTCACTTGTGATACAACTTACATGGCCACCTCCATCTAAAGTGGAGAATTGAATCTGGAAGTTAGTTTGTTTAGATGAAACCAACTAATGTTTTCATGTGTAAAGGTGGAGTAATAGGAAATAGTTTTGATCAGTTTCTCACTAAATATTTTTTGGAATCTGATCTGAGTGTTGTCAAAATATTTCACCTAACTGGTTTGAAAATATCTTTGACTAATGTATATTAACTTTAGAAGATCCAACTTAAAAAAACAAAACCTGCAAACAAACAGCTTACAAGTCTTCAGACAAACAAATAAAGAATGTAAATATCCAGGCTGAGAGCTTGACTTGAGCCTAATCTGATTCAGGACAACATTGTAGTGGAAGCTCCTGTGCCATTGAGAAAGAATTAAAACAACTTAATAATGTCAGTTGCTCTTCTCTCTCCTGTTTATTAATTCTGGAATCCCTTTCCAATGGCAGAGAAAAACCCCAGTACTTCAAACTAATGCATCCTGTGAGTGAAAAATGACTGGAATTGTAGGTCTTACTATTTCTGATGGGCAAACTAGGGCTGTGGTCTAGTGATCAATACAGATGTCTCTGTTACAAGGTGCTACTTTTAGGGTGAGATAAACAGGCCTGTCCATCTCTTGTTCCCCTGCCTTTGATTTTCATGCTGAAAATCCTCTGAGTTAGCTGTTGGAATGCAGTTCTGAGTCATCCTCTTCCTCTTCTGCTGCCCTCCTTCACCCGGGTCTGTGGAAGCTGCTTCTGGTGGCTCCTGGCTCACCTTGAGACACACGAGTGTCTCAGCAGCTTGTGTTCTTACAGGCCAGGCAGAGCCTTCAGTGAAGAAACCACTGTAAGCAATGACCCCAGTGGTCATGACCTGCTCTGTTTTGTGTCTGTCCTATATCCTGAAGGTTGCTCCTAAGATGTGTTTCTATGAATGTTTGATGTATCAGTGAATGGTGACATGCTGCAGAAAACTGAGGCCTGGTAATGTTTGAGCTTTAAAAAAACCTACTACTGAACTCTCAGGTCTTTGTTGTTTAGAGCTATATGGGCTTTACTGCTCTGATGAACTTCATGTCACCTACCTTCTGCCCTTCTTGGTGTTCCTTCTCCTGAGGAGCCTTCTCGTGTGCTCAGTTTGATTTCTCCAACCTGTATCTCCGATTAATTGTTTCTGTATCTGGAATATTAGTGTGAGTGTTGCCAAGCTTTCCTGCTGGGCTCCATATAGATTTGAGGAGACACTTTTCCCCACTGATTTTTTTTTGCTTGCATCTTACTTCAGCTCTGTTTGCCTCAGAAATAAGCCCAGGACTTTAGTATTTCCTCTGTTAGCTGCACAGACTCTTGGTAACATCTTTGCTTTCTGACAGGTCCCTGCTTTCAAATTGGCTCTGTGCAAGCCTAGAGGAAGTTCTTTGTGGTTTCCTCACACCCTCCCCATCTTAAATTGTTTCTTTTTTTCAGTGGTGGCTCCTATTTCCTTACAGTTACAGTGTGATGTAATGGAGTTTCTTGGTACCATGTTTTTCACTTCTGATTGAATGTCTTGCTAAGTCTGCTTTGGAGGCTCAAGAGTCTGATAATGCTTGTTCCCTCAGCCAGAATCTGTGCCAGACTTATGGTGTTCCCTCACCTCACTAATTCAGACTCCTGTCACCCTCCCCAGTAGCCTCTTTCTTTTGAGGGCCCTGTACATTAGTTTTCTTCTTGTCTCTAGCTAAGCTATATACTTTTTGTGTATATAGCATTTTTTCCCTGGTTGTCTTGTAAAGTGACATTATGTAGTCAAAAACTTTGTTTTCCCCTTCTTCTCATAACACCTAAAAGGCTCTTGACCTTTACTTCTGTTTCATTATAGAAGATTGAGGGTGGTGAAATCTTTTCAGTAACTGTTGTTGTATGTGGTGTGTGAGGTGTCAGCTTTGAGAACTTTGTGGAGCAGATCTCCAGTCCTTCAGAAGCTGCTGGTGTAGTAGGCCTTTAAATAGATACTATATAATATACTGCTTTTCTGTTGGTTTGCTGATTAACTGATAAGACAGCACTTCTGCAAAGGCTGTTGGCAGCTGGGCTTGCTGTGCAATTTGGAGAACAAAGTGTGACTAAAGTCTAGTTGGGAGGGAGGACAAAAATTAACTTAAAGCAATGCTGATATGACACTTTCATTCAAATTTTCTGTTTGTAAGGAGTCTGTAATTTTTAATATAAAGATTCTATTCCCTCTTCTTGCCTTCCCCCACCCAGATTCAATTGTGGCATGGCTGGGTTTGCATGCAGAACCCTAAGAAGAAAAAGGACTGATCTGTGTGTCAGTAACTCAAAGTACAAAGCAGCCTTAGCTGTGAGCAAACTGTGAAATGTGGTTTTGGCTTCATAAAGCCAGTGGTTTCTGTTTTTGAAGCTGGTGCAGGAGGTGGCCATTTTGCTGGAAAGTGATGTCATTTGTAGGAAGGACAGGGCAAGAATCAGGTGTGCAAGCTTCTTTGTGAGAGGCAAAGTTTCATGTAGTATTTTGCTTGTTAGCACCTAATGATTCTTCTGATTTTTTTTTAAATTTTTTAAAAGCACATTAGAAATCTTGTTAGGGAGTTCTGTCCTTTTAGTGGTGCAGAACAGATCAGTTTGTAGCAAAATGGCTGACCTCACTGTGTAGCAGAAATGCCAGATTTTAATTTGCTTAGGCATGATGACATGGTGCTGGCTTTGTATTCTACTGCAAATAAAACAAGTAGTATTTTCCCAGGGAACTGCGTGATGTGTACAACTAGATCTTTTTTGAGTTAGGCAGGAGAAAAAGCAAACCTAAACTTAGGTTTTAGTCCAAATGAAAGTAAAAGGACATGACAGGTGAAGAGTTGGATGTCTGTTTGCAGACCTTAGCAGAATTCTGCATATGAAATTGTCAACTTGATAGTTTAGTGGCAATTGCTTAACGTGGACTTTCTTTATTCTGAAAACAATTGGGTCATAAGTGCTTTGGTCTTTTATTTTAACGCTGCTAGATGAATAAGTAAGAAATTCTATAAACTACTATTTTTCTGTGTTCACTGTCTGAGATGGTTTACGTGTAACTGATTTCAGGCATCCTATCTACATGTTCCTTACCAGAAATCCCAGCCTCACATTTGGGTATTGAAGTTCCATCTGCTTGTTCTTTAACTGAGGGCAAGTATGTTTTTTGTAAAAACAAAACGCAGCATGACAATAGGAGACTCTGACTTGGATATTCTTCCATGAAACAGTTGTGGTCCTTGAAAAGGAGAGCAGGGTAAATGTTCTTCAGCTTTAGTTGCAATCTTTCTCTACTCTAAGCAACACCCAGCTACTCAGCAGTGGAGAGGCCACACCTGCAGTGCTGTGTCCAGTTCTGAGCTCCCCAGTACAAGAGAGATTGGAACATACTGGGAAGAGTCCAGAAAAGGTCCACTAAGATGAGTCAGGAACCAGAGCACCTTTCCTATAAGGAAGGCTGGGGGAGCTAGGACTGTTCAACCTAGAGAAAAGAAGGCTTATGGAGGTTGTGTCAACTGTATATAAATATTTGAAGGGAGGATGTAAAGAAGATGGAGCCAGGCTCTTTTCAGTGATGGGACAAGAGGAGATGGACACAAACTGAAGCACAGGAGGTTCCCTCTGAACATCATGGAACACTTTTTACTGTGAGGGTGACCAAGCATTGGCATAGATTGTCCAAAGAAGTTGGAGAGTCTCCATCCTTGGAGATACCCAGGACCATGTACAGAAGGCTTTTGAGTAACTGGTTCTTGGTGGCCCTGCTTGAACAGGGGGGTTGGACAAAATGAGCTTCAGAGGGACTTTGCAGCCTCTACCATTCTGTGATTCTGTGCAGTTCAAAGAGGTAATCACAGTGTTTGTCATAGTTCCATGCCAATGTATTTTCTTCTACTTACAACTAAAATTAGTATCTAAAAATGCACAGTGTCAAATCTTCTATTTCATTTATTAGATGTCCTGGAATAACATTCACAAGAATATCCATATGCTAATTCCTACTCCGGATAAAGATGATGATCCAGTTAGCCTTGATTACTCTCGCTTTGTACATCTGAGTGTTGTTCCAACCAGAGCCACCCCATTACCAGCTCTAGGGTAAGTGTGCTGCTTTCTGCTGCTGCTCTGCCTTCCTCTTGTCTGATGATTCAAGACTAAACCTTGATCTGTCTTAGCTGGGCAAACAGGGACGACGTATGGAAAAACATGATAAACAAAGAAGAGACCTATGTGAGAGATAAACTTTATCTGCAGAGGCACCCTCAGCTACAACCTAAAATGAGGGCAATCCTTCTAGACTGGCTAATGGAGGTAAGCTTTCCTGTGGTTGTGAGTGTTTCAAGTGTGCTTTTGTTGAAGTGCACTAATAACTGTCACGAGTGCACTTCATGATCTTTGCGTTTAGCTCCAGATACTTGTATTCATCTTAAATTTTGTCAATAAATTGCACCAAACTTAAAGAGTATATGATGTATTGAGTTGGTTTGCCAACTGACAATATATTTCTGTTATTCATTTAGATTGATAGTGGATAATAATCAATTTTTGCCTAACATACTGTAAGCTTTTTAAGGTCATGCTGCAAATAAAAGTTGGACAAATGATTGTGAAAGTCACTGTAAGAAGGAAGGTGGGGTAGGTTAGAGATCAGATCCATCTCACAACCTTTTTATCCATTTTTGACATGTGGAATGTGCTACACTTCCTCTCTATGTGAGTCTTTTTTGCTGTCTGGATGATTTGGTGGCATGATCTCCTAATTCTAAAGTACTTGTGAGAATTTTCTCTTTTGAGATGTTAGAATGATGCATCTTTGCAAAAAATGAGGAAATAATGTTCTGACATAGTTGGAACATGTGCTTTCATTTCCTAAAAGGGTTTTCTCTATGATCTGTTTTTTTTCTTGCAAGTTTCTGTAGTGGCACTCATCTTTATCCAAAGGAAACTGTTTAACTCATGCTCTTAGTTAACATGTTACTTCACAATAGCAGTGAAGCAGAAAGCCAATATGAATTTTATGTCTATCTCTTCCTTTTCTTTGAATACATCTGTAGCATCTGTTTTTGACTCTTTAACACTGCTCTTGACCTTTGTAATCTCTGTTGTCTCTCCAGGTTTGTGAAGCCTACAAGCTTCATAGAGAAACTTTTTACTTAGCACAAGATTTCTTTGATCGGTTTATGGCAACACAACAGGATGTTGTAAAAACACTATTGCAGCTTATTGGTGTCACTTCTTTATTCATAGCAGCAAAGCTTGAGGTAAGTATCTCCAGCTTTACTCACACATAAAAATGTGGATGCACACACAGCACACTCATTGTACACTAGACATGTTTCAGCAGATTTTATGGAGTTTGTTGCTATGTCTTTTTCAGCTGGGGGATAGAAAAAAAAAGACCTTTTTTTTCTTTTCAACACTCCTGGTTTTTTTTAGGAGTGGGTAAAATTATATTGTGATGTTAGCTGCTTTTATCTCATTAGAGAATTCAGTGCTAGAATAAATGTGAAGTTTTAACTGCTGTTGGTAAAAGAATTTTTAGCTGGCTGCTGTATACAGAGACTACTTGTTGCAGTTCTGTTGTCAGTAGAATACCTACTGCATGGTAGTCTGAGCTATTTTTTAGTTACTGGAACAAACTGAACTATTAAAATACACAGTGCTTTTCAAGTTCTTACTGTTAGTCATTTGGGAGATCTATTCTTCAATCTGCTTTTCTCAAGTAAGAGATAAAAGGCCTTTTCTTTAGGATGTTTAAAAAAATCTGGATGCCAGTTATGATACAGTCACAGTGGTGCTGTAGTCAAACATAATGCAGGTTGTACTGATCCATCCAAAGTGAAAGTTGAAGGTTATGATGAACAAAAAGTCCGTGTCTGTTAAAGGTAGAAGAGAACATCAGGATTAGGAAATGGGAGGTGATTCTTTCCCCTCCCCTGCTCTCTTTTGAAAGGTTGAAGCAGTGGTGGGTTGTTCTTTTTATTTCTTTTTTAAATTTTTTTTTAGTTTAAGATGAGACCAGTTACAACCTATGCCGCAAATTAAATACATGATCTCCTGTCTTCCAGGAAATTTATCCACCAAAGTTGCACCAGTTTGCCTATGTTACAGATGGAGCCTGTACAGAAGATGAAATCATCAGTATGGAGTTGATCATTATGAAGGTACTATTTAAAAGTGGAATTAGTTCCACTTCAGTTTTTAAAAATGTATAGCATGATCAGACTAAAAGCAGAGCACCTCAGTTAATGTTATGTGGTGCTGAGAGGTACAGTTTCTCTTATTCATTAGAAAAGTGTTTTCTCTAGGTGACAAGTGATCCAAAGTATCCTCTAGTATGTGTGTTTTAACAAAATTATTTGATCCCTGACCCTGTCAGCAGGAAGAGGTACAGGAGAGGATTTGATTAGCATGTTTCAAAGATGCCTTAACCTACTGGGATTAGAGCTTCTGATCCGGAGTATACAAAGTTGCATGGTTTAAGTTAGGAGCTCTTTATTGACACTGAAGTCTTGTGTATGTCTACTCTTTCAGGCTCTTAACTGGAACTTAAATCCACTGACAGTTGTATCGTGGCTAAATGTTTACATGCAAGTTGCATATTTAAACGAGCTTTACGAGGTAATGCTGCCACAATATCCTCAGCAAATATTTGTACAAATAACAGAGGTGAGACTGATTTCCTTCAAATGCTGCTTCACCTGGAAAAAAGTGTTCTTGTGCTATGCTCATTAAACATCTATTGTCTTGTAGCTCTTGGATCTCTGTGTGCTGGATATTGGCTGCTTGGAATATACATATGGAATACTTGCAGCTTCTGCTTTGTATCACTTCTCTTCATCTGAGCTGATGCAGAAGGTTTCAGGTACTGGCAGTTACAAACTATGTCTGATGTACTGACAAACATTGTCTTCCTTCAGGCAGATAAGCATGTGCCTTGTCTTCCAGGCTATGAATTCTGTGAGATAGAGGAATGTGTGAAATGGATGGTCCCGTTTGCGATGGCTCTGAGGGAAGTAGGAAGCTCCAAACTCAAACACTTTAGCGGAATAGCTCCCGAAGATTTGCACAATATACAGACGCACATAAACAGCTTTGATTTGCTGGTATGGATGATCATGATGGGGACAAAATCTGTCTGTGAAATCTCTGAAGTCTTGTTTCTTCTTTGGTTAGAACATACAGTAAACTTAAGTGAAGTATTATCAGATTGATGCTGAGTGTATTTGGATTATAAAAGGCATAAGGTTGTACTCCAGTTCCAAGATTCTTGGGACAGAGACTTGTCTTGGGACTGACCTGTTCAGTATTTAGTTTAAAAAGAGGATTGTGATTTCAGCCTCTCATCTGAAATGTCATATAATTACCCTGGAAATCAGAAACATATTTCTACCCTTTGGGATATTTTAAATACCATGTGTTAGACCCTTCTCTATAGGAAATATGGATAATCCAATCTTCTCTGATGAGAAAGAGAAAAATAAAGACTGATCACTTGAGACTGATCTTGTGGGAATGTTGTGTGACAGTGGTAGTTGACAAGCAGTTGAGCAAGAGCGGTTTTTCGTGTGAGAAACTTGCAGAAGATCAAAATCTTGTCCAACAAATTGTGGTTAATCTTAGCTATTGCGGCTATTTTTCTCATTGGATTTTTTAATTGTAGTAGAAATTAAAGTTCATCCTGTTCAGTTTCTGGATTTTGCTTCCTTGGAGGTACCAGAATGTTTGTATCTTATGAATACCTAAAGCTAATCATCAGATTCCAAAAGTTAATAATGATCTCTTTGAGTTGTACTACAAGACAACTACAAGTCACTATTTTGTACTATATATGATTTATCAGTTACTGTTAGGGGGGTTACATACATGCAGAAATGCATTTCCAGATGGGCAGTCTATCAAGTTATGAAACACTGAATTATGTTGATCTGTTGCATAGACATACCAAAGTAAAGATTTCTTTTTCTTTTTCCTGTACTTTCAGGACAGAGCTCAAGCAAAACAAGCCATATTGGCTGAGCAAAATAGGACTTCACCTTTCCCTACTGGTGTCCTTACACCACCACAAAGTAGTAAGAAACTGTCTTCTGGACTACCATCAATATGACTTTAGAAACTGTTGACAAACAGTTTTGCTGAAGTGCCTGTTCTGCTGGTTTTCACTCCTGCTCCATTACAGAAATGCTGCCAGTGAAGTTCATAAGCTTTTATGGAATCTGAAAAGGAAACCTTGCTTTCATGTGACAGAAGAGTCTCTATTTGAAATAGTTTTATTGAATGTTAAAATATTTTTAAAGAGATGGATCAAGTACACCAGCCACTTGAAAGAACACCGGAGTGTGCTCCAGATGCTGCTATGGAGGGTGATGCTTGATCAGCCGTTCAGAAAAAGGGCTTGAAGTTGAAATTAGTTCCTGTCCCAGGTTGTCCTTTGGGTAATCTGTCCCCTGGTGACAAATGGGCAAAAAATGCTGTGGAAGACAACATTTCAAAGCCTCTTTTTTGAATGGCTGGCTTACAACTTGATGCCTTTTAAAAAACTTTTTATTGTAAAAGCTGCTATGTGTCTGTGTATTCATTTTTAATAAAAATGCTGTCTAAGACAGCTGATTTTATGTATACTTTTTCTTTTAATTATGATCACTAAGGTTTTTCCAGACTGTGACCACTAATAGTCTGGGATTTGGGGATGAATAGTGTGGTAACTATTGTTTTATTTATTTACCGCTATTGGCTTATCAATTGAAACTTTTGTTTTGGATACTAAGGTAAAATTGTCATGTTGGGCTACTTAGATTTCCACTAGCCAGATGCAGGAGGCTAGGGAGGGGATAATAAACATGACAAGTATATGGGGAATCCTTCCACAACACACTTGTAATCATCAGCATATTGGGAAATTCTTGAATCATTGTCTGGCTTGTTACCCTTTTGTGATGGTTAGTGAGAGGTGATCAGCAGGAACAGTCTACCTCTTAAAACATAATCATTTAAACATTGGGATTTTGGCATAGTGTCTGTGAAAATAACCATAATTATCTGTGCGAAATGAAATTCTGGAGAGCTGTGTGCCTTTTTTACAGGAAGGTCCTTGACCTTTGCAATGTCTGAGAACCTCAGAAGTCCTAGCAGGATGTTGTCTGGAAAGCCATGGTTCTGGAGAAGAGGGGAATACAGAAATAAATGGTTGCCTGTTTTTTCTTGTTGTGTTTGCTTTGAAGGACTGTTCAACAACACTTAAAGCTGTTATGAGACTACCAGGATTCATCATGACCTGCTGCAGATAACTTAGGTGCTACAACACTTAATACTTCAGGAAGCTCCTACTCTGTTGTGGGTTAGTTTTCTAAACATTAGTTCCCAGCAAGGCTGCTTTTTATTATCTTTTTGTTATTCTCCTTCTTTCTCTTCCCTGACCCGATATTCTGATAAATGTTAAAGCTTTAATGTAATAAAAATGCTTATGGTAACTAATGGTAAGCAAATTATTTGGTGCTGCTGGCTTTTTTTTTTCCTTGCAATGAATGGTTGTAAGTTCTGTGCTAGCAAAGCAAGTGTAAATGTGAGCTGAACAAGTATGCTGGTTAAGGTTTAATTTCTCAGAATTACATGTCCTAGACAAGGAAATGTATTTGTCAATTATTGAAAAAGTTTGTAACACTGAAGGACTTGTCAAGACACATTTTGGTACTTTGTCCTTAAATTTAGAACACAAAATGGTGGGTGGGGGAAACAACTCTCCTGAAAGGTAGTCTCTAGGTTTAATTCCTAAATCACCAGGCAAGCTTCAGTATTAGTCCTTTTGCTGTCACTTTTCAGTTCTTGGTCCCTTTCATCTGTTTCACCAAAGAAAGTGGAATTGTAACTTGCATCCTAAAAATGAGGATTGCATTTTTAACTTTGAAGAAAGTATTCTGTAGTAATGTTACAGATATGGTGAACTCTAACTTCCTGTTTATGCTGAATATTAACTATGGTTAATACCTGTCCAAGAGTGAATGCAGGTGTTCCATGTGTTCTCTGGGCTGTATGGGAAATCAGGATCTGAGATATATAGATATATCCATAGGAATGGAACTGTTCAGATAACAGACCTCTCTCTAAATTTGATCTCTGCTTCAGAGATCCGGCTAATTTTATAACTCTTTCTTTTCTGAAAGGTCAAATTGCTCTTATTCCTATGGGAAGCAGTCTGTTCCGAGCATGGAGATCAGGGCTTTGCAGCTTCCCAGGTAAGAGTGCAGTCACGTGCCAGAGATGCAGCACTTTCCAGATGGGGTGACTTACCTTGAGAGCTATTTCCTTACTTTCTCTTTAATCTCATGTTTAAGAATCTCCCTTTCTGGTTGTCTTGCAACACACGTGGATATACTGTGTCTGTCTGAGTGTGGTTCTGTCTTTCTGCAGTAGCTTAAAAAAAATTATGCAGGAGTTGCCACAGGCTGAGAAACATTTTAGGGAGGAACAGTGCAGCTGATTATAAAGAAGATGGTTGTCCTTATTGGAAAAAAACAAACAAGAAAAAAACCCAAGCAACTCTAAGAAGGAGTTTCCTCCCTATTTGCCTATGGATCCTATTCTCCTAAATTCTCTCTGATCCTGGCCCAGTCTGGCTGGGCGTGCAAGAGGGCAGTTCTGCCTGGCTAGGTAAGAGAAAAGGGTTTGGTGTGTTTACGACTGCGCTGAAGTTTGTGCAGCAAAGATGAGCTAATTTTAAATAATGTGTTCCTGCAAGCTGCCTCTGACTCCTAAGTGTGTTACCTGGAGAGGTGGGAGGGGGCTCCAAGGGAGGATGCCCCCAGGATGATGAGGGAGGCTCAATGGCACTGGGCAACCCTGAGAAAGCAATTTAGCTGAGCAGTGCTGCACGCTGCAACTGGAAAATGTCTCTCTCTTTAATAGCTACAGACCAGCATAAAGCATGCTCCAAAGTAAATTGAATTTCCAGTAACCCAGGTGGCATATGATTATCTTCCTCCTCCTGAAAGGTTTGTTGTAACGATGTATCAAACCCTCACCTTGGTCTGAAAGCTGGGGACATTGGAGAAACTGGACAAGAGAAATGAACCCAGGGCTAATTTTGTATCATTGCTGCTACAGAATTGGAAGCTGGTGGTGGCTGTGTCTGTACTGAAGGAAATGGCCCCAAATGAGCGAGCTGAGGCTGCAGCTGGGGAGGAGGAGTGCTGGTGGGCAGAAATGATGGAGGTGTGGCAGTTCCCACTGTGAGTCTGCCAGAGACTCTGCTGTTGTTCATGGAAATAGTTCTGCGTAGCTTGTCTGCTCTAAAGAAAGAAGATGGTCTCTCTCTGGCTGGCTGTCCCTTTCTAGGTCTCAGGTCAGCATCTCCTCTTGGTTGTCAGGAATTACAACACAAGGGGTTTGTAACACCCTTGATTGCACGAGGTGGAGGCAAGCAGCCAGCCCATGGGAGCTGCAGGTCCTGCAGGCTCTCTAGATTTCCCTTTGTTCCTGGGTGCTGTTGTCCTCCTGTTCAGCACAGCTGCCTTCTCTCCCAGCAGCAGCAGCCTGAATTCAGGCTGGGTGGAACACTCCCTTTGACCAGGCTGTGACATTGGACCCTGAGCACGTTACAGCAGCATCCCCTCCTGGGGGAGGAGTCAGGGCACCTGAAGGTTAGCTTGGGAGTTACCAAAGGCTACAGTGGGCTTTCTTCCAGCTTATAATGGAAGGAACACCCAGTCAGGGCACTGCAAGGTAAAAGTCTTAGCAAATAGTCGGGGGGTCAATGTGCAGTGCAGCAGGGGATTGGCAAGTGCACAGGTTGACGTTGGATGGACCCACGTCGCCTTGTTTGTTGGCATAAATCTCCTGTTCTGGGAACTGCTTCCTCTAGGTGTTTAACAATAAGCATTTAAAGCATCAGATTACTCATCCTCATCTTCCAAAACTTCCTTTCCCTTCACAAAAAGGGAGACACCAGCATATACTGTGAAATAACACAGGTTAGCTCAGACCTTGCTTAGCCTTGAATTTGTTGGGGACTAAGCCCATCTCCTCCTTGCTGGCAAGGCCAAGGTCAGCTTGTATTCTCTCTGGGGTGATTTTTTGCTCAGATTTGGCATGTAAATAGGTGGTGCAGCTCCATTGTGTGCTGCTTGTGGCAGGAACCAACACAGCTCTTCCTCCCTCTTCTGGTCTTCCTGCCCTCACACCAGCCACAGGGTGGGCAGTCAAGGTGCCCCCTCAACTGAGGGGTTTGGGAGTTTTATTTTTTTATGTGTCTCTGAGATGGCAAGAGATAACTGTACAAATGTGAGAAGACTTTAATATCTATTCTTTGTTACAGCAATTTGTGAAAGTTCTGTGCTTTGAAGTTAAGAGCACAGCACTTGCTTGGCTTAGGAAATGTTTGCCTGGAATATAAGAAAAAATTAAGTGCAGAGCTTCTTCTGTTTGGTGCCTGTACAGTGAGATGTGCCCCAGCCCCTGCTCCTAGGGTGGAGGAGAGCAGATGCCTGACAAGATCTGTCTTTGAGGGAAAGGATTTCCTTTATCAGCATGTGCTCCTGTGATGCCTTATTAGTCTCAAATGTTACATTTCTGCCTTGGCTTTGGCTAGAGAAGGAACAATTAAATTCCCACGAGCACTGGAAAGAGGAGGAGGTACTGTGTTTATGGACAGTGGCTGTGGAGAGGAAATGGTTCTCTAAATGCACTTAATGTCTTTCTGGCAATATTGCAGTTGGTCTACACTTTGTTTAAAAATAAATATTCAGCCACATATACATTTATACTATAAAGGCAAAATCAAAGGATCAAAAGTTTGGTTTTCTTACAAACTGTATATGATAACATTCCATGAAACTGAAATGATAATGGATTTAATCAAGAGCTAAACAATTTTCCTGACAGAGAAAAGCAACAAGCCTAAACTTTTTCTGGAAAATCATGCGGCTAATGGCCACCCCACAGGCATGATTTTCCTGGTGCTAAAAGCATAGCTGGTATATCATATTTTCTTAAATTTGAGGCAGATTATTTTATTTTCAGGAGATTCAGGGGCCCAAACTTGTGTACAGATGTGAGTTTCCAGAAAGAAACTGTTGATGGCGTAAGGATGCAAAATCCACTGAAGTTGAGAGAGTGAGACTGTAGTTGATCTGCATGAGCAGGCAGCATACGCTGCTCTGGATCTAAGACTGTTGCTTTTTTTCTTAAATTGGGATGGAAGAGGCCTCATGTAGAACTAAAAATAAGTGGCTTGGCTGGAAATCAGGCATTCACCACAAAGAGAGTAAAAATGTAATAAAACTGTAGGAACGGGTTTGGGCTACCCCCTCCCAAGGCAAAAAAAGAAGTAGGGACAGCTGTGATTTGCCAGGTTATCGTGTTCAGAATCCAGTTACACGAACTTACCTATGGCGTGCTCTGTGTGTAACCAGGATAAATGGGCTGAGTGTTCTTGGATTGAATCCCAGAGCAGCAACATCAGACAGAGAAGAGTAATACAGTGCTTTATTTTGCAGTTCTGTGTAAGGTGTTTGGATTTATTTTCTTTTCTGAGGGGGATACTCTACCAAGACACCAGCCTCTGCAGCTCAGCACCTCAGCCCAATTCTGTGTGTTAACAGTTATGGATCATGACAAGAGTTAAAAGATAACCTTTCTCTTTTCACCCCAATATCCATCTTCCAGTACTTACCAGATGCCAGTGTAATATTTGGACCGTACACCTCACAGTGAGGTTTGGTTGTTCCACTTGGGTTTAAGATCAGTCTGAGAATAAACAAGTTGCTTTCTCACCTCAGCCAGACCTGCCAAACACCGCTGTCTGATGAGGGTAAAGCTGATGTTTCTGGGCTTATGGGAGGCACTTCTCTTACCTCTGCCAGACTGATGATGATTTTATTTGAGCACAGTGGAGTGCAAGTGAAAACCTTTTATATGTCAGATTGGGAAGTCTGGTTGTCAGCCACAGGCTTGTGAGAGCAAAGAAAAATGTTTTAGTTTTGCCTAAAATCTTGCAGAATGAAGAATGCTCTAAGGAAAGGTTAGCTGATCCTGCATGGTGTTATTAGTATTCTGGGCTTCAGTCAGGAGATTAATAATAGCCACAGACAGTGTCTCTTCATATTAAAGTGTCTTCACATGAGTAGTTTGGATGAGTGCAAAAGGACTGCAAGGCACAAGCAAGCTGTCTTGTCTCGCCCCAACTGACAATGAGTCAACACTTTAATATAAAGAAGAGACAGTTGGTAACAGTCATTAACATAACAAAGTGCCCTATAGATCACTCCAAATTCATCTGACTGTTTTTAAGCAAATGTTTTCCCCTGAGAAGTGGCAACGGAACAGTTTGTTGAATGTTTTGCTGCCTGGGCCACCCTGTTCTGCTGGGAGTGGGAGAGGTGCTGCTGTGGGATAGCTGGTCTGGAAACCCCCTAACAGGGAATGGTATTTGATTGCAGTGACAGTGTGCTGATTTTTTTTTTTTTTTTAACCTGATTTCCTACCAAAGCTGGACTCATGGGGTGCTTTTTTCTTTGTGGTTCCTCCCCCACTTCCCTGTCTGTTGACTTCCTCCACTGGACAACTTAAAGGGGATCTGACTTCTTTTTACAAGGTAAGAAGAGAAAGGAGCCAGGCAGGCTGCTGATCTTCTATGTGAAGGAGAGGCATAGGCTCAGCCACTCTGCTCTATCCTTGGCCAGACCATAGGTGAGTGACAGCAGGGGCTCTGTGCTGGTAGGAGGAAAGGTGGGAAGAGAGGAAGAAGGAATCGGGGCAGTCATGATGTGCATCTGGCATTGAAGAGGGATGAGTAGAGGCTAAGAGTAGCTCCAAGGAGGGAGGAAGTGCCATGCACAGAAGCAGGTCTGTTACTGGTCCTCCTGGAGAAATTTGCTTGACTTCTTTCCCTACCATCATGCTGGGACAATGCATCGAATTCTACATACCAGGAAGCCATTGTGCATCTGCCCAGAACAACCTGGTTTTGTTGTTGCTGTAACTTCCATGTGCTCCCCAACTATGGTAGGACTCCAGGCTTCTCCTGCCATTTCCAAGGGCTGCCTGCCAGTGGCAAGAGGGCTGAGGGTGCTGGCTGCTGCAGCAGGTTTCGGTCCCGCTGCTGCCCGTCGGACTTCGCTCCCTAGCTGCCTGCCAAAAGAGAAATCACCCTTCCTGGGACTGATCTTATGGGAAGGATTGACTCTGGGGAAGGAAAAATACAGGAGTCTGGGATGTGTTGCTGGCTGACAGCTGAATGGCACCATGAGTAGAGATACTGGAGCAACCCAGGTGGGAGTAGCTTTGAGAGGCATCACTTCACCACCATAAATGCTCACATGACTTTGAGTGCCCACAGATGGGTCATCACCTTGAGGGGAGCAGCAGGCACGTGGGATGCTGTTTTGGGATGGCTGTGTGTGCTTTGGGACTTGTTGCTCTCAAGCAGAAGAGAGAAACCCCTGATTCTCCCCAGCTGTTGTGTCAGAGGGGAAGCGGAGGAACCCCTTCCATGCTGGGGTGTTCGTGGGTGCTGGGCCGTCTCTGGGGGCGCATGAATGCGTCCCTTTGTGCGGGGCTGTGCCGGGGCCGTGCGCTCCTTCAGGGATGTGGAGAGCACTGGAAGATGTCCGTGTGGGACGTGGCTGTACGAGGGGCCGTGGCCGTGGCGGGAGCAGCTCGGCGGCCCCACGCTCATCGAGTTAATTGGGGCCGCGCTGCGGGGCCTGTGGAACGCAAGATGGCCGGGATTCTCACGGCGTGGGGAGGCCGCGGCCACGGCCGGGACCCCGCCAGATCATTAACGTCAATTAAGTACAGAATGTGTAGATTACTGACATGTTATTGTTAGGGCTCTGAAGGAAATATAATTAATAAACTCCCCCCACCCTCCAAGAGGCAGCCCTTTGTGCTCCCTGCCGGCAATGTCTATCTCCTCCCGCAGCCCTATGCTCCTTTCAGCAGCCCCGGACAGCATTAACATTTGAATTAACATAAAATCACTTTCTGAAATCTGTTAACATTTATAATGTTGCTGTACTTTGCCTGATCATTGCGTTTTTTCTGTCAGTTTGAGCTCGGCGAGTTTTTTTTCAAGTGATACCAAACATAGACCCATTATGCTGCAAAAATCGCATATTTGTTTAATGATTTCCCATTGGTATCTTTGTTGCTATGAACCAAAGCATTAAATAGAAGCCAGCACGTTAATGCTGTGTTGTTCTACATAATAAATTTGAATATCCCCAAATGAATATTTTTAACAGGGGTTTTCTGAATAAAATGCATATGTGCCAGGGTATTAGTAATTACTTAAAATCAGTTTTTGACATTTAATGTTGACATCTAAAATATTTCCTTTAATTTTTGGTTGCCTCTGCAAACAGAAATGATGGCATTCGTCCTAAGGAAGGCTGGATGGACAAATAACACTTTTACTCACAATGAAATGAAAAGCAATAAAGAAAATGTGCTAAATGTCAACAGTAAAGCATATCTTCTCTCCACGTATTATGAGGAGAATATACCCCAAAATATGCGTACACACACAAAAATCCTTCAAGTGACTTAATATGCTTGGATATTAATGGTTTGAGCATTAATCCATTGCAATGGTTCCATTTTTTGAAAATTGGCTATTTAAATACATTATTACCTCAATAAATTCTCTATGGTCACTGTGGTAGCCATAGTATGAAAAATAATCATCATAAATCTGAATTTACAAAATATCTCCAAAATTGCACGGTTTTGCTGAGAGAAACAGAAGATGAAGTGTATATTATTTAACCCGATATATTTTGTCCTTGCAGGAGTTGCTTGTCTAAAAAAACCAGCAGATGGAGTCTGTTGGAGGACATGAGGGTCTGGCAGCAGCCTGAGAAACCAGCTCAATTTTGTAAGCGGGTGATGACTGAGAGCCTTCACCGTGTGAGATGTGGCTGGAAACCTCTGCTGAAGAAGTCAGTGGATGCTGAAGCACCTGCCTCTGTAGAAAGCAGCTTTTCTGGACACTCAGGTGAGTCAGTATGGGATCCCCACAGAAGGGATCCTGGTAGCAGGATTTGGCAGTGGTCAAAGAGGGCTTGTGCTGTTGCTGCGTCTTTCTGCTGCGTGGTGGAAAACCCAATGGGCTTTGATGTCAGCCCAGCCAGCTGGTATTTTTCAGTGTTAGCAGCTCTACATTAAACTGCACAGCATCACCAGAGCAAGGCCATCTGATGCCCTGGGCAATCACTGCTGGCCCTGTGGGGCGGGCGGGAGGCTGAGGATGTGGGATGGCTCATCTCCATGGGCCCTCAGGGGCAGGAGAGGCCAGGGCAGAGCCCATGTGCCAGGCTTGTGTGTGCCATCAGGTGGGCTGGGAAAGCCCTTGTCTCTCCTCTTAGATTTCCCTACGTTTTTGTTAAAATAATGGTGAGGAAAACCATGAAGCACCTCTGCACTTCTGCATCTCTGAGTGTCTCTCATTATGCACAAACACACATGTTGGTCCCTGAATGTCCTGGGATTTTTAACATGGAGAACCTTGTTATTTGCAGTCACCAGTTGCAGGGATGTTCCTTGGACAAAGCTGGCTGTTCAGACAGCAGTGTGGAAAAGGATAGGGAGAGGAGAGGATGCTGTGGTTCCTGAGTGCTCCCCTGACACTTTGACAGGACAAAAGGAGGCTTGTGATCTGGGACTTTGCAAGCAGTAGTGGTCAGCAGGGCCTGCAGAAGAATTGTGGCATCACTTGTGTCCCAGAATGGTGGCATTTGGGAGGTTACATGGTAACAGCAGTAATTTTTAACAGAATGGGTGAAGACTGCTCCATCTCTGACTTTCTCCATTCCCAAGATACCTATTCCTTATCATCATTTTCAGCTTGAGCCCCTTCAAGACTGCTCTCACCCACGCCTTAAGATCCTTGTCCAGGGATGTGGGGATGTCACCTGCTTTTGGATTCCTTTGACTGTGTTGTCACTCAGCTAATGGTGTTCAACAAGAGTAGACCTTGGTGAGCCAAAGTTTGCAAAGGCTGGTGAAATACTGACCCTGTTAATCAATGGGAAGTTTTGTCGTTACTCTTTTCCCTTTCACTCAAACTCTTACAACTGGAGTAAACTGTACATACTGTCTTAGAGGATGTATCCAGGTTGTTCAGCCACACACATGTAAGGACAAGGAAAGAAAACAAAAGACTCTCGAGTCCTTCCTGAGCCCCAAGACTGCAGCAGAATGTGAAGAGCATGCCCAGGCAGCAAGCACAGCACAGACAACCCCTTTCACAGGGGGCAGAGTCCAGACCTGTGTATGCAGAGACCAGTTGCTGCCTAGCTCAGAGCCAGGCATCTCTGTAGGTTTAGGAATATAGCAATGGGATTAGCTTTGCTGCTAAACCCTCAAAAAGCTGAGCAGCCTATGAATTACAGCCTTTCCTTTCATATCTGCAGCTGAGTTTGACATGTGTAGCTGCAGCTGGCCCTACCTCTACAGTTTTATTTGATAAATCTGATTGATGAGGGTTTTTTAATTCCTCTCAATCTATTTAAATTAAAGAAAAAAAAGAGAGAAGTTGAAAAGTGCTGTAATTGCAAGCAAGCACTATAGAAACCTACAGCCAGCAGGCACACTTCAAAGGGAATGGGGCCAGCCTGGACCCTTTCGTTGCTGGCTAGTGAGGGCTTCAAATGTGCCTGCGAGGTAGCTGTGTTTTAATTTTGATCCGTACCAAAAGAGCTTAATTGGAAGATGCCAGGTGGGTCGGTGCACACGGCCTCTTCAGTGTGATGAGCAGAGCCTGTTGATAGAGCAGATGCCAGAGGTGGATCCCTGATGTAATGGAATGGGTGTCTTGGCAGCTGGGAGCTCTCTTCCAGGCTCCCTGTGTGCAGGCACTGTCTCCTCTTCTGCCTGTGGAGCTCTGTTTTGTGTTTGGTCAGTAACAAGGAAAAGTTCCCTCCTCAAGGAGCATGATGCATGTAAACCCTTGATGCTACAGGGCAGCCTGGCTGTGCTTCATGACACTGGGAGCCCACCTCCTTCAGGTCCTCAGGCACAGGCCGTGTGCTCTGAGCTCCCTGGGCAGCAGGAGGGGCACTGCTCTCCTTGGCACTTGTACTTCACTGCTCTGTGCCCTTGTGTCCACTCACACAGTGATGTGGCCACTGCCTGGCCTTCTGGGTACGCTGAGCCAGCAGCCTGCACATCCCCCTGCTGCCTGGCTGCATTAGCACTGTCCTGTCCAAGCCCTCCATGCTTGAGGAATGGGGCTTGGAGAGCAGCAGCCTTCCCTGGCTTTCCCACCACCCTCCCCAGCATGCTCCCCTGCGTGGCTGGTGAATTAAGCAACTAATTTTCATCAGTGTCAATGCACCTTGCACCTAACTCCAAACTACCAATTAAAGTTATCAATTCTGACCAGCAAAGGTACTAAATTCCCGCTGGAACTGACAAAGCAGGTACTGAAATGTACAGAGGCAGTCTGTTTAATGCAGCCACAGATTAAAACAACTGATTCATCATCTTTGTACCTTTACAAACACTAATCCTTGGGATGCGGGTCTGGACACACTCCAGTGTGTTTGGAGTCTTCTCATTTCATCTGACCGGGACAGGTTTGAGCTGCAAACCTCCAGCTGCTTCCCCAACAGCTCCTCAGAAACAGGTTGGATTTTTTTTTTTGGTTCAGCTACTTCATTCTACAGGATGATTAATTATTGTGTAAAGATAATTTTGTGTTTATTGGTTTGGGACATGAGAATTTATCCCTTTATTTCCTGATGCTGCAAACACAGACAGTAGCAAAGGGTTACTATTTTTCACCAACTTCTGCTGTGGATCCTTGTGTGGCTTTTCTCAGCCTGCTCACCGAGTTTGGTCTTTAGCTCCATAAGGCATCAGTCCATATATTTGTGCTCTGGAGAAGGTATTTAAAATTTTTATGATCTAATTTCACCTGACTGAAGGTTGCATCCAAACCATCATTGATTGTTAGGATAATTTGTCCTGGAATATACAGAAAAGATGTTTCATCCTCTGTTATTCAGTCTGAGTTGATTCAAGATGCAGGAATGTTGGCATTCCTCTGCAGCAGGAGTGACCTATGTCAGCACAATGCATAGCAGTAGTTTAAAAAGCTAATAGTGTGTTTGAACTAAGAGTGAGGAGAATAGGAAAGAATATTATAATTGTGCATAACAGAAATTTCTATAATTAAAAGTGGAATTTTCTGGCATTGGAGCAGAAATAGCAATTTTCTACCCAGTGAAGCTCCAAATTATTTTAGAGGGAATTAGATGTATTCTCCTGGACTGTGATCACTCTGAAAGATTTTCTTGATGCTAAACTGTCTCTTAATATTGTAAAGAGCAAACTGTGTTGTCCTCACCTGCTGCCAGCTTGGAAGTGGAAACATCAGTGTCAGAAGTGTCATGGCTTTTGGATTTGTTGTACAGTTCTCTTTGCCCATGATTATAACCTGAGAAATATGTTTTATAACCACTATGTATTTCATGCACACACTTTTTCACTGTTTGAGCTGAGATGGCTATTGGCTTTATATGCAGCTGCATCCTGAGGAACTACTTTTGTGGATTAGTAGTTGAAAGGTGCAGGAGGTTCTGTGCTCAGGACAAAGAGCTCTGTGTGAGCAGAGACCTTCAAAGCAGGCTGAGATACCA
This sequence comes from Corapipo altera, assembly GCF_003945725.1. Lineage (NCBI taxonomy): Eukaryota > Metazoa > Chordata > Aves > Passeriformes > Pipridae > Corapipo > Corapipo altera. Next base: position 584,164 of record NW_020884959.1, read on the forward strand.
GAGTATCCAGAAGCTGTGTTGCCCAGGGACTCCCAGATGTGCCATCTCAGTCCCTGCAATGCAGTGCAAAACTGAAGAACAGTTTATTTTTCTTGGTTTTTTTTTCCCCTTGTTTGTTCAGAATTGGCTTGTGCTGTAATCAACCACTTCAGCACAACACCCAGTACCTTTCTGGCTTTTTTTGGCTTTCCCAAACTTGATCTTCTGCATACCAGAAGGCTGCCTAGATGTGCTCTGGAGATAACGGTGCTGAAATATTTGGGATATGCCTGTGTGAGCACTGTCACTAGGTTGCCCTCTAGTTTTATTTCCACTGCAGCTGACTCAAGGCTGTTGCCATCTACCCAAGGTTTGTCCCAGCAGTGTTCCTGTGTGTCTTCCAGACTGGGAGCCTTGTGTGGTCTCACATCAGGTATCAGCCCTAGGGTAAGCTACATTTGTGTGATTTGTTTTACTGAAGGGGGAAAAAATTCAAGTGTTTGCTCACATGAGAAAACACCCTGCAGGCTGGCTCTAGCCTGGTCTCATTGGTATGGAATGCTCCCCTGGGTACAGCTGAGCATCCTTTGGAAAAGTGGTGGAGGGATGGGCTCCTCTGGCTGAGCTTGGCTGTAGTGTGTTTGGTGTAAATCATAAGACAGCGATGAGCATTTGCCTCCATTAGCTCTGATGTAAATACTGCTGCTCTGCCCTGGCCATTGACAGTGTTTTCTGCTCAGCAGCCCAGTGCCAGGTGCTGAGAAACTGTTCCAGTGCAGAGGCTGCCTGACCTGGCCTCTGACCTGCTGCTGTGGAGAAGATGGTTGACTTTGTGCTTAATGTACTGGGTGGGCACCCAAGGCAATTCCTGGTTCTGCCACTAACTTCTACTGTGACGTAGGATAAATCATTTAATCTCACTTTCTCTCTTCCTTAGTCTCTCTAGGTCCCCTTTTGGGGAGAGAGGTGGGAGCAGCAACAATAACCTCCTTTGTCTCATCTTTAGGGCTGTATTTCTAATGAATTGTGGCATCAGACATCTTCTATTCAAAGGGCTGCCTTCTGAAAACAGATCTGTTTTTACTTGGTTGTGAAGACTGAAAGCCACGCTGACCAGGGCTTGTACCTCTGTTGAGTTATTAGGTCTTTGCTGTGATGCAGCAGGTGGTAACACACATTGCTGCAAGAGCCTGGTGGTGCTGCTGGTCCCTCCACCTCTCCCTTCACTAGCTGTGTTCTGCTTTTCCCAAGGAAACTCTCCAGCTGTCCTCTAATGTCTGTGTTAAAGCAAGAGCCAGCTAAAAAGTGCCCTACCTAACAGCATGAGGAGGTCAGGCGAGGGAACATATTTTTTCTTGCAGAGCTGACATAATTGTTTAAAGCAAACAGACAGCTCAACATTTTTGCTAACTTACAAAATCTGGCATCTTGGGAGAACGTGTTTGGACTCAGCAAGGCCATTTTCACAGGGAAAGCATTGTCATTAATCTGCATGTTTGGCATTGCTGCTGGAGAGCCTCCCTTTTTGCTTTGAACGAGATGTATATATATTCATGGCCTGAAAGTTGCCTGGTTTTGTTTTCATGCCGGCCGAGTGGTTCTGCTGGGGAGGGATGTCCGTGCACAGGCACTCGGCTCTCCCAGCTGCACCAGCACAAAAGCTCTGGTCACTGCTGCTGGATTGTCGAGCAGAGTGTGAGCTGTGATTGTATCGAGGCCAATGCAATCATATCACCTGCCAGTCTGGGGAAAAATAGGGTCTAAATAAGATGACGAGTGAATGATGTGGTCAGAATTAAAAGGATAAACAGCATCTTTCCCTTAATGAGCTCTGTTTAACATGTGAGAAGCCCACACATGCTTTATCTGTATTCTGACCAGCGAGGAGCCTTGCCCAGACTTCATACAACAATTCATCACGGCCGATTTGTGCAAGGCATATTTGAGATGTGAGATGTGTGACTCAACCTCTTTTATTCCCTCATTAATTTTCTATTCTGCCTGAAATGGGTTCTTAGAGTGCTCATCACCAGGGTGTAAGCTGGTGAAAATGGGGCATTGGGACTTCTGCTCTTACTTTTGTCACTGTGATTGGATAAAGGGGCAGATGTACAAACACCTGGGGTAGGCAGGCTGGGCATGTGTGTCACCAGCACCTGCTTCCACCTGCAACTGCTCCCATGAATGTGCAAGTCTGAGAACGGGGACTGATCACTGGCGAATTGTTGACAGCCTTCCTAAGAAAACTGGTGGCTGAAAAGTTGGAGTTTGAAGTTTTTATCTCATGTTGATATTTTTGAAGACCTCACCTGAAAGTGCTTGAAGATCTGGTTTGTTTGGTGAACTTGTGTGTACATCTGTGTCTCTCACACAGATTTGCCTTCCTGCTCTGGTCCTTCTCTCCCTTTCAACACTCCTGCACGTGCCTCTCACTGTGTCTTTGTGTTGCACGCTTTATATATCACTCTGCTCTGATGTGTATTAACTACTCAGACTCCCAAGGGCCTTAGAAGATGAATGGCTTTATCTATAGGATTCCAGTAATAATCCATTTGTGTATGAAATGTGCTCCTCAGTATTAGTGCATTGCAGAGGGCTGGCATTATCTGATAGCTGCAGAGGAGGCTACGGGCAGCAACTGTGTTCTGAGCTGTGCCTCGGGCTCTCCCAGTAACTCCTGACAAGTCACTTAAATCCTTTGTAGTTCACTGTATCCAAAGGCAGATATCTCTCAGCTCCATGGATATGCAGGGTGTTGCGGCTTCCTGAGCTAACACCTGTGAAGTACCTCAGCCTCCGGGGAAGTGCAACCGGTGACTCCAAGCAGTGAATCTTCCTGGGAGATGTCGTGGTGTAAGAGGGCTCAGTGACACCCAGGGCATGTTAGAGAAGAGCCCACTTCACCCACCCTCCTACAAATGCCCACCTCAGATGGAACTGGGCTTTTCCAGTCACTTCAGGCAATGCCTGTAGCAGCATGGCAGCTCACTCCAGTGTGCAGGGTATTGTCCACTGGCTTCAGATTTAATTTCAGATTATCTTAGTCCACCAGGGAAAAAAATGCAGCCCGTGCCAATCAAGAAGTACAGAGCACACAGTAAGCACAGCTCAAAAGCTGCATTACCCTTATCTATTAGTAATGATCAATTAGCATGAAGGTCAGTGGGCAGCCTGGAAATGAGTCAGATAAGAAGGGCAGAAAGAGGACTTGAATGGAAAGGAAATTTTTGATTCATATTCAGCGTTTAAAGTCATAACTCTGTAACAGGGGGGGCGGAGGGTAGCGTTAAGTAGTCCTGCTGTCACACTGACTCAAATAGAGTGTAAATCACACTGGGAGAGTGCTGTGGCTTTTCCCTGGTGCTAGAGCATTATATTGTACCACAGAAGGTATTGCAAGTTGCAAAAAGTCCTCCTTGCCCTCCAGCTCACCCTGAAAATCCCTGGCCAGTTTGACCACCCTGGCATGGCACAGCACTGCAGGGCTGGTGGCTGCCATCAGTGCCACCAAAAGCTTAAAATTCTGGTCCCTGGCTTGCACCAAAGTGAGAAGGATTGACAGTGAAGGATGGTGCAGGACAGGGGTGGTGCCTCAGCGGTTTCCTGGGCATCATCAGAGCAGGAGATACCATTCAATGCAATGGTAATGTTTTTGGGGAAGAAGAAAGAACAACTTGTAACTGAGTAACTTGCATTTTTTGCACAGATGATCCAAGTGTGCCCCTCAGGAAGGGACCTGGCCCCAAGCACAGGAGCCTCCAGCCAAGCCAGGTAAAGGGGATCTTCCTCATAAGATACATCAAAGCTCTTGCTGAGGAAAAGAACTGATGTCTGAAGCAGCTTCTCTGCATTAAAACAGACAAGCAAACTGTGGCGCTTGCCACAGATTTCAGACAGTGTGATACAATCTCTCTTGTTTTCTCATGTTTACGGATCCCAGGTTTTCTCTGTTGCCACGGGGCAGGTTGGTGGATGGGTGGAAATCAATCTGTCATTTTCCAGTGTGTGAAGTTTATTTCTACTTCCCCTTCTCCCACGCACACGGACACGTGCCTGCGTGCCAAGGCTTAAGGAGACACCGCACCTCCTTCGGCGCTGGGTGTGCGCAGGGACACATGTGCACTGTGCTTCCAGCTTCTGTTCCTGAAATACCATATGGTCTGGCCCATGAGCTTAAAATATCCTGGTGAAGCGATGTTTTAAAGCATGAGACCGCTACATGCAGGGTTTCTTCTGTTTTCTGGAGGCTAATTAACCCCTTAAAGAGGGAGACAGTAGTGAAATAGGTGATCCCGGTACCAGGCAACTGCACTGCCTGTTGAAGCTGATGAAACATAAGTACAAAAGAGAACAGGTAGGGGTAGGTTAAACCCAGTGTTCCTGCCTCTGACAGTTTACTTTGAATGCACTCATTCACTCAGCCTCACCATTTGGATCCTGCATAATCAGAGATAACAGGCGGATGGTTTGCATGAATAACTAAGTTTGTCATGTTTAATTTTCTTTAAAAGAAGAAACAGCAGTTGCTTTACCCTCATCCTTCAGGCCCAATACATATTTATAAATTGTCAGGAAATGAAAAGCTTTTTAACAGCACGCAACAAGCATGCAAAGCTACCAGGAGAAATAACTGGGAGAGCAGTGAGTGTGAGGAGCAGTGCAGCCCACCTGCAGCTCCTGTGGGCTCACCTCATGTCACCTGGGAAGGTGGTGTGGGCAGAGGATGCTGAGCAGGCTGTCTGAATTGTTAGGAAGCGTAGCACTGATACTTGTTTTGTGTTCTGCAGACGCTGTCTTCTGACAGCTTGACACTGTGCATCAAGTTGAAGCTGAAAAATAGACCTGTGTTTGGCAGTTAGCTAGCTGGCAATTCAGCATCTGACTGTGCTGCTTAATATTTGATAGGGTGCTTGCTTTATTGTGCCTATCCCATCACTGACAAATTCTTAAAACCTGCAGAAGGTGCAGCTGGAGTTTGCATGGAGCAAAATGTTGGAGGAATGTCTTCTGCAGAGTGCTGCTCTCAGCAGCCACATCGTGCCCTCCAGAGCTGGTCCCAGCTGCCCTGGGAGCTGTGCACAGAGGAAACATGAAGGTGAAAGGACTGACTCACTGCTGAGATGGCTTTGATCCAGGACCAACCCTTCCCAGCCTGTGCCAGGCATAGGTGTGGGCATCGTGGCTGCTGTTGAACACTGCTAATATTACAATTAGAAAAAGTCCAGTCTCTTCATTGAGCAAATGATTTCTGCAGAGAATAGTATGATATATTAAAATGTCTGTGTAGAAAGCTCCCAAGGGAGAAATTCAGAAGAAGAAAGATTGGATCACTAAAACTGAGAGGGAAAGCAGGACTCGCTAATGTGACGCTGAAAGAAGAAGGCCAAATCTAGTTAGAGGGTCTTCTAACTAGCATGGCTTTTTTCATAATCATCCTATCAAGATGATCTTTGCAATAGGCGACCTCTGACTTCAGTACCAATATATATGTCACCAGACACAAATCCCTCAAGAGCTAACTCAATGATATTTCAAGTAAAAACTACTAGGCAGAAGCACAATCTGATTACTGGCGTGTATGCAGCCTGAGAGGCACGGAAGATCTATGAATGTTGAAGCCAGGGAGAAGCACAGGGGCAGGATCACGTGGGGCCCCTGGCAGTGGTCCTGCTGGTTGCCCACCACTGCCCTTCCACAAGTCCCACTGATGGCACGTGGCATGTTACCACAGATCCCCAAAGAAAAGGATTCTTGAGCTGATTAGGGATCCCCCCCGCTGGGTTTTTATTTGACTTTAGCATCATTTAAAATTATCTAAGAGTTGTTTTAAGTTACAGTCACTTCCTGAAAACCCCCAGATTGCTGGCAGGGTGGGTGCTGGGATTGCTTGACATCCTTAGGGAGCCAAAATCCTTTTTGCCCCACCTGTGTGGGCTACTAAACCCCTGCTGAGCAGCCCAGTGTTGAAAGGTATTATGAATGTGTGCTTGAATGCATACTGGATTTAATGGTAAAAATGATAAATCTTACCAAAAATACCACTGAGGTGAAAAGTATGAAGTGTTTGCCACTAGTGGTTGTCTAGGGAATAGAGAATAATGAAACAGCAAATTCAAAACCGCAAGGGCCTCTAAAATGTTGTTTCCCTGCTACAAATATATTACAGAAAAATCTTTGAAACATCAGTCCCCCTCACTTTTATAGACCATGTTTCACCAGGCGCTTGTGCATGTGCTTGGTTTCCAGTGTGTGAGCTGTTCTGGATGCTCTGGGAAGAGCGTGGGCTTAGAGTGCTGGCATGTGGTAGTGTTTGGCTGGATCAGCCCGTGGGGAACGCCCGTGGGAATCTGGCAGAGCCTGATTCTGTGGAGCCTGATTCTCATTTACATCGAGGTGGCTGTACGTGGCTCCCTGGGTGAGCAGGGCTCTTGCAGCGAGCATAAGTGTGTGTGAACACTAAACCATGTAATTAATTTAAAATCCCCTCAAGTTAACCCCAAATAGTCCCATATAGACATTGTGGTACTGGTGGACCACAGGCAACGCCCTCGTCCTTCCCTGCAAAGGTGCCAGCAGGCATCCCACAGCCAGAGTGGGGCTTTCTCCTGTTGCTGCCTTCCCACCCTGGCTACAATCCCGTACATGACCAGAGGAGCCACATCCCACCCCTCCTCTCTGAGCATCTCATCTGCTGTCTAGACTGGAGAGCCTGGTCTCAAACAGAGACGTTAACATTTCTGTTAATAGGGATCTCTGTGTTGCTACATAGTCTGAATTGGCCTCTATTACTTATTAATGAAGATCCAAAAGTGCATGTACTTAAGACCTTGCTTAGCTAAGGGGAGTCTTCTAGGGCCAATTTGAGTCCTATTTAATGACTAATGGCTATTGAGACATAATGTCCACTAAGCAGATATCACATCCTATTTAGTATTTAATGTTTAAATATTTAATTAATTAAACACTGCCAAATATTTAATTAAACGCCATCAGAGCCATCCTGACACTTCCACTATGCATAATGCAAAGGAAATCAGGGCTGTCCTTACCAGCCCCACAAGTGATGCAGATTCAGCCTTACTCAGAAATAGATGGGGTTTGTGTAGCCAAAATACCTGCAAACGTACACAACACAGAGGGTGGGTTTTTAAAAACCTCCCTTTTTTGGTTTTTTCCCCTTTTTTTCCCCCAAATGAGCTGAACTAAATGCTTTGTTAGTAAATCAAGCTCTGAAGTGACATGTAAGGCAGAGCGGTGGTACCGTGTGCCGCACTGCAACAAGAATGCTATGCTTGTATATTGACTTTTAATTATTTAAAAGTAAATGATTGCTACTTAGCATGGCATACCTGCCAGCAGTTTACACTAGTTTTGCTTAAATATTTACTCTGCTATTCAATAAAAAATGAGTCTACTGAAGCAAAAAATGAGAACGTACCGTATCACGTGACCCTTCTCCTACCTGTGGCATGCCAACTTCAGAAAGATTTATTCACAAAGAGATGCTAGATTTTGATGGTTTTCCTGGACTAAGCCAAAATACGGGTTGAAATTATCCAGTTTGACTTCCAAGTACAGCCAGGTCATAATTATCAGCTTTTGATATTTGATTTCATATTTACTTATGGAAATTTGGCCCTTAGAAATATAAAGATATTTAAATGCCAGTTTCAGAATCTGGACACCCAGCAGGTACGGAATCAGTTAGGGCTGAATTGCTTATTTGAATATTTTATTACCAAGCTCCATCCTCTGATGCATGCTGAAGCTGCTAGGTCATGTTTCATCACTCCCAGCCTGTGTGGGGATGTCTCACTTTAATGTTCCCACATGGGATCTCTTGCTAACAAGGAATGTGGCTACCAGTTGGAGAAACCATTAAAGTCACATCGTTTTTATGCTTGGATTCAAGCCATTTATTAGTGAAATGAGAATACATATTTTGGGCTTTCTTTAGGGGATCTTACATGATCTTATTGGCTGCCCCAGACAAATTATCTTTCACTGTAAAGAGCTGATGCTCCAGTTGCTCAAATTGGGTTTTACTTATATAAACACGAAAAAAAAATTGGACTCAATGCTGTAAAAAGCCTCTATTGTTAGGGGACCTTTATCTCTCAAGTTCAGTGATGCTTTGCTTTGTCCATTTGCATTTATTGAACAATCAGTTGCCTGAACAGCCAAGAGTTTGCCTACATCTATAGGCTGCTGGGATGTTTTGAATTTTCATGTTCTCCTGTTCACTCAAGCAATAACCTCAGATTCATTCCTTTCACTTCTCTGCTCCTTACAGTCTTTTAAACAAAGTTATATTGCCACTCAAGCTATGTGGGGGGGGAGGTAAAATGCCATTGTGCCCATGCTTTGCCCAAAAATAAACGCTAAAACTGAGCAGGATGCAGGACTTATCCACCTCATTAAATGTGACAGGCACTTGATGGTCTTGCTTGATGTAGGTCATATCTTTTAATTACCTTTTACTTTATTCTCATGCATGCACATGTAACCTCCTCAGCTCATTTAAAGCGGGCAGTGGTCTGTGTATTGGAGACGCAAAGGGGGCAGGGGGAGTGGCTGCTCTGAGCAGAGAGGGGAGGGATGGGAATGCTGGGATGCTTGGGTCTTTGGGCTGGGTGGGAAAACAAGGTGGGATAGATGAGGGAGAAGGCACTGGCTCTGGTGAGAAAGCTCAGCTCTTCAGGGACCAACTTCCCTGGCAAAGCCGGGGGCTGGGAGCGCTCTGCCAGCACAGCGTGTGCCTGCTGCGCTCGCCGCAGCTACGCGGGGACTCTGTCCCAGCTGCAGCCGAGGCTTTTCTGTGCTCATTTATTATTCAGCACGTCTTGACTGCTTAATTGAGGAGATGTGTAGCAGTCTCTATCAGCGCGTGAGCTCTTTTGGGGGGAAAACCAGTGTGGACGGCGACTCCACTGTCTGCATTCTCGGTTCATAAAGAAAAACTCCCTCCGCCACCTGCCATCACCCCGCAGGTCCCCGGTTACGGGTACCAGCCGCTGAATTTTGATGGTGCCCTCTCTGGGTTTGCATCGCTGATCGTGCCTTGTGGCTGCAGCCAAAGCCAGCCCCACTTGTCGCAGCCAGGGCCGGGCCCTCCTGCCTGCTCGGGCCGTGTCACAGCCCCGTGTCCCGCTGTCTGTGCCGCCTGAGGACACGGCTCCCAGAGGGCGGCTAGTGCGGGGCTGGTTGGTCCCTGGACGCACCTCGTGGGAAACGTCTTAATTTTGCCCCAGCTGGCAAATAAAAGAAGAAAAGAGGAATCTCTTTCTGCCTGTGGCACATGGGGTGGGTGAGGGACCATGTAAACCCCAGCGTCCCGCTAACCCGAGAGCCTCTCAGGCTGCCCCCGTCCCCCCTCCCCCGAGGGTCTGTTCTCGGGAAGTAAAGGTATTCCAGGTACAATTTTCTCCTCTTGTGACGTTTAAAAGATCTCAACAACGAGAAATTCCTTCTCGTACCGGCAGCCCCGCAGCAGCTGCGCCGAGCGCGGCAGCGGGAAGGGGCATCCCGGGGCGGGTGGGAGAGGGGGCTGGAGACCGGGCAGCGCTGAGCCCCCCGCGCCTCGCAGCGAGCCCCAGGGGCCGCCTGGGGATGTTCCCGCACCGCCCCAGGTACCGCCTAGGGATGCTCCGGTACTGCCTGGGAATGCTCCCGCACCGCCCCAAGTACCGCCTGGGGATGTTCCCGCACGTCGCCAGTATCACGTGGGGATGCTCCCCGCCGCCCCAGGTGCCGCCCGGGGTTACTCCCGCACCGCCCAGCCCTGCCAGAGGACCCCGCCGGTCCCGCTGCACCGCGGAACCCCCCGGGAGGAGGCTCGTCCCGCGGGGCCGCCGCTCTCGGCGCGGCGGGGGCCGGGCTGTCCCGGCAGAGCCCCCGCCCGCCGCCGGCCCCGCCGCCGCATTCCAAAGGGTCTGCTGCCACCTCGTGGGCCGCGCCGGGCCCCGCCGAGCCCCGCTTCCTCCCCGCGGCACCCGCATCCCCCCCGCGGCACCCGCAGACTCCCGCCTGCACCCTCACCGTTCCGTCCCCACCACCCCAAAATTACAAGTTTCTCGTGCAGGAAATTGCCCGGCCCCGAGAGCCTCACCCGGGGCCTCCGCACGGACACCCGGGAACTCTTGGTCTCTTACGTGATTTCGTTCTCCACGTGAATGAAGTTTGGCGTGAAAGCAACTCCCTGAGGCACAACCACTGCGTCCCTTAGAACAGCTGGTGCAGCTGTGGATTAGGATTCTCCCCATTACAGTGACTAAACCAAACCACTGTGTCCAGTGTCAAAATAAAAAGCTCAAAACCACTTGGCTCAACTGGGGTTCATCTTTTCTTTTTCTCCTAGGTATGTGAACTACTACTGGAGACACAACGTTTTTGGACATATTTGTTTATGGTCAGTGATCTTCTGCTTGCATAAGGACTTAAATAAATGTGTAGATGGAAAAGGCCGTTTTTTTTTCCTCCACGGTCTCAAAATGTATATATTTCATTTCATTGTTTCACATAAGATTTTATCAGGCATGTTGTTTTCACTGCACATCCTGACTTAATGCAATGTGGCCTACAAAAATTAGTCATAACACAGTACATCAGCCAGGAAGAGACAAACATTTCCATAAACTGCATGTTCCATCAGTGCGTCAGTGCAACCTATAGGCAGATGGTTTTGTCCAAATTCAGTGGAATCACATGTTTTCCAGATGGCTCCATGTTCACAAATAATGTATTCCCATACAACTCTGACCCGGACATGGGTCAAACTCTGTCTTGAAGCAAAGGTATATTAGAAACAAATGTGCCACTCTTCCTCCCTGCCCTATTTCTGGGTGAGCACACTGCAAATTGTTGGGGAGAAATGTCCTTAATCCCAAAAACAGGCTTTAGAGTAGTTGAAGATTCACTGGCTTCCATGCTGACTTGTGGTTGTGCACAGCCCTGAACACACTGGGTTTGTGCTGCAGGGGCCGTGTTACCCCTGGGCTGCCACAGCCCCAGGTGGCCCCCTGACCTCCAAGGACAGGGTGAACTCTTGGTGGGATTCAGCCAACATCCCATCCCTGTGAAGCACATCTGGCCACAGGTTCCTCTTTGCCCTAGGGCAGTGCTTTCCATGCACAGTGCTCATCTCCCAGCAGGTATTCCTGGGCACTCACCTGCCCTCTGGGCTTTGTCTCCCCTTTCCACAGAGGCAAAAAAAGAGCTGGTGAGCTGCTCTGGTCATCACTCACCACCGTGTACCCTGTTTCCCAAGGAAGCTGGGCTGGTGCCCCAGCAGGGCCAGCGGGATGTGCAGGCAATGCTGGGAGGGAACATGGGAGCCAGCAGCTGTGGCTCCCCATGCCCGGACCCCCCGTGCTGTGTTCTGCGGGTCAGCTCCACTCCTCACCGCGGAAATGATTGTCAGTTGATCCTTCACTACTTCAGTGATGCTGATCAGCTTTTGAACTGCTGCAAATGAGGCCAATCAGCATTACTTTCGTTTCATTACTTCAAGAGCTTACTCATAAATTTCCTCTTATCCTGCTTCCCCTTTGGTCTGGAATTAGCCACAGCACTTGCTACGAGCTGCTGTACCCAGTTCTCCTCCACTGGAGCCGTTTGATCTTTCCTAGGTTTAGTAATCAACTGGCAAACACACCTTATCTTGTTTGACTTAAAGCAATACACCTTCCTGCCCATTTTTCTGTGCACTGCACATGTGGTGCTGCTGGGGAAGTGGGGAGCTAACTGCAGCACTCAACTGACCTCAGTATAACACGGGAGAGAATGAATTGGCAACGAGTCCATAAAATAATTAACAACATCTTTCATTTAGCTGTGTGAATTTTATTACTTGGATGTTAAAAACAGGGAGGATGGATTTCATTGCAGATGAAAGGGTAGTTCCCCCTGTTCCTACCAAGCAGCCCATGGCTCAGTGCACAGTGGGGATGGGTTTGACAGACACACACTTCTGGGGTGAAAGTCAGCGTGTTCCTGAAACGGTACAACTGGAATGTAACGTTTTCACACTATTTCATTGGTGTTGGGATAAGTTGAAACAAGGTGATGGATGGCTCCAACCACACTCCAACCCAAAGTGTCCCTTACTCGGATGGTTGGTCCAGCGAGCTGCAACAGATCTCCCAGCCTACAGCAGATAATTAAAAACAGTGTGGGTGTAAAGTAGTTATAGCAAATGTAAAGCCCTTCAAATGTGTTTCCCTGTCAAGAGAGAGCAGAAAAGGGTCATTTTCAGAGATATTTTGCCTCAACTTTCCTGATATGTAGAGTAACTCAACCTGCTTTCCACAGAGAGCAAGCAGCAACTCTTTCTTTCTAACAAATTATTTTTCATAAAACGCAAGTTAAAAAATTAGTTGCTTTCATGATGTTAGAGTCTCTTTTAAAGGTTGATGAATAAAGTGAATATTGAAACTACTATCTGTTTCACGTAAAAGGCAGCAGGGCAGACTATCCGTGCAGCTGGTGCTGAGCCCAAGCCTCCCTGGCTACCGTGGGCAAGAGGGTGAGGGAGCCCTGGGGAGGCACCCACTCCCTCCAACCTCCATCCACCTGCCTTTTGGGATGGGCCATTTCCTGGTGAAACACAAACAGCTCCACCTGTCATAAATTACAGATTTTTCTGGGGATGCTGAAATTCATGGCACCTGGAGGGAACCCAAGGCATAAAAGAGTCCTGCTTGCTTGTGAGTCCTTTTGGGGCTTGAGCTCTTGCCCTACACCTCTTTATTTTGCAATCCTGGCCTTGGAGTAGACCCAAGGCAAATAATTATTGCTTCATGCTGTGCTGCTGGCTGGAGAGGTAAGGTGAGACCTCATCTTCCCTCTGTGTGTGGATCTGCAGGCCTGCAGGGATCCTCTGGGGCAGGAAAGCAACAAGTAGCAGCCTGGTGCTTGGCTGTGTGTGAGGGCTGGCTCTGGTGGTATGTTGTAATGGCTGTGAAGTTTCCCACCTTTCTGCTCTTGTAGTGTGATGGTTTTTACCAAAAACCCCCTTTTTCAGAGTAACATGATGCATGGTGCTGGAGCCTAGCCTGAGGGGCTCTGGCCGTGCTGTTAACAGTGTGCTTGAGGGAAGCACATTCTGGTGACTCCCGTTTATCATATATAAAATGGGGATGATAATAATAACCTATGTCACAGGGGTGTTGCAAGACTTAATTAATTAGTATTTGCAAAGAGCTTTCAGATAATTGGATTAGAGGTGCTATATTAACACAAACTGTTATTGTTATTATTTATTTATTATGTACTTGTAGAGTTCATCTGTGCAGGATGTTTTTGCTGATCTAGCTTGCAGATGTAAACAGAGGAGATTGCATTGAGTTAAAGGGAGCAAAAGAAGCAAATTTCTATTCCAGCTCTTGCTTGTGACCTCCTGAAGACTAACCCACACCAGAGGCTGAGCAACAGTTACGGGGAAGTTTTGAGTGGTGCCTCCTGCACTGGGAGGATCTTCATATTTCTGGAAGATGCCCAGAAAATGAGTGGGGAAAAGTTCCACAGCCTGGGAGGCTGTGGTACAACATGTTCCAGGTTTAGCTTTCCTTCCTAAGCGCCTTTCAGCCCCTGTGTGAGGCGTGGGATGATGATGTGAAAGGAGACTCGTGAGGGACACCAAGACGTGTCCCTATCCCTGAGGGAGATTCACAGCCCAGCAGCAGCAGGGTGTGGGAAGTGTAGCACTGTGACATATGCAAGTCATTGAGGTTGGGTACCCTGGATTCCTTTTTTTTTTTTTAGGAATATATTTTAGGGCTCATCTGAAAGCGATAGACATGAGAATAACAGAAATGGTCAGAAGAAGCGGCACTGTGGGGATCTGGTGCTCTGGGAATGGTTCCTGCCACACTGGGTCATGGCACAATGTGCACCAAATCTGCACTTGTTTCCACAAAATGAAGTTACTGGTGAATATGTAAAATAAGCTTCCTAAAACTGCAAATGCTTTTCCATCTGACTCCAGCTTCTCTAGGTAATTCACCCCTGAGGTGAAGACTTGGGTCAGAGTTAAATACAGCTGCTTTGGGATTTTGTGGGTATGAAAACAGACTAATTTGGTGCATAAGTCATTTTTAGTGCACTAATTTCCTGTTTTACATGCAGAAATGGTCCATAAATGGCACAAAAGTCTTGAGGAAACTAAGCCTAAAGCATCTTGTTCAGATAGACTGAATGCTGGAGTCTTTCTTAAGAGCATATTATATGAAAACTCTTGGTGCTTCACTTCTTAGTAGAGACCAGCAAATCTTTATCAGTTTATAGCTCTGCATAGGTTATTAGTTGTCTCAGGCTTGCATAGCTCTGTTTTCCTTCATTAATATTAGGCTTTTAGCCTTTGAATTTTTTCTTTTTGAAGAGCTCCAAGTCCATAGCTGAAGATCTGAAGTCTTCATTAAAAAGAACAACAAATACACTGTGCAAATGAGATATTTAGGGAAACACAGCAGAAGCTGCTGGATCTGGTGGCTCTGGGGTGGCTTTTCTACAGTGTCTCCAGGTGCTGCTGCTGCTGCACCATCTCTGCCTGGGCCCTGAGGCTTGGTGCCCCCAGGGAGGTGCTTGGTCCTGCAGGACAGCAAGATACTGCCCTGCAGTGCACCAAAGCTCCAGGCCTTGGGTGGAAATGCATCAGCCTAGGTTCAAATCTACTGAACTGCCTTAAAATGAGGGCTCAGTCTCAACTTCCACACCTTTGGCTCAGGATTCCCATAAACTGTGGACACTTCTTGCCTTGAAGAAAAACCCAGGAGGAAGGGACCGTCCCAGGGGAAGGTGCTGAAGTCTGGAAGACTTGTGGTAAGTCTGAAGCGCAGCCAAGCCTGTATGAAAAACTTCAGTATAACGTTTGTTTCTAATTGCTGGTGAGTCACCAGCACGGGCAAGCCTTTGGCAGGGGCCTGGGGTAGGATTTCACGAGGTGAGACAGGCAGCCTCCTTGGAGAGGTGCTGGCTCACCTTTTGGGCTGCAGTTCCTCTCACCTCCCATGCTCTGGCCGTGCATCACTCTGTGCTTTCCCCAGCCCACCGTTTGAGCTTTCAGCCACGCTGTGCAGCAGCCTGTGATGCTGTGACATGAAGTAGCTGTGTAGATGGACCCTGAGGGCAGCAGCACCAGCAAGATGCAGGTGTGCAGAGCTCAGGGGCTGGCTTGAGCACCAGGAGGGCAGGGTGGCAGTGAGTCCACAGCAGGCTTGGCAGTGCCCAATTTATGGCCATTTACATGTGAAATTGCGCTGATCTAATTTGCATATGCAGTCATAGTAATCGCGGGCCAATTAAACTTGTAGTTCACAAAATCTGGGCCTGAAACCTTTACAATTCTTACAAACATACTAATCTGAGTGTATATATCACTTCATCAAATTCATGAAACCATAAATTGTCCCTGTCTGGCATCACCAGCTGCATGTGGCAGTCGCTGGGGCTGGGCTGAAGGAGCCATCGGCCCCATGCAGCGGCTGGGGAAGATATTTTTAATGAGCTCTTCCCTATTCAAGGATTGAATCAGAGCTGTTAGGATGTCAGTGTAAGATTCATTGCAATATCTATGGGAGATTTATCTCTATTCTTCCATTTTTTAAAAAAGTAGTTGTCCTGGAGGAGTTGTTACAATGTCAATAAATGTGCTGTCTACATTTGGTAGTGCAAATGCAGTTATAAAATGTCACAGATTTGTCTCAAGTTTTCTATTTCTACTTTACCACTGAGGAACAGAAGAGGCTTCAAAATGGGCAGTGTGATGAGCTTGTGGCTGTGTGAGGAGTGAACCTCTGGCCATCCCAGCCCTAGAGATGCTGCTTCCCTGCTGAGGCTTGGACAATGGGGTGTTTTGGGTCTCCGGCCCCAGGATGGGGACAGTGAGGGAGCGTGGGGGTGGTTTCCATGGGCAAGTGGAGCTGAGTGCTGCACTGGCACCCTCCCTGGCATGGCACCATCCCACTGGCTGCTCCCAGGAGCTGCCTCCTCCCCAGCTGGAAACCTCTGTAAGCACCCAGACAGCGACAGACCCCTATGAGAGCAGATTTAAAAAATTTAGTCTGTCTCAGCTTTAATCATCCTCTTCCTGACCCAGTGAGGCACATGCTCAATACCTTCTCCAGCCTTCCCAGAGGACACCTACTGTGTCTCCACTTACCCCTCTGTGCAGTTCAACTTCTCAGGCACATCCTGCTAATTTAGCAGAGCATCTCTGAATAGTTGGTGTTAGAGCAAGGCTTTATCATAGCCAGATGCTGTTGATGACTTGAGGTTTGGCTTTTGTTCAGTGAGAAGAGCTCTAGCTATTGAAGCACTAAGTCTGGGGCTGGCTATTGCAGAGCCAGATGGTTTCATTCCAAATGTTTAAATTCTATAAATCTTTAATCTATAAATTCTGTTGTCACTATGAAAATGATAGGTTAAATTTTGCAATCCTTGTAGATAGTTACCCTCTGAGTAGATATCATCAAAGATTAAAAAGTCATTATTTCTTGGCTTTTTATATATTTTTTCCTTCTTTGTAATTTTTGTATAAGTTCCTACAGGGAAAAAAAATTATTCTAAGCTCTGAGTTTGAAGAACATCAGAAATCAGCTTCTCTGAACTGAATTTGAAAGATTTTTTTTTTTTTCCAATGCAATGCTCCTCTTTGGTCTAGCTGCAATGTTGAAGACCTTGGTGTATTTGTGAGGTTTTTTGCTATTTATATTCAAGCCAACTGCAGATTTTATTCTCTCAGTGATGTTTTACACATTTTGTAGAAAAGCTGTTACTCCATTTTTACCCTTGTTTTCCTGGTTTCAGGCCTGCAAGCAGCACTATTTTTTTTCCCCCTTAAATCTTAGTAGGCTCTGGTGTTGTTGCTCATTGTCCTTAGATGACTGATGAGGTTGAAGGTTGCTGATGTCAGGATGTGCAATGTGGGTATAGGGGCTTGTGGCTTTCCCTACCAGTCCTGCACTGCCCTGCCTGCTTGCTTTTGCCTGGTGCCTTAAACCAGTGGGATGGTCCCTTCTGTATAGGACAGTCCTGCTATTTAGTAGGTTATACCATAGGATTAGGGAATGCTTCTCTGGCTGAAAAGCATGACTGAGAGCCACCAAAACTGAGGCTTTTTAAAGCAATCCCATAGGCTTGCAGCAAATTTTATACCTGATCAGGATTTGAGAGATGGAACACACCTTGAAAAGAGAAACAGTTGCTGGGGGAGTTGGGAGTAGGTGGACTCGCAGATCTGACCTAGAGGTTTAGTCCAGGGAAGAAAGATTTTTAGCCTGCTCAAGTCTAAATTTTCCAATGTCAAATCACATTTCTGTATGTACCTGAACTCTGCTGCTCAGTAACTGCTGCGGGTAGTGTGAGGTTGATCAGCTAGTCAGGGATGTAACACTTGGCTCCAAAATGTGGGAGTGAAACAGCACAGACTGCTCTACGTCTGAGAACTTACCTGCAGTCATAAAACCAGTCTGGGCTCACCGAATGGTTGCCTTGCCATAGCCAGGGCTGTGCCCATCCCTTCCAGGTGTGCTGCCAGGGCAGAGCCCAACCCTGCTCCCTGCCCACGCTCCACTGGTGGTACCATGTAGGGAGAGGAAAGCCTGTCCAGTTTAACCACCCCCCAAGGCAACAGCTTGCAATGAGATCTTGGTGTTGGTGTTTTGCTCCAGCATAACTTTAAAACTGTTAGGGACAAAGCTTTCAATGTATTTGCCTGAGTTTATGCAAATGTATTAAAATGAATGCAAATTGCAATCTATTGATTTTTTTAAATGGTATTGGCAGGCATGAATGAGACAGAAACACACCGCACTGATTTTTCACTATCTTGCATCTTTTCAAGCACTTTTCTCTTGTGCACAGTGAACAGAAGTGTCTGAAACTCTGTTTTATGCTCACTTCATAGAGGCCAGAAATCTGAACACACAGTGGAGAGAAGCAGAGCCCAAAACCATTAACTATTTTGAAACTGAACAGGATTACTGTCACCAGATCCATGTATTGGTGAACAGAAAACACATGTGGAGGGGAGCAATTTGTGCTCAATGTGTGAGAGAACCAGAAGAGCAGTAACTCGTGTACGCTGGCAAGAGCGAACTTGGGAAAAATCCCAGGAGGGGAAAGAGGTTGGGGGAGGCTTCAGCAGAGGTTCATGGAAAGCCACTTCCTACGGCAGCCCTTGGGGTGGGCAGCTGTGGGGGGGGACCCCAGCAGTGTTTTGGGAACCCCAGCAGTGCGTTGTAAGACTGGGAGTGGCAGAAAAGGGCCCTGCTGAGGAGAAGAGGCAGCTGAGGAGTGATGGCAGCCTGCCTGCCTCGGGGCCAGGGCATGGACCTGTGGCTGAGCTGCCCAAAACCAGGGCTGGGCAGCTGAACCAGACTGACAGTGCTGGGGGAGCCCTGGGATACAGGATCTGGGCTCCCCAAGGCTCTGCTGCTCCTTGGCTTGTGCAGCAGGAGAGATGTGGCCCTGGCCCCCAGCTGCAGCTTGTACTGAATGACTTAGTGGTTTATTTTTGAATTCCTTTTTAGTTTATAACAACTGGCCTGAACCCTTTGGGTTCTGCATCTCCCATCCATGTTGTTTTTTGAAGTCTTTGTTGTAGAGTAATAGTGTCTATCAATACCACATGGTTTTTATTTACGTGAGTTTGTTAAAGGATACACAAAAAAGGTGACTCTTGATCTAATGTTCAGGACAGGCAGGTTGGGAGGGTGCTGGTGGAAGAGTGATTGCTGCCATGACTTAGCTGTGTGCTGAAGGATGTCAGCCCTGTGCTCTGTACATAGGGACAGGGTTAAAGCTTTTTGTAGTTTAATTTCAGTTTCTTTTTGTTTGTTTGAAAAAAGGTTCTGTGCTTTCTTTATAAGGTGGAAAGAGTTTTCCTTGCAGTTGGTTTGAAGCTGAGGGCTGGAAGGCTTGGGAAGGTACAGAGCAACCCAGCCTCTTGTGAGAGCCCTCTTGGCAGCTGTAGTGAGAAAGCTCAGGCAAATCTGGGGGGTCACTGGCAGAGGCTGTAGTGCAAAAACCACACAAGTGGAGTGACTCTGGGGCTGGTGCTACACCCAGAGGCTCAACTCAGCATCAGATAAATATCTCCAACTGCAACTTGAATTTGTTGTGGCAGATGTTTTTTCCTTTTGGAAGTCCTCATTGCAGCCTTGCAGGGGGAATGGGTACAGAAGTCAAACCTCTTTCATCTGGAAAACTGCCTTTCAGCATCAGGGCACTACAGGAAAGGGAGGCTTGTCCTGTTTCCAGCCTGCACAGGCTCCTGTCTAGGAGTTTTCATCATCACTAGACTTTTGTGACAAGCTGAACTCGAACACTGGAGGGAAAGAAAAGCATAGGAGGCATGTTTGGTGTCCTCAGTGTTACAGATAACTGCTGGACATGGTGAAAGTAACGTGATGAAGAAGAATTGATGACCTCTATCAGAAACATTAATGGAACATTTCTGTTAGAATGGAATTACATGGTCATGTTTGTATGGCTTTTCATAGGAAAATATTTCATATTAATTGGCTACAGTGCAAATCTTAGGATAGAAAATGTCTCCTCATGTCTGCTTCTATATAGAAACCAACGAGGTAGAGCAAATTTGTTGCTAACTTGCAGCTTATATTGTATTGCTTTATTGGGGAGCCTAGTTAAATCCTAAACCCACTGTTATATACCCATTTATGGAGCAAACACCTGATTCTCCTCTACTGTTTTAATATACTATTTGCTTAATGGGCCATTGACATAATCATTTGATATAGATTCCAGTCATACCACGTTATCAAGCCATGATATATTAATATAGCCACATATTAATGGTGGAGGGCAAGCATGTTATATTATTATCCATGACCAATTAGTTTCTGGCTATCTTAGGGACACAGTTTCCTAGGTGTTAGTCTTTATGGACCTGATTTTAAAAAGTCTGAGTATTCCTAGCTTCCACTGAAATGAATTGTGTTTCCTGATGGATCCATATTTCAGGGTTACTCGAGGGCCTCTGTCTGACACAGCCAGTGAGCACTTCACTGTGATTGTATGTTTCCACTTGCACTTGGAGATTTTTGATTACTGTTAACTGTTTTCTTCCATTTTTATCCAAAGGGTAATCGAATAAACCTTTTCTTTCTCTTTTTAACTTTCTGCTTGATCAATCAGAAGATGCCTATAAGGCCAGCAGGACTGCTTACGTCAGGAAAGTGTGCACTGCTACAGCTGAGGGAAGAGTGGCTGGAAAGCTGCCTGTGGAAAAGGACCTGGGGCTGTGGTTGGCAGTGGCTGAACATGAGCCAGTGTGTGCCCAGGCCCATGGCATGCTGGCTTGTGCCAGCAATAGTGTGGCCAGCAGGACCAGGGCAGTGATTGTCCCCCTGAGCACAAGCCTTATGAGGAGCAGCTGAAGGAGCTGGGGGGGTCAGCCTGGAGAAAGAGAGGCTCAGGGGGACCTTCTGGCTCTCTACCTGAAAGGAGGTTGTAGACAGATGGGAGTCGGCCTCTTCTCCCAAGTAACAAGCAAAAGAACAAGAGGAAATGGTCTCAAGTTGCTCCAGGGTAGGTTTAGGTTGGATGTTAGGAAAGATTTCTTCACTGAAACGGTGGTCAGGCATCGGACCAGTCTGCCCAGGAAAGTGGGGCAGTCACCATTCCTAGAGGGATTTAAATCTGTGTAGATGTGGCACTTAGGGACATGGTTTAGTGGTGGACTTGCTGGGTTAACAGCTGGACTCCATGTTAAAGGTCCTTTCTAACCTCAGTAATTGTGACTCTGTGATTGGTATAGATACATTTAGCTGCTTACAAACAGGGTTATTGTGCTTCAGTTACAATAGTGAAGAGCTGTACAGCAGAAAATATGATCCCTTCTCTTCTGTCTTTCACCCCCCTCATGCTCAGATTATTAATAACAATATGAAAATACGAGGGACCAGCATGCAGATTCTGCTCTTTGTGGGGTGCCTGCAAAATTAAGTGATCATTATAAATAGGAGGAAAAATTGGCATTTTATCTGTCTCATACGCTGTAATTAAGTAGCTGATTTCTTCCTGATGTAGCAGCAGTAGTGGCTATGGAGAGAAGGAGAAAGGGTAATAGTCTTTCCAATCAGTTCTGGGAGGCTGCCTTACACAGGAAAATAAAGATATAAAGTAGGGAAAGTGGAGGTGATAAAGGAACAGAACAGTCAGTGATAACGACTAAAATAAGAGTTTTGATTTGCAGACAGATTGAAAGGGATGTTGAAATGTTTGGGTGGAAGGAAAAAGGGTGAGACAGTCTGGATACCTGGGGCACTGGAGGCAGTGTGTGTGAGCCAGAGGGAGGACAGTGCCAGAGGGGAGAAGCAGGGAACTGCATGAGGAGTTCATCCAGCTGTTGTGGAGTAGGTATTTTTAACATTCTGGACTGCTTTTAACATTAAAATTCAGGTGGAAAAGTAAAGGAACAGACTTTTTGAAGAAAAGCAGGCAAATTTGCCTGATAGCTGCTGAACAGTTACCAGAGAAACCACCACCCTGCCCATCTCACCTGCTCTGATGGTGATGCTTGCAGGGAGCACACAGGCTGCTCTGCTGCCCCATGCTTAGCCTGAGTGATGAGAGGCACCTCCTGTGACTGTTTTCTGCAGTGTGAAGGCTTTCCCCAATAAAGTTTATCAGTTTCCTGATAAAGTCCTGGCTGTTTTCCCTAGGGTATAATGGGGACTTGTTAGGAGCCTCTTCAGAAGAGGCTCTGCCAAGCGTGGTAACTTGTGTACTAATGTCATGTGTAGATGTACATGTTTCATACTTGCTAATTCAGACAGTGTTATTCATGAGGATAATGTAAAATCCTGTAGAAAGGTAATATGGGAGAATATAATTAAAACTATATGATGTGGCTGTACCAAGTAACTTAACTGAGGTCTTGAAGGAAACTAGGTTTTTTCACCAGTTTTTAACTTTTCATACTTGCTTTCTTTTTTGTAGCACTACCATTTCCTTAATGTTGGTGTTTGTAAATAACTTTTTACGCTTCTTAGATGGAGGAAATTTCCCTTCCCTTCCTTCTGGAGTTGTTCTGCACAGATAATGTTGGAGGAAAATGACATCCTGAGAGAGGTGAGGCTGCTACAGCTCTATGCTCCCAGGTCCAATGAGCAGCGACGCTGAAGATGTATTGCCAGTAAGCACATATATACACCACATAAAAAAAAAAAAAATATATATATATACATATATACACACACATACACATAGCTGGGGACAAAGAGCAGTAAGTACAGTGTGCTTGCACAAATTCAGGAACCACCTAGAGCTTTATTCTGCTCTCTTCTCTGGCTAGGCAGGATGGGTGTCTGCTAGTGAGAACGTGTGTGTGTATAAATAAAACATATATACAAGGTGCAACCCTACAGCAGCTGTGCTCAGACACCCAATCTGCCCATAATCTCCCTTCCCCAGGAGACCTGTCTGGGTTCCTGCCATCCTGCCCCTGTGCTCCTCTGGGCTTGTGATGGGCCAATGGCCCTGAGGAGCTGCCACTGCAGGGGGACACTTGGCACCCTTGCTGACTAAGAGGGGACACTGAGGACTGCCCATGGCTCTGGTGCTCCACTCTTGGGGCTGACTGTCCCCTGAGGTTCTTCCTTTTACTCCCTGGAGTGTCTGGCACCTCCTCTCTTCTCTCTGAACCCTTCAGTGGGTCTCACCTGGACAACTCGCTTGCAGAGTCCTCCTGGACCTGCTGTGGAATGGAGCAAAGACAATCTGAGGCCTTCTCCAAAAAAGTCCCTGCAGAGGCTGGTGGAGGAATAAGGATGTGCAGGAGATATTCTGCTCGAACTTGGACAACTGGCAGCCATATGTGTAAGCAAACAAAGTTTTACTGCCATCTCTAAAAGAGATGGTTTTAAAAGCTTTATATTCTTGCCAGTTGGCTAAGAAGCGAGCAAGGAACAATAGATTCAAGCTGAAATAATTTGCATTTATGATGAAGACAAGGAATATCTACCTTGCATTTTCCTAAAAAAGAAAAATTAAACCCCATTTTTAATTAACTGATAAACTATTAATCAAATTTTTGCAATGTTAGGTGACACATTATTCATTTAGATAGAATGACTGTGAACTTAAACTAATCAAATCTGATTTGCCCACATATGCTTGATTGAAATACATTTTAACTAGTATATACAAAGAGAAAATCTTGGATTTCTTACCTAATCTTCAGAGTATACTGCTGAGTTAATAAGGGCAGTTTTTTTTAAATGAGACCACCATTTCTTAATCTGCATATCAAAATCAAGAGCAACTTAATTGCAAAACACATATTCCTGAAATCTAATCATTATACTGCTTTAGGGTATTTTATTGAAGCATGTTAAATTATGGACAGAATATTAATGATGAAGCTAATCAAACCCAATTAGTCACTTCTAACAATAGTCACATAAATATACAAGTCAGGTACTAAAGTACTGTAGGTATGATTTTAAGGGTTTTTTTTTAATATAAAATTTATGTGGTATATATGAATTATATACTCGTTATTTTTAATCTAAAAATCTAGGACAAGTCATTTCAAAGAAAACACAATATGCCAGAAGACAATGGGACCTGTCCCTTACCATTAGAACTGACAGTCCTGATTTTTGAATACATAAACGTCGCTCTGACATGAGGTTGATGGGCACATGGTTAATAGGACAGAAGGGTGGATCTGCCCGGGCTCCCAAATGTGGGAAGTTGGACGTGCACGTGCAGTTTTCTGTTTGCTTGTGTTGTGATTACCCCGACTGCACAAACTAGTTGTCTGTGTCTACAGTCTGGTCTCGGGCTGCATGGTACAAGATTTGCATATGCTGCTATAATAACTGTAGTATATAATAATTACACATGTATTGTGTCTGCATTAAAAATCAGCATCTTCCTTTAAGCTTGGAAACAGCATCTTGTAGAGATTTAAGCATAATGCTTATCTTTATGCTGATTCGTTTGTCTGTACTTTGATATTGATATTTTGGGTGGCTTTCAGTTTGTTTCAGCTTCCTACTTGATAATTACAAGAGGGCAGCTGTCATCTTACTTTAGGTCTGTCTACCCCATCAGAAAATCCACACAATGCAGGGGTCACAGATGACCTTCTACTGATGTATCTTTTGAAAGATAATGTGTTTTGAAAATCCTTTTAAACTGCAACTCTTACAGCTTCCATAATTATTCAGGTCACATAAAAGAATGACTTAGCATATTTATAACCCCTCTTTGCACTTTCAGATTTAAGGACATGTATTTTCTAATTTGTAATCATCTAATTTTAAAAAGGGGTATCCATAAATAATAGGTATGGTTTTAGTGCCAGACAGGGAAGCCCTGACAGGATTTGCGATGCCGCTGGTGCCAGTGGCTGTGCTGTGTCAGGGAATGGAGCAGCATTTTCCTTCCACAAGCCACGATTCCTGGTGGCTCAGTCACATCACTTCTGCTTGGCCCCACGCAGGGCTGTCGCAGGCCAGGTGTGAGGGCTGCCCAGGGTGCTGGGGAAAAACGGACTGGAAAGCCTCCCCTGCTAGATTTCATGGAAATGGGTCTCCAGTGATGAGCAAGGAGAGCAGCTGTCACAGGTGGAGAAGGGGAGAGCAGGGCTTTCACAGGGAGCTGTTGGGCACAGCTCCAGGGGCTGGAGCCACAAACAGGCACCAGCAAGGGCAGGGATGGATTTGTATAACCATCACACGGCTCTGTGGCAGGGAGCAGGCTGCTGTGTGAGGGGCCACCTGGCAAACATCTGTCTGGGAGCAGCTTGGTGGCTGCCAGAGTGGTGGCTGAGGCACAGCTCCTGGGGGGTGCTATGTGTGCCACCAAGGGTGGAATCTTCTTTTCCACAGGGATTCCTTCTTTGATAACAAGATCATATACAGGTGCTTATGCCAGAAACCAGCCAAACCACACTGGCTGCTGTGTCCAGAAAATAGCTGTGTATCAGAGGTCTGGGCAGATGCTGGTGGGGGGAGCAGCCCCTGTCCATCGATGACTGTGCTGGCAGCAATCAACGGCAAGCCCTTGCAAATGGTCTGTAATGACACTGGGATCTGCAAAGGGTTTTCTCAAATCAGTGTAAGATTAGTTGAAATCCACTTCTATGAAAAAAAAAAAGTCAGTGAAATAAAAGCTGCTGTTAAAAGTAGCATTAGAGCTTTAGATTTAGACATGATTTACATTTCTACCTGCCATGCAGTTCCAAATTGGTTTGTCATAAATAGTGCTTATGTCCACAAAAACAGGCTGAGGGACCAAGGGCTATCTGAGCTGATACATGCTTACATGCTTTTTAATGGGAGTATATAGCTTTTCCCAAAAGGAATAAAAAGCTTCTGGCAAGTTTGAAAAGGGAGATGACTGATACTGTATTGTAAGTAGGGAAATTAAGACTTCCTCCACTCCTTCATAAATTCTTCTGGAAAGCTGCCTGTGCTCTAAAGGCCGCAGGCTGTTTTATTCTATCTTTCATTATAAAAAGAAGATTGAGAAGTGACTCAATTATAATGTATAAGCACCTTCATGGGAAGAAAAATACAGGGTGTAAGGGAGCTTTTTCAGCGAGCATGGAAATGTGTGGGAAGAACCAGTGTCTGAAAACTAAAGTTGAAATTGGAAATCAAGCTGCCGTTTCAAAGTATCCACTGGAACTCTCTGCTGGCATTCACGATGGGTCCTGCCTGTCTTGGTGTCTTCAGACCATCATGAGGTGCCTCTGAGCAATATTATTTAGCTATGTAGAACCTGTTAATCAAAGTCTCAGCATTAAATTCAATGCAAGGGTATTTTGGTCATCCAGAAGCTTTTGCTGTGTCAGTTGGGATAACTGATCTAATAATCCTTTCATGCCTCAGCATCTCCAGACCTATGCATTATACTTCCTTGACCATCACAGTTGAACTTTAGCAAATATTTGGTGCTGTCTTGTGAGTGCCAGAGGAAATGACTGCTTCCTTGATTTTTCTACCATTTCAGCTGCATAATAAAGCATTGTCCCAACCAAACGAACACGTGCAACTAAAGAATTCAGTGTTTATTTCCTCTCATTCACAAATAATATCTGGTTGCTCCTATTAAGGCTACATTAAGAGTTAATTTTCTCCAAAGTCTGAGTTTGTGCAATACTTCAAATGCACTGCAGCTGTGTGTACTCTGTGGTGGGCTGCCTTCAGCCTGGCCTTTGCCAAGGGGATAGTGAGTGTCTGTGCAACCCCTTGGACAAGGACATGCCTGTCTCACCCAGACAGCTGAGTGTCTGTGGGTGCTGGAGATGTAGGAGAGAGAAAATTAGCTCACAGTGTATGGGATCTGAGGGAAGACCACTTCAACCATAGCTTGCTATACTGTTTTCTAAGAATAAATGCAAACTAGCTAAAGCTTATCAGCTGGGTGGTTATTACACCATGCCTATAGTGAAAAAAACCACAAAAATCCTCTGCTCTAAGTAAACTACTTCAACATGGCTTGAGTACACCTTTACTCCCACTGTGTGACTCTTTGGACCCAGCAAGCTGCATATAGTGGTGTTTGAATTCATCAGTGTTTCAAAAGAACATTAAAATTTAACAAGTACATTTAACTAAAAAATCTATATCTAAATAGCATGGAGGTAGTGATAAAAAGGAGGTAATTCAGGCCAAGATACTGCATTAACTTCCCTGTGAATGAACCTTTCAGACAGCATGGAGCCAGGCTGAAGTCACTGAACTAATGCCAGGTTCTTTACTCAGAGCCCAAGGAGCCTGTGCCTTGTTTCAGAGGGTGTCATAGCCTCCTTTTTAACATATGTTTGGTTCTTCTTTTTTTTGACAGAAGTTCAAAAAAACTGAAACAAAAAATCCCCTCACAAACAAAAAAACCCCCACTTTTTCTCTAGTTTTTGTGCTAGTACTATAAAGTACTTGTTACTAGGATAGCTTTTCTGGAAAGCTTTTATTTTCTCCAACAGATCCACAGAAATGGGGCAAGATCATGGCCAACCCATGTATTACTCTGACTCTGTTAATGTTAGTTTCTATCTCTAAGAACAGAATTTTGTTTCTCCTAGCTGGGATAGAAGTCCTGAAATAGTAGAAAAAATATTAATTCCATGTAACTTCGTACAATTCCTTAAAAGTGTCTACTGCAGCAAGAGTGATTGAGTCTGTCCTTTGCTACCTTCTTCCCACCTTGTGCTGAAACACCTTCAAAATGCTACAGAAACAAAGCCTGAATTCTTTTAATCATGGATGAAATTAAAACGCTTCCACTATATTGTAGAGTACTCTGCAAACACCGAGTCACCACAGTGAGTTGTCGGTTCTCCTATAAAAATTACTGAAAATCATTATTATGTGATTTATTTTCCCTGGCAGTTTATCTAAAAATAAAAATCGGACCCAGATTTCCTCAAAGCCTCCACTTCTCAGCTGTTTCAAAACTGAAAGTTAACAGTGAAAGCTGCTGCCTGACAGTTTTAAATCCCTTTTCCTGTGTGAGCTGGGGGTGTACAGCATTAGCAGCTCCCAGGGTGTGCGGGAGCTGGTGAGAGCTGTGAGCGTGGCCATCTGCACAGACCATTCCTATCTGGCAGTTGTACACCGTGTGTTTCCCCTGCCTTTCACCTCAGAAAAACACGGCAGAATTGGAGGTTGAGGTATTGTGGAGCAACTCCTCTTCTGTGAGAGTCTCCTCCTTGGCTCCTGGATTACAGCAAGGTTAACTGGGAGGCTTGGCTGTGAAGAAGGGCTGGAGAAGGGTTTGTTGCTGTTCAGTGTCCTGCTGTTTACAGCTGCGTGGTGAATGACACTTCCTCCTTCTGGGAGCTGGCAATTTTTGCCAGATGTTTGCACCCAAGTTTCCAAGCTTTTCAGGTTGGGGCAGACCTGGCTGGGCTGTAAAGATTTGTGCATGCTCTCTTTTGGGGACATATGGGTTAAAGCAGAGACTCAGAATAAAAGCCTGACTCTACTGAAATGAGTGGCAAAACTCCCATTCACTCTGGATTGTCAAAGCCCCCTAAGATTTGTGTTCTGTTAATAATTATTGCTTGTACATAAAAGTAAACTTCTATATTTAAAACTTATAACTTGGCAACCACAGAATGCACATGTCTGTAATGAATAACCATGTGAGCCTATTATTCCAGCTCTCCTACACTCTCATCCTGTTCTATATTTTACCTGCTATTCATCTGTCCAAATTTTAGACTGTAAGGTCTTCTGGGCAGAGACCATTTTTTTTCTGCCAGCAGAGCAAAGCACCTCTGTGGCTTTGTGTTAAACAAGGTAAGTATTTTAAATCTGGGGAAACAAATGTTCCTGCGTTTGACAATTTCTGAGCGTGAACGCATGTGATCAGGCATGCGTGTCTAGAGATGTGCTTTCTACATACACATATTGTTTCCTTTTAAAGACATCTGCATCTACTGAATTCAGTCCAGAATTTGGCCTAGAAGTTTACCATTATTATGCCTCAATTCAGCAAAGCGTGACTGTAGGGAGACTTAAAATTAAGTATACATGTAAGTGCTTTGTTGGATGGAGGCCTTTAAGATTCTGTGCATTTATGCTCTTGTAATATTAAAATGAAACATATTATTGAAAGTCTTCAGTTCTTTATGCTGTCACTTCCTCACTTATTTTGATTTATTACATATAAATACGTGCCTCCTAAATTCTAGATGCTTTTGAAAACAAATAAATTCAAAATACATTGAAATCAAATGTAAAAGCAGTATCCACTCTTCACTGAGCTACAATAATGCCCTCTGTTCATAAGCATCACTTTTGTATCTAAACAGCATCTTCCCTATCAAGGCCCTCTTATGTCAGAAACTTGGCTTTTAGCCAAGAGAAAAACATGTCTGCTCCAGAGTGGGGGGTTCTTCATCCACAAGCAGCCCTACCTTCTTTGCTTCCTGAGGATGGTAAATGTTGCTGCATCTGCCCTTCACTGAGCTACCACCACTGATCAAGAGTCTTGTTGAGCGGGTGTTCAGAAGTGCTGCCCTTCCAGCCCTGCCACCACGGGTGATGATGTTTGGGCTGTTGGTTGGACTTGCTTTTGAGGTAGCTGTAATTTTCCATGCAAATTTTAAACCATGCCAGCTCAAGGGAGTCTGTTAGCAGTTGCTGTAGTGGAGTGGGCCAGGTTTACACAGTACTTTGAAACACAAATGAGGTAAGATGGCCAGGCAGCACCTTCCTTGCAATGTAACCAAATAAATGTGTGTAAGCAGGCACTGATTAAGGCTTGTCATGTAACGTGATATGGTGCCCAGTTCATTGAAATGATTGATTAAAATAGTTGAATAAATGGTTGATTAAAATAGTTTGAATGTCCCCAAAACTATTAGGCAACTAGGTCAATTACATTCGATATGCCAAAGGAAACACCTATTTATGTTTTTCATGGAAGGAGTCTAATCAATCCTGATTTGTTGTGTTTTATAAAATCAGATCTATTTGTATATGTGTCCTGACTGTATCTTTGGAAGAATTCTCCTCTTTAGGACCCATGACTGCTTGTCTAAAGGGCTGGAGTCATCTTACTGAGGTTCGCTCAAATATTTGTAGTTTACATCATTCCATAGAAAATACGTCCTTAAAGTCTTTAATTTTTTTTCTTTCCCTAAATAATGATCACAAACATCTAGTGGAAATCTTAAGGTGTCAGCAAACATGAAGACAACTGACTTTGTTACATTTCCTTCGCTAAAGATGCTGTGTAAGTTCAACAAGAAGTGGATTTACATGACTAAGCCTAAAGATCTCCATTAAAGTGCCACCTGCAGTGGTGGTTTATGAGATGAGATTTGCTCTCCTGGAAGCTATAATGAGACCACCCAGCCCCAATTACATATGCCATGGATTAGAATTCAGATGGTAATAATTTCTCACTATTACCAAGGCCAGATTTGATCTGGTTATGCAAAAAATTTCCAATCGTGCTATGACTCTCCTCAGTCTACAGCTTCCAGAGAAACTCCTACTTAGACAAGTCAACTGAATTTCTCCCTTGAGGAGAGCCTGTGATCATGTAGGTACTTTCCTTGAAGCCACAAGGACTGTCTCTGTAATTGGGATTACATGCTTAAGAAAGGACATGCAGGAATGAATTGTGATATGCTTTTGGTTTGTAGCAGCAGAAGTAGAGGACTGTGGTTTCTGGCTTCCTTCAGTTTGTCATATTCCCATCCCAGTTGTTTTGTTAAAAATTAATGTAGTGCTCAGCATCATTTGGGATTTTAGTGAGAGGAATTAAACAAAACGGGTAGGAGATCTGGAAACCAAAGATGTCTTTAGCAACAAAATGCAGTGTTTTAAAGTAGAACAAATGTCAAGAAACAAAACAAAAGGTGAAGTGAAAGGGAAGTTGAATGATAGGGAAACAGGCCTAAGCTTGTCAGGGAAATGCCCTATTTTCATATGAGTACATTTGTTAAAGTGTATAAATAAGTATATGTAAATATATGTAAATAGTTCCCTGAAGTGAATAAGAAATTACAATTATGAGGATAGACAAAGTTATTAATTGAAAGTAATGATAAACCCAACCTTTGTAGTTACAAGCTTTACTTCAGCCACAAAAACTCTGGTAAAACGTTTGGGAAGCAATTTGGGGCTGCCATGCTGACTTGCTGCAGTGCAGAGACGAGAATCCAATTATTTGGAGAAATGCCACTTGATCTCTTGGACAGAAGGCAGTGTAAAAGCCCAGTTAGCAAGTGCACCCTCCTCTGGGCCTGCAAACTGGAGACCAAAGGAACAGACTTTCTGAGACTGGCTGCCTCCACTACAGCAAAAAATAATGGTGTATAAGCTGCTCTCAATCAATAATGAGCAGAAAAACATACCCAGTAACAGAGTATTTAACAAGGCCACTTCTGGCTGAGAATTCTCTGTGGCTCTGGCCCAGCTGGCTCGTGCCTGGACCTGATGCAAGACCTGTAATAAACACACTGTCATGGGCCAAAGTCTGGCAGCTTGATTTTAGCTTGCGAAAGTGAAGTGCAGGCCTTCACACAAATTTTGTGTGCTCCCAGCTTTAGTTTGTGTGTGAATGTTTACTGGTTCCTATATCTTTGTTCTCTCACAAAGACAGTTTGTGACCCAAACACTAGAAAAGAAGTTGTGTATTTGTGGTGAGGGAAACCTCTAAATTTGCTTCTTGAGTCTGTATAAGGGCTGCTGTCATGCTGCCAACCCTCATCACCTGTACCAAATGGGTACAGGTGTAAATGGTTTGGGAGAAAGACATCCTTAACATTACAATCTTCTCTTTAATGGAAATGTGCATTTGGTACTGTCTGTTTAACAAGCTAAAAGAACAAAATTCATAGTAACCCTCATACAAACCCCAGAACTTGATTATCCTTTCACTAATGCAGGTATAAATCACCACTGAAGTCAACAGAGTTATTCCAGCTTTAATTCTGGGACATATGAGAGAAGATTGAGGCCCTTAAGGTATTTGGTATCTAGGCTATCTTTACTGATACACTGCCATGATCAGAAAGCTCTCCTCCTTTACAGGGAAAAGATGAGGGGAAAAAGCAAAGTGACACTAATCTTTTCCGAGTCAGTCTTTCCTCTTGGGTGTGACTACACGCAGAAAAGCTGGGATTTCCAGGTGATACTAATCAAAGATGGCAGAAGCAACTACAAAGCAGACAAATAAAGCATCCAAGATTCATGCACTAAACCAACCATGACAGCACTTACAGCATAGAACAGTCAGCTGTGTTTCTGTGAGGGGCCTGGAACTTTGCTGCATGATAGTAACGTCAAAAAAACCCCCTATGTTATTATTATTACCAAACACATAATAAGATTAAAGCATAATGCACACTGATAGATGGTTACCCTGCCTTCCAAAGACCTATGTATTTTACGTAGGTGCCTTTTGTATCAGGAAAAATATCATTTCTATAGATGGCCCTGCCAAAAAGCTTATAGTCTGTCCTAGTTGTTTTAAAAATAGCTGCTCCCAGATGTGTGTGGTAATGTGTATGTGTGTCTGCATAGGTATGGGTGATTTCTGACAATTTTCTTTATCTTGGCTAAATCCAATACTCAAATTCAGACTCCTGGGTTCCTTCCAGATTTACCAAAGGAGGGGGCTCATGGACCCATAATTTTTTGCAAGAGAAAGCTCCAAAAGGTCATATCTGCAACCTAAAGAATATTCATTAGAAAAGTTAATAGTGGTCTTGTTCAGAATAAAACTTCTGGATAGAGAAAATATTCAATTATTGCTGGTGGAGCGGAGACAGTTATTCTTAAATATTTGCTGGTCACTTATCCTTCTGGCAAGTCACAGCAACAAGGAAAGGCTTTTAATATTTCAAAAGAATTTAGGAACTGCTAAAAGTTCATATGAGAATGCAGAGTGGGTGTTACAGCCAGAATTGTATACAGTTCTAAGATGGACTTGGTCTTATGGCATTTTGATTACAAGTTAGCTTTAACATGAGGATATTGGTTTTGGGGTTTTTTTTGTTCCAGCTGCAGCAATACCTTTCATAAACTGCCCATTAGAATTAGTGCTGTGCCTTGATCCAAGCCTTGTAGTCAGCCATGTAGATGGCAGGTTGACTACAACCACAGTGATGTACTATATTGTAACAGCTGTGGTTAAAAAAACCCAAACAAACCAACAACAAACCACCTGAAAACATTTAGTTCAGAGTCAGATCTAGGAAAAACTCAACAGTTCTAGCATGTGCTTTTCATGCCAGAAGACTGAGTATGAAATTTCCCTAAAGCAGATCAGGGAGCCTGCTGTTGGCATGGGGAGTTCATTCACTATTCGTGTTATCAGACTGTCTCCATGTGCTGACAATGGAGGTGGTTACAACTCTGACCACATAGGTCATGTTTTCTTTTCCAGAGATGCATTTCTCTCACAGGAACTCTGTTTCTGGATAACTTATTCACTCACTTGATAATGATGAGCTCCTTCTTGTTGCTTTTCCCCAGTACCCATTCTCCAGCCAATCCCCACACAACTGCTGCTCTTAGCACAGCTCTGCATGTATGTGCACACATGTGTGAGCTCCAAGGATCACTGGGTTCTTAACCCTCTTGACCTCACTCACAACTTTTTGTTGCAATCCATGTTGGTGTCATGGTTTCACCTTAGTTTTTCTCATCAGAAAGACTGGCTGGGGCATTTTCTCCCACCTGCCTCTTCTTTTTGTTCTCTCCTTGTTTTCCCCTTCCCTTGTGACTGTTCTCTTTGCAGAGTGGTGATGAATGACTTTTAATGAGCATGGGAGAAGGCACAGACTTCTTTGCCAGAGAAGAATGTCTTCAAGCCAGAGCCCTGGTGGGAGGTTCTCTGCTGCAAACTTAACTTGACCTTTCCCAAACTTTTCTTCCAATCCTCTGCTCTCACAGGTAGAGCCGATGTGTTCATACCAAAACCCAAAAAACATGACATCAATTTCTCATTCTAAAGCTGATCCAGCCAGCTTGGGGGTTGGAAGGAGCTCTGCCAGCAGCCCCATCTTCGGCTGCAGGATGGGCATATCTGCTGAGTGCTAATCCAGCCACTTGGAAGACAACATGTAAGCTTTGCTTATTTGCCTTTGCCTTACTTAATTACAGAGAGTTCTCCAGAGTTTTCCCCAAGGTTTTATAAAAATCATCTGGTACGGCATCTAAAAGATTTAATGGAGTAAACAAGTAAACAAAAATCTGCAGTTTAGAAGGCCAAATTTCAATTTGATTTATTTTACATTCCATGGAGTTTCACTGATGACAGTGGTTTTGTACAGGTTATAAGTGCAGAAGAATGTGACCCAGAGACAGGCTCCATGCTCTCTTTGGCAAATGCTGTATCCCATCTGTTTGTTACTATTAGAACATTTCTTCATTGGCAGATGAAAAACAATATGCACAAAAGGATGCAGTAAGCTATTCCATACTATCATCAATACAACCAAAAGCAAGCAGTCTGATAATGATGTAGCCTCTCACTGTGGCCAACTGTCAGAGGCCTTCAATACAACACATTACATTCAGTGACTAAGTGGTGTACTGGAGGCACATGAAATGGCAAAGTCTTTGGAACAGGAACCAAGAGAAATGATTGCATGTCTTTATGTTCTATTTAGAAAATAGTGCCTTGTGATACAAAAATTCTTACTTTGTGGCTCTTCTTGTTACTTAAGTTGTTTTATTTTTTTTTTGTTATGTCAGGCAAAAAATTAAAATCTTAAATAAGGTATTGTATCTTCATGTTGTGCATCTGTTTTATCCTTCAGTAGAGTTGAGATGGAATGGGATCAACTGGAGCATTTAAAATGACCCGTATCTGTCATAGCTTCTCTGCGAGCTCTGAAGTGAAATTCAGAAGAGGTTCTAAGCAGACTGAAAGGGAGTTATTTAAAATGAGCATTTAGAAGGACCACAAGATCCATAGAACCTGTTTAAACTTGAGATATCCTTTTTCTGGTGAGCTGTTTTCTGATGACAATATATAGATGTCTCGTCCATCCAAAGGATCCAGAATCCCTCAGTGACAAATACATGCCAGAGATTTTAGCTAACTTTCAATTATTCTTGAAGATTATGGATGTAGTTATTTCAAAAACCAAACAACCCAGCTGCAGTTGCAAATTTTTATCTGCAATATTGGAAGCTGTATTAAAGTCTGGCTAAAAGCTAACTTCCAGCTTGAGTAACCATGCTTTGAAAATTGTTTCTAAATTCCTCATCTGTAGAGCTTTAACCAGCTCTTTAAGGGGGATGGGAACCTGAATTTAGAAAACCTCATGGAAGAGGTTTATAACATGTCATGTTTATAACACAAACAGTTGTTCTGTGGTGTTACAGGGTTAGTTCTGCTCATGGAAAGGAAGTGTTGATTCTTTTGCAGGAGAAGGAAACCACTGAACTAAATATAGGGAAGAAGCCCATCTGTACCTCCGTCTAATGACAATATAAGCCCCTCTGCTCTGCTGGCAAATATATATGCAGGGTGTCCACTCAAAGGAAAGGTGCAGCAGTAAACACAAGATCTACGACTGAATGCACCCATGTGGTATTTAGAGTGTAGAAGTTAAAATACGCCTGCTAGAAAGCTACGTGAAGCTGCTCAGGCCTTCAGTGGCACTGTGATCCAACACACTGTTAAAGCACTGCTCTCTTCCATTACCAGTTGGTAATGGTGTTACCCTGACGTGTCTAAAGCCATTTCCAAAATTAGCTAATGAATTTACTGCACATAAATTACTCTGTGGTACTCCAAGGGCAGCTGTACACCACTCATTTTGAATGTAGGCAAGGCCGAGTGCTGCTCTAAGGTATTTTAGTGAATGTTTTGCAATCTCCCAGGTCATGGCAGCCCACTGTTGTGACAGGACAAGGAATAGTGGGTAAAAATTGAAAGAGAGGAAATTTAGGTTAGGTATTAGGAAGAAATTCTTTACAGTGAGGGTGGTGAGACAGTGGAACAGGTTGCCTAGAGAAGTTGTGAATGCCCCAACCCTGGAAGTGTTCAAGTCCAGGCTGGATGGGGCTCTGAGCAACCTGGTCTGGTGGAAGGTGTCCCTGCCCACACCAGGGGATTGGGACTAGATGAGGAGGTTCAGATTAAATACTAGAAGTTTTTTCACTGTCAGGGCATTGGAATACCTTGCCCAGGGAGGTGGTGGAGCCACCATCCCTGGAGGTGTTTATGCGGTGTCTGGATCACGTGTTGGGTGATGTGGTTCAGTGGTTTAGGGGTTACAGTGGCAGTGGTGGGTGAACAGTTGGACTTCACGATCTTAAAGGTGCCTTCTAACCTTGATTCTATGATTCTGTCTTTAAGGTCCCTTCCAACCCAAGCCATCCTGTGATTCCATGATTATTCACCACCAGCTGGCCCTGGCAGTGCACGGTGCTCAGAGCTGGAGGGCAGTTACGGTGACGGCCCCTCGCTGTCACAAAGGACACACAGCCCTGTCTGTGCGCGGCTCTGGGATCCGAGCAGGCCCCTCTCAGCGCTTCACGGCCGCCGTTTCCCTTCCCGACGCCCAGGCCTTGTCGCCCGGGGCCTGCGGGGGCACCGGGGGCTGCCGGGGAGCCCCGGTGCGGGGCGCGGGGGCCGGGCCGGGCAGGGGGTGTGGAGCGCCCGCCTCTCGCGGCTCGCACAGCCGGGTGCCTCCCGCGGGCCGGGCGGTACCCAGAGTGCAGCAGGCGGGCGGGCGGCGCGGCCGGGACCCACCGCCGGCACCCACCCACCCCCACCCCCAGCCCGGCTCTCCCCCGGCAGCAGCGGGAGCCGGGCCCAGGCGGCGGCGGCGGCGCGGCCCAGAATGCGACACTGAGATGCTTCTTCCCTCGGCAGCGGCGGCGGCGCCTCGGGCCCAGGCGGCGGCGGCCCCCGCGTGGATGCGGCTCTGGAGCCGGCGCTTCGCCCTGCACAAACATTTCTATAGGACTCATTCGCCCTGCTGAGGAGATCGGCCCGGACCGGCCGCTGCCCACCCCTCCCTTCACCCCTCCGCTCCCTGGGACACCGCCGGCGCGGCCCGGCCCGGCCCGGCCCGCATGGAGGCCCCCGGCGGCGGCGCGGCGCCGCTGAGCCCCGCGCTGGTGGGGCGGCTCCGCCGGGAGCACGAGAAGGTAACGGAGGGCAGGAGGGGCCGGGGGCGCGGGGGGGGCCGGGCCGGGCCGGGGGTCCCGGGGCGGGGGGCGGGCACGTGGCCGCGTGACGTCACGGGCGGCGGGGGCAGCGGGGCTGAGCCCCAGGGACCCGCTGGAGCCCCGGGAATCTCGGGAGTCTCGGGAGCCCCGCGGGGGACGGGGAGCGGCGGCGCTGCCGCGGAGCCCTCGGGGGACGAGCCGGGGGACGAGCCGGGAGGCGGCGGGAGCGGAGGCCCTGCCCGCGCCCCCCGGCCCGCCCTGCGCCCCCCGCCAGCCCCTGAGCGAGTGTTCGCTCCCTGCGCTCCCCTGCCCGCGGTGTCCCCGCCACAGTGACACCTTCCAGCCCGCCCGAGCAGGGCCCGGCCGTGTCTGTGACCGGCGTCATCCCAGAGGGCTCCCGGGCCACGCTGAAGAGCGGAGTATCAATGTTGGTGATGTTTGAAATGGGTTGGAAAGAACCAGGCTCTCCTGCAGAAATTATTCCCGAGAGTTCGGAGGCTGGTTCCACCTGAGACCATCGTGCAAAACTCAAGATACTTTTCCTGTTGTGTTTTTGTTTGGTTGGTTGGTTGGTTGGGGTTTTTTTGTTTGTTTTGTTTGTTTTGTTTGTTGGTGTTTTTTTTTTTAATGAATTACACTCGTGGTGTAAGGCAAGTGGACTCTGATAACTTAGCAAGTGCAATTCTGGGCTTGTAGGTCTCAGCCTTACCTTGAACTCTGGGCAGGTGCAAGAGTCACTGTGGGACTAACTCATGGTCGTGTTCAATGTATTATTGACACAAATACGTTTGCCCAGTTAGCCTTTTACCTCTTCTGCTCATTTTTCTCACGTTATTAAAATTTTTTGTGCCAATTCTAAGGTGAACAGCAGAGCTCCTCAGTTATGACAGAGGACTTTATCTTCAGCCTGTATTTTATCACACACCGGTTTAGTTAAGACTAAGAAAACTGAATAACACCTGCGTGGTATAAACATCTGGAATATTGTGTGCAAAAATATGTCTACCTTTGAATAGCCCCCTAGATCATTTCTAAAAGATCTGCATGGCCAACTGACCATTAATGTGGATGAACAGTAGGAGGATGTGCTGGAATACTCCACATCGTTCATTCTGCACGGAGAGTAACCCATGATACCAATAACTGGGTGATAGTGGCTTGTCAGCTTGGGCTTCTTCAGTTAATTTTCAAGGTGGTGGAATCTGGTGTAGAACAATTTCCCTGGGACATTAGTGTCGGTCAGACCTAATGCCTAAGTACATGTCTGTCATAGCCACCTACAGTTATTCCCAGTTCATGGGTAAGACCCCTCTGTAAGGAAGTTTAAGACTCTTCTTAAACAGATCTGCTCCAGTGGAAAAGAGGCCCAGGAGACCATTAATTAAGCCTCTGTTAGGCTGATGTACCAAAGTTATATTTTATCAGAGGAAAACTTTACATAATTTCTGCAAATTGGCTAAAAAAAATGGAACACTTCAGCTTCAATATGAAATTATACTAAAGAACTACATATCTTGGTTACAATGGAGTGTCATGATGATGATGTAGTAGACTTTCCCTCTATGCAATGAATATATATAATTGGATTACAACAGTATTTTCAGTTACGAAAATATTGTATTTTAAGATGGAGGAGGTCTTTTCGTTTCAGCTGCCTCTTTTCAGAAATTCATATGTTTCTCATAAAATTACTGAAGTTGAGGGCTCATGTTTTGGTTTCAGCACAGAGATGAGAGAGAATTAGTTATCCAGCACTTTGATAAACTAGTAATTATAGTGTGAGAATCATAACAAATAGTAAAGTTATTTAGCCAGAACAATATCTCTATACACTGGCGTTTAAGCAGGCAAATATATTTATTTTAATTAGTGTGATATTGTGCTGTCCCAGTGATACTTGATTAGGTATAAAGACACCTATTTATTCCCATTAGTATGAAGGCAACCTTAAGTGTAATAGTGGAATAGAGCAATATCTATTGCCACATTAAGGATAATATTTTAATCATAGTTGATTATTTTAACACTCGGGCCATTGTACAACCCTGATTCAGCTATAGTCTTGAGCTTTTAAGTTCTAAAGAGCTGCTCTGAAGAACTCGTGAACTGAGGCTTCCTTCCTGTTTGAAAATACTAAAAGAACAGGATGTTCATGACTTTCTGTCTTCACTTGGATTGAGGCTGCAACTTCCAGGTTTAGGACCCCTGGTGAAAAGTAATTTGAATTCTTGTTTAGGACTGCTTGCCTGTTGGACAGATTTCATCTTGTTAATTTGTGGTGATAGTAAGACCAAACTATTAAAAGCAATTTTCAGTGCTCCTACTAAAGGCACTTTGTATAAAAACATGACTTAGAATGTGTATCTTGGGGATAAATTATAGAAGAATATCTAGTAATTTTCATGATAAAGACCATCATTGTAAGCACAGTGCCTGCGTAAAGTTTTGAATATTTCTGTAAGAAGAATATAATGTATGTATCATGGATTACTTGCAAAAGCAATATATGTTAGCTGAAAATACTGTGGTAAATCTATTGCAAGTTAGTACAGGAATTATAAAATGAATATTTAAATAGGAGGGTTCTCATGCTATAGACCCTGTGTTTGAACATATTATTTGATATACATTTATTCCTGCAATCAAATGGGTTGGGATTACTGATAGGTAGTTGACAAGTCAGATCTGTATGATTTGGTAAGACTTGCATAGACAGTGAATTTACAGTGGGATGATATGTTCTATAGTTTCTGAGCAATGCAATGACGATATGTGTAATGGGAGACATTACAGAACCAATTAGACCCAAGGGACATTTGCAGAGTGCAGACACAGCCATGGAGAATCTAAAGGACTCCAGTATTAGCTGGCAATATGTTGGGTTTTTTTTTTTTTTGGTATTGCACTGGCAAACACATTTTTTTATTTTCCTTTTAGGGAAATTAGGACAGGGAAGTGACTCTCCTGTCACTCATCATGACAACAAAGCACAATTAGATTGAGTGCAGCTCTTATCTTAACTCACTGGCCACCATGTATTATGGCATATTCTTAATTTTTATGAATTTAAATGGTAGAGCTGTATGATCTTTAATTTCCAAGTGGTTTTCCAGATCCTGAGTACTTGCAGTTTTTTAACAGTTAAACAGGTTGTAGGTGGGTTATGGGGAAACAAATGACAGGATCCCAAACTTACACTCTTCTTACATGAATTACTTCTGGGGCTGACTGCTTCTGTTTAAGACTTTTTCAAGTAATATCTGTGCTGTGAAAGCAGCAGCTTGGCAGTTTTAAAGTTGTTTCTGCAGTTTGAAAAACAGCAGTGAGCCTGAGTAGGGTCTTGTACACTCCATGCTGCTGCAAGGGGCGTGGACTCACATGTTAGACTACAGATGAGTGGGCTTTCCAGTGCAGTTTCTGCCATGGTTTGCACTTTTTCCAGCTTGTGTCCAAATTAACAGAATCTAGAGAAAGCTTGTGTATGAGACACCAGTGCAGTGGGACTTCATTTGGCACAATAATTGTTTGAGAAAAGGGAAGAGAGTGTCTGAGGCTTGGTTTGATCTGCTTCTTTTGAAAAGAACCTGTCCGAAGCTTTATTTGCCATATTCTTTTTTAAAGATTCCTGGACCTTTTCAGAAACTTATGATGACATACACTCCATCCTGCTCAGTGGTTCCAGTGATGTTTTCTCATGTGCTGCTCTCAAGTAAAAGGGCTAATTCAGTCATTATCTGGAAGCTTTCAATGGAATGCTTATTCTTCCTCCAGTGTTAATTGATCATCACTTTTACTTTTTTAGTCAATATTTGTCTATGTTCTTATTAGTATGAATTAAATACTAACTAGTTTATATAGTGTCAAGGCTTGTGAAATAAATTAATGGATCTTCAGTAGGTGTTTTTTTAATGGTAATTGAAGGCAAACTATTCACAAAAGAATTTAAGGAGCATTGCCTTTATTCTGGAGTGGGCAAGCTTGTGTGCATCCAGCCTCATTGGTGACTAGAATGTGTAGATGAGATTATATGCACAAAATTTAAATGTGACTAAATTGTGCTGCTCCTGTAGGTGTCTGTAGGTGCTCTGAGTAGATGCAGTGACCACTGTGCAGGTGCTGGTTTTGTGGTTCCTCTTGTCTGTTGGCATAGGCTGCAGAGTCACCGTCATAAAAAGGGTGAACCCTCCACAACTTCTGTACTGACACTTGGGATCAGGCTGCTGTGGGGTGAGAGGAATCCAGTAACATGTGC
Source organism: Corapipo altera (assembly GCF_003945725.1). Taxonomy (NCBI): domain Eukaryota; kingdom Metazoa; phylum Chordata; class Aves; order Passeriformes; family Pipridae; genus Corapipo; species Corapipo altera. The sequence continues at coordinate 625,027 of NW_020884959.1, forward strand.
CAAAATGGTCATGGCAGATGCCAGCACGAATGTGGCAGGAGAGCCAGTGATGGGGAAGCTGGACTGGCCCTTTGAGCTGTGGTCAGGTAGAGCAGCGTCAGGTCAGAGCAGTTGTGAGCAACAGGCTCAGACACTCATTCAAAATTTTCATAAATTATCACATGAATTGTCCACATGACTTTAATTTGAACAACTTTTTAATCTTAGCTTTTTTTATTATTCTTTTGTCTGTGTCTGCTTTTTTCAGCCTTTTAGCAGTTTCAGGGTGACACATTTGTGACACTGCTCAGTACTTGGGCGAGGATTCAGAAAACCAAACTTAATTGTTGATCTTTTTGCTTTTTTGTTTCCTCTTTCTGGAGTACTTTTCAGCCAATGTGGGACCCTAATGAGGTTACGAATGTCTGCCAGCAGGTCGTGTCAGGTTGGAAGGGTAAGACAGTGGAACTGAGTAGCAGGAGACAGGGAGGAATGATGCCTGTTTACTCAGGACTGTGGCTGTGGTTGAACCACACACAGCCTGCAGGTATGTCTGTGAGGAGGTGCCACAGCTCATGGCAATTTTAAGCTAGTTAAGCCCAGGTATTGCTGGCAGCACAGTTGTTGCACCATAAACTACATCCAAGCTTGCAAAACCTGCTTGAGATGTTCAGTTGCTTAGATTGTGGGAGTTCTGTGCTTGTGCTGCTCTGCTGCTCCCGTGGTGCCTGAGCCAGCCTGGATATGGTGTAGCCACAGAAATACGTTTACCTGACGTAGGCTAAAATATAAAGTTACGAGTTCCTTAGCTGGGTGTCGAGATGAAGTTACAGCACATGGACACTGACTTGGTGCTCCTAAAGGACAAGACCTTGCTCCAGTTTGTTCCTTGCTTGCACCAATCCAGTTGGTTTGGAGCTATTGAAACACTCGCTTAGCAGAACACGCCCTGGTGCCTTTGGGATTTTTGCTCTGTGGGATTTTTGCTGTGTAGAATTTTTAAGCTCCCCAAAATCATTTCAGTCAGAATTTAGTCTTTATTTATAAATAAATAATACATATATACTACTTTTTCTGCTAAACTGGAAGATCCACGTGTGGGTACACAATTAAAATAAAAATAGTAGATTTCACTTGTTTTCTTCTAAAGAAAGGTAAAAATTGTGGTTATACTTCTAAGGAAGATCTTTTTCTTGTAGAAATAAGTGTTTACCATGATTCAAATTTCTTTCTCTTTTCCTTCAGTATTCTTCCCTGACACATTTCTTCAAAAGGCAGAAGTTTCCACCCAAGGGGGAATTTATGTAAATAATTTGTTGAAATGTAGTGTTTTTGAGTAATATGATTTAATAAATTAATATGAGAACTCAGAAATGCTTTCTTCCTTTTCCATTAGATCATACAGTGTGCCAACAGACTGAAGAATTTTTAATAGTTTTATTTCATTTTTTGATTGAAAATGGGGCTCTAGGAAAAACAATTGTGCAAATGTTAATTCTGTCTTTCTCCATCAGTGATTGCTGTGTTTTAGGCAAGTACTGTGTAGTTTCCTAGAGGAAAAAATGAAAATTCATTTTAAATGTTTATTTTGTGTGTGGCTTGTTACATCCTTGTTACTAAGAGATGATTAAATATTTGAGCACCCAGTAGTGTTCTTCTATAACATAAAGTCGTACTGTGAACTGGTTATTTCATTGGTAAACTTTTAAGGTTTAGGGGTGCAACGGGGAAATCCTGTGCATGAGTTGCATGGCAAGAGTGGGTTTTGATACTGCAAACATTTAGAGATGGAGGCAGCTCATGTGCATGTATCAACTGCAGTAAATAGCTGCATGTGGAAGGTTAAGCAGTTAAAACTCTGCAGAGCTGGAGTCATCTGAAGGAGGTCAGTAGTATCATGGATTTACCATGAACCTTGCAAAGGTGGATCTGCATTTCAGGAAACCAGCATACACTTCTACTGTGGTTGGTGGAAGGTTCTGAACAACAGAACCGAGCTTGAAGCTGAGATATATTCACAGTCCCAAATGGCAGGGACAGTCTCCTGAAGGCAAATCATTGGCTTTAGACTTTATTAGACCCTTACTTTAATTACCACCTCATTACTTGCTTTGCTTCCACAAAAAGTATTCCATACTGTCATTTTCCCTAAGTAACTGGAAATGTGATTGAAAGGGATGTTTAAAGTGAGACTAATTCAAGATTAAATAGTCACAAATTATATTATTGCTACATGTAAACAAATTACTTGCATATCTGATTTTATTCAGATTACTTTTCAAGTGGTAAATAATGCTTTATCACTTATATAGTGCTCTTACATCTTTAGAGTGCTTTTCTCACATTAATTAATCATCATTAAACACTCTGAGATGGGTAGGTTAATACTATTATCCCCATTTTGCAGATGAAGAAATGTAGACTGAGAGGTTGTGATTTGCTCAAGGCCATATAGAAGAAACAAAATCAGAGCTGGGATTAGATCTGTGTCCCTAGTTTCTAATTTCAGAAGACCAGGCAGATTGTGAGCCACAGTTTTGAAGCAGAATACTCAAATGTGCATGTAGAAACAGCAGGCACTCGCTTGGCCTCTTACATACCTAACTTGGAGTTTGTTTGAACAGCAGCTTTGCTTTTGTGCCGTGCTGCATATTTCCATGTTCATACCCACCAGTGTGGAAATGGCCTCTTGTTCATTTAGGACCTCTTCCTAATCTGATGGGGCATTTTTGTTTTCATCACTTTCATTGAAATTTACTTTCATCTTAAAAATACCAGTTTCTACTTCTTTGGACTTGACCATAACTGCGTGACTTGGTACAGCAGGTTTAGCATTGGTACCCCAAACTGCCAGCAGATGATACCAGTACCAGCTCTATTCCTTACAGTTTTTTTTCACAAGCTGAGACATAAATAAGATTCTGACTTGGCAACTTGCCTACTTGCTATTCAGAAGAGATGAGAGAGAAGAATTGCACCTTTGTGGGCAGTGAGTGCCCAGCTTCTTAGTAGAGAGAAGGATTCACACTCATGCACTTCACCTCGGAGAAGTGCCTCAATAAAACAAAAGAGTCCTGGAATGGAGAGGAGAGCACTATTTGTGCACCACTTTGATAATCAGAAGCACCTCAGATAATTATATTCAGCTGTTAGTAATATCCAAACAGAATCAACAGGTAAGGAGAAATAAGATGTAGGAAAGAGGTACCCTTGTACAGAAGGGTAAAGACCTCCTGGGGAAAGGTGGGGTAATGTGGAATAGGTTAGAGACCCATGGGCATGTACAGGTAAGAATCTGCTTTGTGCTCCAGTATCCTTCTGGCCTGTTGTCATTGCCAAGGAAACGTTGCAAGTGATTGTAGTGCCTGGCTGCTGAGTTAGGAGCTCTGGTTTCAGTTCCCAGCCCTGAGCAGTGTTAGTGGTTAAGTTACTCCGCCTGCAGAAATCAGTGCAGTGCTTCTGCAAAGTGCTGTACACTTTAATTCATGGAAGAGATTTTGAATTCTTCGGATGGAAGATCCTGGAGAAGGTGGAGTATAAATAGATGGACTAGAAAGAGAGAATATGTTGCAGACAGAAGGAATTTTTTGTCTTTGGTCAGCTGATTAGGTCTTTGGCTGTCTGATAGGAGTTGCTTGGAGGTGGGATTTGGAGTTGGAGTCTGCACCAGCCTGCAAAGTGCCCTGTGATCAGATTGGCACAGTGGGACTGGGGCACACCTGGGAAGTGATGGTCTGAAGCTGATCCTCATACTCTGCTTGTGACACTTAGAAACAGGAGATTCCCTAAAAGCAGCAACATGGGTTTGCTTTGAAATAGCTCAACCTAGTAGCAGTGAGAGCAGAACCAGCTCATAATCTCCAGCTTTAATGGTCCAGTTTTCAATCCAGGAGGAATTCCATGTTGTGTTACAGGTGTGCAGGGGTGTCCCAAGGGGGTGCTTGTGGAGGTCTGTCCAGTCAGGGGCTTGAGAAGCACGAAATTTTAACAAGTTGCTGTTAAAGGTGGAAAGGAAGGAAACGAGGTGTTTGCCCATTTGCTTTCTTTTAAGACCACAGAATGTGTTTTCCTACAGTGTTTTAAAAACCAGACCCATTATTTGGTAGTGTTAAGTTTGCTGCAAGAATAGTTTAATAAACATTTTAGTATGCAGATAAGCCACTGATAACCATGTGCATTCACAAACTTGTACACTTTTATGCCTAAAAGGGCAGAATTCAAAGTTTATTGATACCACTTCCACTACAATGTCTTAAAAGTAGTGCATACTTGGTGACACTAGGTGTCCAGGTAAACTGAACTCAAGTGAACAAACAAACAGATCATTTATTTTATTTACCCTAAAGGGAATTTTCATTCTTTAATTGTAACGCTAAATATAAATTATGTGTGGAAGATAGACTAATGATTTTCCTGTGTTTGATTAAAGGCAAAGAATCAAAGATTTGTTTATATATTTAGCTATTTGTTTCTTTGCTGTGATAAGACCAGTTGTTATCCAAACAGTGGGACTGACCTAATAAAGGACATATGCATAATTGATCTCCATCTGTTTTTCAATATTTATTCTCTCTGTTCTTTTAATAGACTTCAGTTCCAGAAGTGCAACCTGCAATATTTTTAAGGTGGTATATTTTAGCACTTCTGTAAAAAGTCTTGTTTTATGCTGGCCACTGAAACGAAAAGGTTTGTTGTTGGTTCCACCCTTTAGTATCCCTTCAAGAGAGATTATATCAAAGAAGAAGAATTAAATTAAAATTGATTGGTGTTATTGATTTTTCTCTTTTTTTTTTTTAGGAGGGATAAAGGGTGATGGAAACAGCATATTCCCCTATGCTATTTTACTGATGGACTATTTTTTAAAAACATAAAAAAGCATATGTGCCCAATTTACATATTTACTAATTAAAAAAAGCTTCCTGGAAACATTAAGTAGACTATCTTCTGTAACCTTTAACATTGTAGCTAATGGATATAGCCTGGAAATTTTCATAGAAGGTTCTCTAAATAATGTAAATGATTATGAATATGTAACTAGTTAATATGCAGCTACAAAAGGATTATCATGTAGAGGTTAATGAACATGCTGCTCTTATGGTTTGCAGGGCTTTTCTTTTTGTGCTTTTAGCTCACTTCATGCATGGAAAGTCATGTATTGGGAATGGAAAGCTTCCTGTCTTTTCCATCTTCATCTGTAATGGGGCAATTAGATTGGAACTTTCTTAAAGGATTTCATAAACATTTTTGTATGCTAAATTATGTTGTGTACTCCACAATCACTGCCAAATGTGAAAGGATGAAGGATGTGGGTAGAATAGGCTCTGACTCTTGTCAGTGGTGGGCTCCAGTGTGTGTTAGCATTGTTATCAGATGTTGCTGTGCTCTGTGATTTGTACCTTCTGCAGAAACTTTACTCTTAAAATGGGCTTAATATTAACAGTATGAACTAGATTTCTGGGTTGATGTCCTGTACAAGTCTGTATATTTACTCTTAAGCTTAAAAACAGTTAGCTTGCACATTAAGAAAGATATTTGCTAGGCGTTTGATTTGTAAGAGTTTAAAGCAAATGATAAATTTAAACTTGGCTTATGTGGGATGAGCTGCCTGGGTCATCCTGATGGATTATGAAATACCATAACCACAAATGTAGAGCTGATCCTTTTCATTTAAGAACTTTACTCTGTTTAAAGAATTATTAGCTCACAAAGTAGTCCCATTTTTTTACTCCTACATGAGTAGAAAGTGCAGGGTCTGAGATCTGTTCTGCAATAGCTGCACATATGCTAACTGAAAAAAAAATTGTCTTTCATTCTGTTGTTTCGGGAAAAAAAAGAATTATCTGCTCCAGTGATTTCAGTGATACTTGAATGTGTGTTATTGTTTTCTCTGCAAATTTTCTCATTAATTGCTTTCAAATGTTAGTATTATTTTGGCTATAGGAAAAATGAAATTTGTAAAAAAAAAAAAAAAAAAATCCAGAAAATGCTTATGTTGAGAAGATGTCTAGACATATTTAACTGCCTCATGGCTTCATTGCATTTCATATAATTGAATGAAATTGTTTGTATATTTTTGGTAACCATTATTCAGAGATCAAAATATGTTTTGAAAGACAAAATCTCCACGTAATTGTGGTAGAGAAGGTCACAGGTTTCAGCATCCTGTCTGTTTGGTCTATATTTTTAGTTTAAAAAATACAGTTAAAAAAGAAAAAAGTATTAAATTTTAACAATGTGCTTTATTTTGTAATTTCTTTTGTATCTCTTGGGAAAGCCTGTGGCATAAGGAAGTAAGTGAAATATCCATATTAAAACTTTGCTTCAGCAAGAACAGAAGGAAAGCCAGCAGCCCATCATGGTGTCAAATATCCGTGTATTTATACAGCACAAAGTTAATTCGTGCTTTTTCAAGTTAAAATGGCCAGTGGAAACATTTGTTGATGTACTGATAGAGGAAAAATGTTTTTGGTGCTGTGAGGTTCATTTCTTTTTGTTTTTAATGACTGAGTATGGAAGTTACATTGATGTCTTGTTATAATTTATGTTGTTTTCTTATTCTGCAAACATGTAACACTGAAAATAGATCGGCAGATTGCACAAACTGCTACTTATCTCAGATGGTGTGTCACGTAATAGTTATGGAGCAGGTATTGTACCAAAATATGGAGTGAAAAGCTGTAATTTTTTTCTGTGGTTATCACTCTGCATTAGTGTGTGATAAAGTGTGCTGCTTAAGAGCGACCATTCACATGCCTTTGCCTTGACAAATAAAAATGTATATAGAGGCACCACCAAATCTGTAAAGCTACTGTTCTAGTTTCTGATGCATTGACATTGCAGCTGTGTGCTTAGCCTTGTTTTTTTCATGAGTAGTTATCTGTTTTAATGACAGGTGGTCACTAGCTGCCAAGAAAAAATCCAGCACTGGTAAGTAGAAAATGTTTGATTACATGCTTAAAATACTGATGAGTAACCTAGTTATATTTTAGTAAAGTACTGCTATTTATTCAGATGAGAGTCAAATCCTGCTAGCATGTTTTGGGGATTATAGTTAGTGATAGCTCGGAATTGTTGCAATGCACTCTCTTTAAAATGTGTATATTTCTCACTGATGTCATTAAATCACAAATACAGTGAGCTTTAGTGTTTATACTTCTGCCTTAAATACCCATCTCATTCGTCATTTTTTCCCAAGTAACCTTGTGGGATGAGTGCTGAATTTGCCTGATTGGTGAAAAAGTGCTCCTAGGGTAGAATTATTCTTGTTGTTTTCTAACTATGGAGCAAGTAGGGAAATTCTGCTTGCTCCCCTTCATGTGCTAAACCAATGTGAAAGTAATGTTTCATTGTTCCCTCTCCCCCCCCAGTAAAGAATGTGCTAAAGCTTAGTTTTTAATACTTAAAAGAAGTGGTTTGTTATGTAAAAAAATTATCTCTGGGCACTTTTTTCTCTGTTGGCAATCTATGGTTAATAGAAAACATGCCTAGTAAATAATAGTTTTGTATGGCATCTGAGGAAAATGTACATTTAATGGTGAATGAAATCTTATATTATGAGTTACTGTGAGATATAACAGTTGATCTTACAGATATCAAATTACGATATATCCATGCTGTGTTTACCATGATTTTACTGAGAGAACAACAGGAGCTGTCTTGATTATTGTCTGCAGGGTTATTGCAGAATCACAGCAACTGCCCCTTTAGTGGTGAGATTAAACCTTTGGTTATACACCATCAAGCATATAATATTTTAAATTTATTTTAAGAGGCTTTTTCTTCATGCCTGAAAGATCTCCAAGCAAATAATTTATATTTAGTGTGTATCAAATGTTTTTAGTTTAAATGCACATAGGCTGCAAGCCCTGGATAAGAGGGAAAAAAAAATCAAGGCAATCTATACACATCATCATATTAAATTCTGACTATTGGCTCGCAAAAATAATCTAAAACTAATATGTTTCATTTATGCTTAAAATTCGGAGGCTGCATTAATTTTCAATAAGGGAAATATTATTGAAGTGCCTACTGGTGCTGCTGTGGTGAAGGCAGGCAGAATATCTCCAGCACATGCACTTTCTCAGGAGCTTTGCAGTGTCTGTACCTATTTGGTCCCACGTGAAATTCTGCATGGACATTCTTTCACTGAGAGACAGTATTTTTCAGAAATAAACTGTTTGACAGAAAGCCTTGGAATTTGAGCAGATTTTTAAAAGTTTGGAAAGTTGTGACAATTATTTCCCCTTTTAAAATGGCAGAGGTTTGTGGAGCGGGTTGGGAGGCTTGGCTGTGGAAGGAGAAGTTGCCTCCTGTGTTTGCTTTTGTGCAAACTCTGGTCATGACCCCATGACCTTGGGGGCTTTGGGCACAGAATGTCTAAAGAACAACCTAACTTACTGATATCTTTTATATAGAAAAGCAGTTTGCACAGCATCCGTACAATCTTCACTTTATAAAAAATTATTTAAAATTTAGTACCCTTATTTAGGTCTTGATTGTGCAAGAGCTGAGTGCTCTTGTTTCAACTGAGTAATTTGTTCATAGAAGACCTTTTAAGTAGTCAGTGACACAGAAGAATGTTAAATAGAATTGGGTGAATAACAATAGGGTTTTAAAATGCTCAGCTTCAATATATTTCCATTAAATTATTTTCTTTTTAATTTTTTTCAGTGCACTTTTTGAAGTATATTTCTAAAGCCATGAATCCAATAATGGGTCTGGTATGGGTTTAAATATCTAGACATGCATTTCCCCTGCTAGGGACATGTTCATAGCTGTAGTCCCAGGATTATTCCTCCCTGTTCACTTTAGTTCTTCATTTCCTGGGACAGAGCGTAGCACTGGCACACCCCAGAGCCTGTGAGACCATCAGCTGTAGGTAAGGAGGGAGGTCAGCTTCCTTCCTTAAGTAATGCTCTTTCAGGCCAATTAATTAAAAGGATTAATTTTAATTTTATCTTGGTGGTCCAGCTCAGGATGTGGCCCTGCTTCTAGAGATTCCCGTGGTGGAGCTTTGCTCAGCAAAGGGCAACAGTCCCACTGAAAAAAGCAGAATGCTTTGCTCTCCAAAGCAACGTGGCTTTTGTGGCAACTGATTTCTCCTGATTTCAGATTGTTCAGTAATGGGCAGCAGTCAGACCTTAAAGGCAGTGTCTTCTTTTCAGATTGATGAAGAAATGTTGAGTGACTTTCAGCCATGAAATGATGGGAATGTTTAATTCTGCTGCGAATGGGGGAATTTTCATGCCATTCTCTTGCCATGGAGGCTTCTCTCTGCATTTGAGACATGGGACAGGATTGTGTTTGTTTTTCAGTGAGTGGTTGGGGTCCATTTCTCAGATCCAGATCTCTCTGAGGCAAAGGCTGGACTCCGTAAATAGCATTAAGTAGTTGATTGTTATTGTTGACACCAAGTTGTCATTATGTTCCTTCCTCCCCCAAAACAGCTCAGTGATTTTTGTTAAGATTCATGAGTTTGTCCTTCCCCTTTGAAGGAAGTGAATTATATTTTCACTCTGATGTGGGCAATGGACAGAGAAACTTGCCTAAAATGTCTGGGAGAAATCTTCTGTCAGAGCAAAGCAGTAGCAAGCATCTTTTGTAAATCACTTCTGAGGAATACGTTTTTAATGTCCAAATGACATAAAAGCCTAAATTAATTTTTTTTCAGGACGAGTTCAGCAACTTTAAATAGGTATAAAGTAGGATGATTACACCTAAGTTAAACTGTGAAGCAAATGAGTCAAAACATAAGAGTATCAGATAATTTTTCATAACGAATGCTGAAAAAGATTTCACTCTGCTTATGAATCTGAGAAAATCGATGGTAATATTTTGAGAGTTGTGTTATCAACTATGACATTCATTTTTCAGCACATTTATAGATTGCTTTCCTGAATCATCCCCAGAAAACCTGTAATTTGCATCTTGGGTCAGCGTTGTTAAGTGTGCTGCTCCGTGCTTTCAGTTGCCTTTTATTGCAGAATTTACTGCCATATATATGTTTACTATTTTGAAGTACAAGTAAACAGTATCATCAAACCTGACATTTATATGCCAACTCCTTCATGCAGGAGCTGATTTCTGACCATCTTCAGAATGGCAGTGGTCCATTAAAAGACCTTTTCCAGACAAATTTAGGTGTTTAAGAATGTCTTCACAAAATAAAGCTTTTTTTTGGAGGGAGTGTAGTTCCTTGTTTTGCACACAAAGGAAAATCCCTGCAGCCATTGAAACGCTGTACCTTGCAAAGTCCTGTGAAGAACCAGGTGTCTGCCCTGGGAATACTTTGCCTCAGTTCCCCAAGCCATTTCTCTCCTGGGTAGCAACATGTAGCGTGAGCCTTATTTACATTTTAGATAGAGAAGTAGCAGAAGGGATGCTCCTCACCTGTATTGTCCCTTGTCAGGGGCTGAAGATGGGACAGAATCCTGGTGGTCGAACCATCTTTCAGGAGTGTTGACTCTTGACAGGAACATGAAGTTCATGTGAAAATCAGAATTAATTAAAATGTTGCCGATTGATTCAGCTCAAACGGAGGTCATGAGTTCTTTATTATAACTGATACTTTGAAGAATTTGCCTCTTATAAAATATAAACGGGATTTTCAGTTATTTTTCTAGATGTTGGTGGTGTTATAACTTGAATTTGAACCTGGCGTAAGATATGTGAGATCCTAGTGAAAGAACTGATTCTTTGTACCATGGAAAGTTCAAATTCAGAAAGAGACATGCACAAGCTAAAAGAATCATGTACCTATCTTAATACACATTATTATAAAATAATCCAGCTATTATGTTTGTCATCCCATGTCTTTTATAAATAAGTTATTAATCTATCAACTGCATGTGTTTAAGGGTAAAGTAGTTTATTTTTCTTGTGTGTTGTTGATTTTCTAGCAGAAAAAACATTAACTTTGTACTTTGTCTCTGAAATGGAATCAATTTGAATTTGTCAAACAGGAAGAAGGTGGAGAGCGATTATGAAGCTCTTCAGGAACGACTCCATACATTGCCTGACAAACTGTCCTATGATATCATGGTATGTAAAGTGTAGAGGTCACACAAGAAAATGGGCTTAGAACTGTTAGTAATGGGGTGCCTGCACTGCTGGTGAGGTGTTACTACTTAGTAATGATGATAGTTAAACCTTTGCTTTTGTTTCTTTCTCTTTTCTTTGAAATCCATTATAAATCACAGTGTTACTGACAACTGAGAGCTGATGACATAAACGCTTAACACAAAACCTGACATGTTTGATATGTAAATCTATTGTATAGAAAACTATAATTATGACTGAATTATGGTACTTAGTCATTTCCTGAGAAGAAAGTGGCCGTAGTATTTCCTGATTCATGGAAATAAACCCTAGAACATTGATTTTTACATAAAAAGGTGCTGCTAATTTTTGTTCCACCGATCTTCCTATTGACATAGCGATCTTTTCTGGTGCTTTGAATCTTCCCTAACAACTGCACAGCTCCCTGTGTAAAATTTGCCTTGTTGGCTTGAGCTCACCAGAATTTTGTACAAATTGGCTTCTCTCTCTTTCTTTTTTCCCTCTTTCCCTCTCAGGTTCAATTCAAGATAGATCTTTGAAGGGAGGGAAGTTGTCCTGTACATAACTGAGTGGCTGATTTCAGCACACAGTGCCTGACTGCTGTCTTCCTTGGCAGTCTGGCTCAGATGTAGAGTTGGGTTGTTAGTAAGAAGGCGTTGGAGTACGCTTAGCATGTGGGAAAAAGGAGTATTTCCCTTTCCTGTGCTGATGATCCAGCTCTGGATTTTATGTGTGTAGTCCATTTATCATGTATGTACATGTGGCCACATGATGTAAAGCAAAAAGATTGTGTTGTTTCAAAGCACGGACCCCCCCTCCCTTTTTAAAAAATGCTTGATAGGGCTTATTCTAGTTAAAGCAGCAATATCAACTCACATCTGTTATTTTAAATGTATATAAATAGTTCCTATCCTGTTAGCCAAATATTTTCATATGTTTTCAATTTTGCTTTCATCATTTTGGGGAAAGAGTGAACAGGCAACTGGTGCAGTCTGCTACTTTAAAACCAAGTCAAGGAGAGTACACGTGTAGGAAAAACACATTCTGCATAGTCTTAACATCAGTGTCCTGCCTGCTGGAGAACTGTTTCAAGCATTGGTACCCTCCTGGGTATTGAAGCTAGGGAAGATTGCTTTCAAAGGAGACAGACCCACTAGGCCAAGTGCTCTGCTTCAGCACGAACATGATGAGAAAGCAAGTGGCTGTAAGGAAGTAAAAAAGGAGGCAGAGGAATAAAGCAGAAGGAGCTGATACAAACTGTCAGAGACAGATCTCTTTTTACCCTAAGAAAGAGAAAACTTGATGTGGATGTGGTTCTTACCTTTTTGCCTCATCCATTTTAAATTTAATTTTATTTTGGTCTCCTAATGTCTTTGATGGAAGCCCAAAGGCAGCCAGGCAGGTGACCTGAGGGTCGGATGCCAGGGAATAGTGCAGGGGACAGGGATGAGGATGGCCAAAGCTCCTCCTCAGCCAGAGGACTTGCCCAAGCCCTGTCTGTAAAGTGTGGCTGGTAGAAGGTGTCTTATGTACAGGGCACTGGTTTTATGACTTTACAATACATGTTAAAATGGGGCCAACACACCTATAAAGTTATAAAATGTGTTTATTACCAGTGTACTCCTGCCTGAAGTGTTCTGCTTTTATCTGTTGTCCTTGTGCCTGGAGAGCTGTTGCAGGATGAGTGATGCTGGAGCATCACTGGGAGGTTGAGGTCTGTAAACTGTTGAATAACACAGCAGAGTGACATTAAGCACTGTCTGTGGTCCTGCTAATAGCCCCACAGACTTACACTGGAGTTTGTAGGTACTTAATATTAGCAGGACAGATACTGAGAAAAGCAACTCTGAATTGGCCATACTTGTTCAAGTATTTTAAAAATTTTGGCAAACCTAATCAGGCAATTAGGAAATTAATGTAGTCTACATGCAGCAAATAAGTAACTCAAATGATAATATTTGTATTATCAAGGTTGATATGTTTGCATTAAGTGAATTTGTTTTCCATGTGAGCATTCAGCTATACTGTAGTTTTATGTCACAAAACAACTTGTCTGGTGAAATACAGTTTTTCAGATTTTGTAAGTACAATACTAAGTTCACATGGATCTGGTCATTTGAATATTTCTGAAGGGTTAGTCATTAAATGGCTTCTGCAGAATTTTCTTTTAAACTCGGTATTTTACTTTTTTTTAAAAAAAACCCCAAGACATGTATGACTGTCTACATTTTATTTTCATTAGTGATTTTCAGCAGTTTCTTCTGTGTCTTTGACAGGTACCTTTTGGTCCTCTTGCCTTCATGCCAGGAAAGCTTGTCCACACCAATGAGGTCACTGTTCTGCTTGGGGACAACTGGTTTTCAAAATGCTCAGCAAAGCAGGCCATTGAGCTGGTTGAGCACAGAAAAAAACGTATGTATGCTTCTGAACATAATTTAATAGTCAAAATGATGTATCTTTGTATTGATATATAAAATTAGTGACATCTACGCTGTTCACCTTTTTTCGTGAACTCACAAACAGGAGTCTCATTCAGCTGTAATATCAGTTTAGCACCTTATTTTCCATCTTTACTTGACAGTTGATTGAATACTTCTAATTAGAAAGGCCAAACCAAACTAAAAAGCACCTTTCACTTTTCTTTAATGTGACAAATGCTGTGTTCTCTCCCAGAAAGTGGACACCATGTAGTGCTTTTTTTCTTAGTTAGCTTATTCCCTATATTCTGTTCCCTTATTTCATTTCTTGTTTCTTTGCTGCCTTGTCCTCTGTTTTGGTTGGGCTTTTTTGTCTGTATAATTTTCCAGCTTTCTTCTCCCTCTGTACATACTTTCCTCCTGTCTGTTGGGTTTTTTTCTCACTTGCTGCTCAGCAGCATTTCTGCCTCCTGTCCTTGACATTCCTGTTCATTGGTGTGGAGTGATCCACTGGATCTCCCCAGTTCAAGTGCAGTTGATCACCACCAAATTCATCTTACAGAGCAGCACATCACAGAGGCAGACAGGCAGTTCCTGGGTTTGTTTCCAGCTCTTTTTAGCTGGTGGTGAGATCTTGGCTTTGAAGAGCCAAGAACTACCAGCAAGTGCTGTGCATGGCACACTTTGCAACCTCTTTGTGTTGGAAAGACTGAGAGCCTAAAATATTTGATGTAAATGTCAAAGAAGGAAAAGCACAACAGAATGGAAAATAAATTGGTGCCTGTTAGCCTTTGCTGTTTGCTTCAGATAAGCATTTGAGTTGATTTTTTTCATATTGGTTTTACCTGTAATCTGTCTCATTCCTGAGTGAGTGCTCACTGCAGCTTTGCCCCGTGTATTTTACAACTACCACAGCTATTTACACTGAATTTTTGTCTGACTTCAGCTGTCCATGTTGCTGCCTGCAGCAGAACACCCTGGAGCTTCCCCATCTGAATAAGTTTTTTTTTTTTTAATTTTGTGCAGGGAATATCTGTGTAAGAAAAGTTGGGGTTGTTTTATAAAAATTCATTTGCTGTATTACTTTATAATATTCCTTTATGAAGAGCACTGTCAAAACTATGTGATTTGTATATTTTACCTATTATCTTTCTTAATCTGGTTCTCATGACACAACTTTGCAATTTTCTTTCTTACTGAACTGAATCTACATTATTTATTGTGACTCTTATGAGATCTCAGATCCACATCTTTTTCCTTGGTCATCTGATATTTTTTTCAGTGCTGCAGAATATTTTTGTCACTGTTATATTCAGTGAAATCATTTGACCTTTGCATAGTAGATGTTTGAACATTAAGTAGTCTGCTGGGAGACACACAATAAATGCTGGATTCTTTCCTTTATGATCTTTTAAATTGCATTTAAAATACAAACTCAGAAATACTAATTTCTTTTAAAGCAAAATAGACATTGATGCTGGATATAAAGCCTCCATTCAGCTGATAGTTCACTTCAGCTGTGTGATGGCTGCCAGTGGGAGGCTCCAAAACACTGATATTAACTAAAAACTTTTTTTTTAAAGGACTGTTTTCAGTTTGGGATGATAAAAAACGTATTAGTACATATGATTCTGAAAAAAAGATACTTCTTCCCTAGATATGCTTTTCTCCCTTAAAAACACAACTGACTTAAACTCTTTAAACCATTTTCATACTATATGAATGCAACTTAGAGAAGAATACTGGAGATTTTATTAGTTTGTTCTAATCTGAAAAATAGTATGTGAAAGACCTGTAGGACACTACTGTATAATAGGAATTGGCTGCTTTTGGCACAAATGTGCAAGACTGATGTTTGGCAAGTGTTAGTTTTGAGTCTCTTTTGTGTATTTATTGCACTGGAGTTATTTTCCCAGGTATGACTTCTGATTTCACTGGCATTTTGTGAGCAGAGGCTCTTCACAGTTTACAGGGTGTATTGGGCATTACCATTACGTTGACACAACGTGATTTGATTTTTAGTACATAATCTTTTTGTTTTGGACATAAATTCAGTGAGTAGGTCACACCCGCTGGAAAGGAGGGCACGCTCAGTGCAGGGGATTACACTGCCAGCAGTCCCCAGCGTGCCAGGGGGAAGGTCCTCACACAGCAAAGCTTTTTAAGCATGTGCTTAAGGCCAGTGTGTGCTTAAAGGCTTTTGATATATAGGAACTGGGGTCTGAACAGAGCAAAGAAAGGCTCATGCCGAAATAAAGCTGGCAATATTTGTTGATGGTTTGCTTCTTCAGTGACCTACATTTTTTTTTTTTTATCTAATACTACTCTATTTAATTTAGATGGGTGTTTTTTCATAAGTAGCTGGTCAAATCTGTTCAGATAACTGAAATGAACTTAATTAGTACAGCACTGGTAATTCAGTGCTTTACCAGAAATTAGGAGATATAAGGAAATAAATACAAGACATACATTTTCATTGCATGTCATATCTCGTGTGTCTCACTCTCCTGAATGGTGAGAAGTGGGAGAGCATCTGTTCAGGGTTTAAGTTTTCTGTTGGGACTGGCTCTTAGGTAGAAGAGGGTAAGAGATTCCTCTAACTCAGTTCTGAATTTTTTTCTTGCTGGTTCTGAGGAGTTATTGCCTTTGACTAATCTGACGTGGGTCTGCCCATTGGAGACCTCTGGCCCCACTGCCCTTTGAGCACATCAGTGCCCCAACAGTTAATTTAATCAAGGCTCACAGGACATTTTCTTCACAGTTATATTCCTTCTGTGTGTGTTGGATGCATGCAAGAATGGAGAATATGAATTTGCATGCTTAAGCAGCAATAGTGCCAGATAAATCAAACAATATCAGTGAGTATAAAGCCTTGGAAGTTAGGGGTAGCAATAAGAGTGTACTATATATAAAAGCTTTAAATATTACTTAGCACTAATTAGGTCATCCTTTTTGTCTTAGTAGTTTTGTTAAATTTGCTTTTTAAAGGAGAACGAGTGAAAAAATGTTTGCTTCTGTGGAACAGAGAAATGCCCAGCCACAGCAGATTAATTTCTTGCTTAAAATTTATTTAATTGAAAGGAATAATTGAAGGGTGACTGTACTGAATTTTGAATGTACTTTAACTGACATAGCTGTAGAAAGCTGTATTTTGGGGATACATTTTTGTTTGCTTAGCTTTTGATTTAGATGCAAACTGTTCAGCACTGTGATTGGTTGAAATGTATTTGGTAAAATTTGGGACAGTCACTCATGTCAAATGTTACTTTTTCATAAAATATTGATCACGTTTTCTTGAATAATATTTGAGTTGCAGTAGATCTTTGATTTGCTGTGCATATTTTTGACATTTGAGAGGTTTAGTTACTCCCCAAACTGTTAATAAATCTAATGAAGTTTATGGAATTACCAAGTATATTTTTAATTGTTTTAAAATCATTGCAGTTTGATAAACCAGGTAGTACAGATAATGGGAAACACTTTACACATATGTTTGTGTGTAAAAATGTGAAGAAATAGTGAAGTAGATTAAAGGATATGCACACCAAATTCCATTAAAATAAAAGAAATTAGCTTTTTAAGTATGTCACAGTTTAGCACAACAATAATGCAGTTGTACTTTTTTTTCTCCTACAATTATCTTGCTTAAGGTACTTCATAATATTTCTGTTCTCCTCAAGGCAAGACTGTATTGTCTCAGTATTCAAAGAGGAAATAAAGATTCTTTTTGTGAATATGGGATTATATCTTTTACGTGTTTGTGATGATATAAATTACATTTTTTCTCTATATCAGTAATCGCATTAATTCTTTAAGATGGGAAATTTTTCATTACAATAGTCCCTGTGGTAGTTACTATAGAAAAAAATTAAATAGATTTTTCTTGTAAATATTTGTGGATTAATTCAGTATGCTAGGTATTCCAAGAGTCTAAACACTTTAAAAGGTGGGAAATTAAAACATGCACACAGAACTAAGAGTGGTTTTATTGTGTTAAAAATTTATCAGATTAAAAAAAAATCCCACTTAAAGGAGAATTGTTGAACTACTTAGCAATTGTGTCTTCAGTATATGTAAGAATACCCTTGCAGTGTCATGCTGCAAATGAATTCATGAAATGAAAATACTGATTACATTAACATACAGTATTGTGATAGTACCCAATTGTAAATTGCAGTATGTAACCTTTAATACAAATATTTGTGTCAATCAAAGTTGACCGATAGCTTGGTATACAGGCTTTAAAAGATACCATTGTTTTTAATAAGATGATCCGGGAGGATGAGGACCAGTTTGAATTTGTTCCTTATCAGCATTTCCAGAAAAAAAGGATATTGTCTCCAAAATACATGATAGAAAGGCTTTCCATTTCCCATCTGTGAATGAGTGAGGCCTTTAGAGGTTTCAGTGTTTCATCCAAGGGTGAAAATAACTTCCTTAATATTCTAAAGAATGTAGCACAACTTGTCTACTCGCAATTTTGGGGGTAAAGAACAAAAAGTGCAGGCAGTGTTACAAAGAAATTTAGCCATTACTTTTCCTTATTAAAAAATTTAGCCACTGCTTTTCTTTATTAAAAAAAAATAATAATTTCTGTTCTTTTTCCTGCATGCCAGAGAATTCTGCCTCACTGTGCTTTTGAACTTTTTTTTAACCATTTTTTGCAATTATCACTTTTTAGTTTGATAACCTCCATCAGTTCCTTCCTTACCCTTGTTAAGTTAGGAGCTGATTCAGTGGAGTGCTAAGTGCTCTAAATTTGCTCTGCAGTTCCCAGGAGGTGTTTGGTTTCTCACAGGACTACGGCCTGGGTATTTTAACCAGAACACAGTGGAAAAAAGTAAGAAGCATAGACTCCTTTCTCTAAGTTACATACTGTGATCCAAAGAAAGCCTTACCTTTTCATAGTTTTTACTGGACAACAGAGGAGTTATCTGAATGCCAGCCACCCTTCTTCATTTAGGAGGAATTCAGATGTATTCACATAATTCTAGCAATTACATAGGTGTGTTGAACCTAAGAGGGAAATGTGGTGCATTTACTTAGTGTTCCTAAGACCAAATTGCTTGTACAAATTTTTACAGAAGAAATGACTTTGGTTTTGATACCAGGGGAACATGGAAAACAGAATGAAAATTGTCTTTAAATGATGCAAAGTTCCTGCACAAAGGATTGCATTGCATTTTAAAAGACTAGTGCAGTTGCTGTTATAAGGAATGAATTTATGTGTCTTGTTGCAAGCACAAAGAGAGCTTAAATCCATATACACAAAGAGCCATCAGGATTCTCTTTTAACTCTTAAATCCATTTCTAGAAAAATGAACAGGAAAGAATAGAAAAACAGAGAAGGGTGTTTTGAAAAGCTTCTGGTAGATCCTGCTTTCTGCAGAACTGCAGATCTTACTTGTTTCAAGTAGCCTGTGATAGTTTGTTGGAAAATGATTGGCCACAAAAAATTCCGTTGCTTATTAAATATGTATTTATTGAAATACATATAAAAATCGTCAGGTGATTGATCTACTTATTCAGACCCTTAAAAGCAAGAAAATAAGTAATGGACTTCAAACAGCACACCATAAACTCAACCCATTAATAGTACTTGCAGTTGTGCTGTAGTGTTGTACTTTTGCAGGGAAGTACCTTCCATCTCCAAAAGAATTCAGGAGTGGAGCCATGTGCATTGGTTTGTATGATACTTCACCTCCAGCCTCAGTACCATTAACATGGTCTGTTAACAGACTGCATGATAGGCATTCTTGTTTTGTTCAGGGGTCAGTAATAGTTGGGCTAGAAATTGCTGATTGGATTCTGCATGCAAAATGCTGTTCTGTGGGTCTCCCATGTAACTTCCCTTCTGCACCTGGAGTGAGGTGGTGGCAGCCCAGCATTTCCATGGTGGAAAATGCCAGCTGTTGAAGTGCTGCCTTCAGGTTGTACCTCCAGGTTC
Organism: Corapipo altera; assembly: GCF_003945725.1. Taxonomy (NCBI): domain Eukaryota; kingdom Metazoa; phylum Chordata; class Aves; order Passeriformes; family Pipridae; genus Corapipo; species Corapipo altera. The sequence continues at coordinate 644,428 of NW_020884959.1, forward strand.
TTGCTCTGGAGGAACTGAGTCAGTAACAGAGGTAGGTGGTTGTTCTCTGGCCTGTATCAACACTCTGGGTATAACTGTATTAACCCTGGTTACCTTTTACTTGAGAAATATTGTTAGGCTGCGAGAAGATCTTGACTCTAAATCTCAGTTGCATACAGAATTCTTTGTTATACTTAATTTAAAATTTCTGTCCCATCACCTATCCTCAAAGGAGATTATTTCCTAACTTTCGTGTGTTTTTTCTGTTACATATCCACGAGACTCCCCTGAAGGCTAACGGAACCTAGTGAGGTGCACTAGGCTTCAGCTTTGTCTCAGTTTGTCCTGTTTCACAAAGTCTGACTTTTCAAAATAGATCAACCTGTTCTCACTATTCTTGTCTGTTCTTACTATTTAAATCCCAGTGTAACACACAGTTTCCAGAAGTAACTAAAATAATGTCTATGATTCCCCAAATCCTTATAGACAACACTCCAAGGACATTAATGTCAAACTCAGATAATTAAAATTTGTATCCAGCCAGGCTAATTAACCCATTAAAGCCAAAACGCATAGATGAGAATTTGTGTCAGTTTGGCATTAGTACGTTGTCATGTCGTGTAAAATCTGGTTTCGGTGGACTTCATTTCAACAATATGAAATGTGTTCCCCAATTATTTGCTCCTCTACCAGTGTATTTGTAGCAAGGAGAGGGCTGCTTCTTAAAAATGACTAATCGTGGTGTAGGAAATCCAGTCAAGTCCTTTCAGACTAATAATGGAGCTGGGAAGGAGTGATCTAAATGTAAAGAGATCTTGCTGCCTGGAAATATTCAAATGCTACTGTGTAGAGGAAATCTACATATCCTGATTTCTGGTTCAAATACCTTTTCCTTTTGGCAGTTCTGGAAAACAGTCCTGGAGGCTCTGGCTGGTCTGTGGGGCTGAACTATCTTTCCAAGTGGTTTAGCTGAGACATGTAAATAGGAACTATGCGGGTTCACCTGAAAGCCATGTCAGACTTTGCTCAGATTATTGGATGTGACAAAGTTGGACAACAGCCTCTGGTTCAATCCGTCTTAAAAGGCTCTAAGAAGCTTAAACCACGGGGTAGTAAGAGGAGGAGACTGTGGAGCCTCCCTTATTCTACTGATATTTTTATGGGGGTCTCAATTAATAAAAAAACCCCTGTAGTTTGTAGAGTGACTTGTTTCTCAGTAGTTACTGTGCATTTCAAAATTCAGTGAATTATGTTGGAGGCTTTTGGAGTGCGCAGTGGCAAGTTTAAAACACGAAACCCTGAGCTTGCCCTCCAGTTGGGTGAATGAGCCTTTTTCCAGGAGGCCCCTTCTTTGCTGAAGGGCCTGACCAAGGGAAAGTCTCTCCTTTGGCCAGGCAGGAATCTCGGTTTTCTGCTGGCAGGGCAAGGTGAGCAACCCGGTGGGGCTGAGTGGGGACACCCCGGGATGGAGCGTCAGGGTAATCCCAGCTGTTCGCTGCTGTGCCTGGGGCAAGTCACTTAAACTGTCTGTTTCTTCATCTGTAAAATAGGAGAGAGTAACTCTCACCTCCCTCACAGATTAGTTAATGCTTGTACAGCATTTTAAAGTAAAACACTGTGTGTAACTGCTCAGTGTCCTTACCTAGCGGAGCAAACCAACGTGCTCCCATCCGGAAAGCAGCATCACAGCCTGGTGCTCCAGGAGCAGCGTAACCTGGATGGCTGTTGAACAATATTTAGATATGCAGGCAATGAGTGAGACACTCGTGGTGTTTAAGAAACAGCTGAGCACAACGTTTACTATGAATGTAAGATAAAAACTTGACGAAAATCGATCCCAACTAGATGCTTATGTGTACTGAGAGTACCTTCAAGGGCTGAAGGCACAGGTGGGAACATTTTGTAGGAAAACTATCACCACCTCTCTTTTATTTGGACTTTGGAGGTGCATTATACACCAAAAGAAACTGTGGATGATGTTTATACGAATTAACTGATAATAAGAGCTGCTGTGTGTGATGGAGGATGAGGCAGCTCTCAAAGGAGTTGTGTGAGGGGAGCAGGACCCTGACTGTGTGTGGAAGGAGCTGTGTACTCTGATGGGTCTGTGTTGGCACTGCTCGAGACATCAAATACTTCTTGTAAATGGTATTTCATCCAGGAGGAAATGCAAATGCAGAGCTTTTTTCATAGAATAATCTTAAGCTATTTCCTAGAAACAGCCTAACTAATGGAGATGACTACACATTTGACACACAGGTTGCTGTTTGGTTTAAAGGTTAATGCTTTTGAAATACTCCAGAAGTCTGAGCTGTGCTTCTTGTTGGAAAGGGTGGACTTTGCTTGAATAGCTTTTCCAAAATGCCTAAAATTCTTTCTAAACTATTTACTGCACATAATACATTTTTAAGGAATTGTATTTGAGACACTGTGAGATATCAATAAGGAGAAAAGCATACAATACTGAATCTGATAAAATTGGGATGAGAGTAATCCCACACACTTAGTGGTAGTTGTTTTCCCTTGACTGTTTCATGCATAATTCTCTCTTCTGCATGTGTAGAGGGGGAGGAAGAATCTGAACCTTAGTCTGAGTCACTAAGATTTTATTTTGTAAGTACAAGTACAAACTCATTTTGTCTACTTAAAGGCATTTTCTAATAATTTTGTGGTTATTAGTATATTTTCACACATCCTTATCTGAAAGGCCTATCATTATATGAAATGCAATCTCTGAAACATTTACTACTGCATACCCTAGCCAGAAAACTGTATGGGGAGTAGCTGTGTTAAAACTTTTTAGGATTCGCCTCAAGACCAGAGAGATACTTAATTAAATATTAAAGTAACAGGCAAAAGGAGAGTTAAGAGTAAAAAAAACTGAGAATTGTTTTGAAAGTGATTTTTCAGCTGGAATATTTTGTGGTTGTTGTCCCTCATTACACATTCCTCTCTGTAGAATGGGAAGAGCAGGATGCTCTACCATACTTCTATACGGTGAAAATAAATAATTTGGGGTGTATGAGGGTTTTTTATGTGCTACAGTACTGGTGATCACAGATCATTAATGAAGAGAAGCAGTGCTGAGGCAGGAGGTAGCCAGATTCATGGAGTGAGCTCTTGCTTAAAAAAGTTTCTTGGAGTGTGACTTTGATGACCCTGTGTTAGAGAGGATCTTTTTGCCTCCTTCATAGTATTGTATGAGACATCTTCTTGTATTGCTTTAATGATTTCAGAAAAGAGTTTTAAAATAGAAAATCAGCTTACTTCTTCACAAAGGCTTTTAGCTCCTTCAGGGTATATAGGACCAGTAGGTGCAAGGTCTTAGAGATCCTCTGTTGAAACTAATTTATGTAGTAAGTCTTCCCTCCTGAAAATTTGCATTTGTATTAGTTTTGAGTTGAACAAAGAGTGCAAGTCTATTAATATTATTAGTATAAGGCTTTAATTGTGCCCTCTTTCCCCCAATTCTTAAGTCTTAGCAAAGCTGTGTTTCCTTTTCAGGCAGTTATGACCTTCTTCTTTTGCAAATTAG
>NW_020884959.1:652941-732941 GCF_003945725.1 Corapipo altera
TCTGAAAATAGCATCACTTGGACATTTTTAGGAGGAGCAGTAGTTTGTGATTTGCAGAGGGCTGAGCTGGGCAGTTCACTGTTATGTTTTTCTAGAGTAAATCACAGTAATCTCTGTATGCCAAGGCTGACTAAGGAGGTGTCTCTCCAATGCATAGATGTCATTGCAAAATAGGAGGAGCAGCATTCTGGGAAATGCTTCCCACTGTATTAACAGTGGATGCTGTGGATGCCAGCTCAACCTTTCTGCAACTATTTTGTATCCTAAACTTCTGTCATCACCGTTGTCCTTTGAAACCCTCTTAATTTTTCTTGAAAATCTGTAAGTGGGAATTACCTGAGTTTTCTCACAGTACCAGTGTGTACTGAGATTGAGAGAGAAATAAGTAAAAGAACAACTTAGTGATTATGTTGAAGCAGCCTGGGCTTCATTGGTTTTGTTCACATGGAAATGGGCTGTATCTCTGAGGAAGACAAAAACAAGTACCCTGAACACCTCATTAGTTTATTGTTGAGTCTTCATTTTCTGGATTTTAATACTTCACTTTTTTTCATTAGTGTATGAGGTTAATGGTGATGCTGTGGTAACAGTGAGAGAGCACAGTGGATGTTGGTATAGAAGGTGGTTACCCTCTGTTGTCTCTGAGATCTGACCTGGTTTCCTAACTGACAGAAGTGTTAGAATTAGGAGGGAAGATGACTGGCACGTTGAAGCACTTGCTGGTGTTCAGGAAGCCCTGTGCTTACCTTGGTAGTCAAGTCCGTGGTTAATACTGAAGGGTAACAGAAAGAAATTAGGAGAGCACAATTTGAAAATCAAATTGAAATAGATCGTTAACTAATCCTTCCAAATTTTATTTATTAATTTTGTAATTATACTGAATGAAATGCTCACAAGCTGCTCTGATTGCTTGGCTTACCTCAATTTATATTCAAATCTCAATAAAATACATTTCAGCCCTTTCTTAATGAGATGATGAAAAGTGCTATCCCATGCAAGAGTAGGGGACACACATTCCAACATTACTTGCAGTCACCTGTTTGCTTTTTAATGTTGCTGTTGAATTAGTATTTAACTCAGGATTAAAGTATAAGCTGACGTATTTGAATAAGGATATGTTTAAGCCACGAGTTCTTAAAATTTAAAAAAAAAAAATGGCCGCACAGTTGGTTAATGGAGATTTTAAAACTTGAAGGATGCTGAGCAACATCGTATTGGTGTTGATCAGAATCACAAAGCGGTGTCAAAAAGACCCACAGAGATACTGGAGTTCCCACTGCACAGATGAAACATGGAGTGTGTTTGTGGCAGTGGTGGAAGGGGATGGGTCTCAATCCTGTAAAGAGGTGCGGGAGCTGCGTGGGGGTGGTGATGGCAGAGAGCAGGGAATTCCCCTTGGGAACCTGCCTGGGACCACTCAGAAACAGCTCCTGGGAGCTGATGGTTTTGTGGTGAAGGGGGGTTAAAGAAACAGTCCTGCCCTTCACCCAGACAGGGCTAAAGCATTAGTTTTGTTGGTGGGCAGTTTGTTCCCTATGTGCTAGACAGCACTCAAACAGGAAAAAGTATTCCCCATCCTCAATGGATGCACCGTTTTATGAGGTAGCAAAGCTTTTAAATGCCAGCAAGAACTTGTCAGTGACTACCATTTGCTCACAAGTGTGTATCTCAGGTCACCTCTGAAGCTATAAGTGGGGTTTATATTTATTATTTCTGAAAGGCAGATTTATGTATGCTTTTCACAGTCTTTTTCACCAAATAAGTGATTCATAATGACTGGATTTGGGTCAGATTTTCCAGTTGACTCTGGAGATCATTTTTAATGGTCTTCATTGTCAATTTAAAAAAAATCCAAAACAAAAAGACTCTGCTTTTTGAATATAGGTGACTTTATAAAAAGTGAGCTAGAGTACAAACTAGGTTTGTTTTCTCAGTTAATAAAATGTGCTGTTAATGGGACAGTGAACAAATGTCACATTCGCATGTTGGTATCTATCAGAGCAAATCAAGATCTACTGTTTGGCACAAGAGGTAAAAAAACCTACATTGTAATAAAACTGTCACAGGATCAGTGTCTCCTGCTTTGTAAATAAACATCTCTGCTTTGCCTCAGTATTTCTGTAACATCCGGAGACTATTATCCTGTGCTGGTGCTCTGGTTCATTGACAGTTTCACTTAAACAGTTAAACAATAATTTGAAATGGAAAACGTTCTGCCCATATTCCTTAACTCCATTGTGGGTTTTTTTTTTTACCCCAGCGTTTTCTGTTGGATTTTTTTTGCCAATTGCTTCAGTAATTGCATCTTACTTTTTGTTACACAGGAAAATACCGAACTGCTCACAGACCTCATTCAAAGCCCAAAGTATCAAATGTTTTTGAGGTAGATTTTCAAGCAAATGGAAGTGATACAAAATCAATGGGCCGTTTTCAGTCAGAGGAGGAACTGTGGGCCCGCTTAGAAGAGCTCGAGAGACAAGAGGAGATCCTTGGTGAACTTGACAGGTACAGGGCTGCTGTGCACAGGCAGGGCTGGAGTTCAGAAAACTGTAGGGGTGTGATGCTGTTGGTACACATAGGATCTCACTGTGAGTGCAAATATGCAGTTAAAATCATAATAGGTGGAAGAGGGGTGGAACATGAACAAAGCATGCATTGCAATGTCAAAGCTGCCAAAATCTGCCACTGTGGAACCGTGGCAGTCCAGCATTCTGGTATTTTATCTTAGAGATGATAGAAGAGGGGGAAGTGAAATTCATTTCCCACAAGTTAGGAAAATCCGTCATTTCCAGTGTGGGAGTTACACATTTAGTGCTTAACAACACCCTTGGATCTGTTCTGATTCTGAAGCAATACATGTGTTGTTAGCCATGATGTCACAGTTTTGATATTTGCAGGTGACATGGAAAAGACCTAGTGATTGTTAGAGAGTACCAAGAAGTTCCACAGTCTGGCTAAAAAAACAGCACCTGGCTAAAAAAAGTTAGGTTCAGGCTTGCTCGTATTTCATATGTTTGTGTCTCTCAAGAGCTTGAATTGCTGCAGTTCACTTAAATATTTTTCATTCCATAGGATGCCTGATACAGTTGAGACAAATGGAGAAGATGCAACCTCTTCTGAAGAGGAGAAGGAAGATAAGAGAATAGATCTGAATGGGACATATAGGGCAGAAGACTGTATTACTCAGGGCAACTTCCATAAAGAAGTAACAAACTCAGACTTGTTTGGGGGCCAAGTTAATGGCTCTACTTGTTATCACAGTGATGAGGAAGATGATGTAGATGTTGGAGATAACTCTATTCCAACTATTTTTTTCTCTCACACTGTTGAACCTAAAAGGGTTTGTATTTCATTATTTTTATATTTTGTTCAAGAGATTGCATAAAACATATATACCATATATAAAACAGAAAATTCTAGCTCATGTAGATGAAGTAGAACGCTAACGGTAGGTGACATTTGGATATTTTTCAAATGCTTGAAACCCACTGTTTAAATCCTGCAGTTCCAAATATGGTATTAAAAAAAATTATCTTGAAATGTCTAGCTTGCTGTTCTGGCTTCTGGCTTTGTAAAAGGGAGTATCCTGTCTAGGATTTTTTAGAATTACTTTGTACTTGCCTTGAAATTGACCTTTGAACAGCTCAGCTGTTGAGCAGAGTTCAAATAAGAAGATTGTCATATATTATATGCAAAATACGTGCACATTAGTGCAAAGAAATGCCCCAGCCTAGTGCAAGTGGTAGAGAATAAACAGTTCATACTGTGAATGTTGCCATTCATACATTTGTTTAACTTATCTATGCTTCCTAGTCCCCAGCTGCTCGGGTAGGAGAACATCAGAAGAGCCAGTTCATCTGAAGCCTGGTGATTGTTGATTTTCTGGTCTAGACCATTGTTTGTGTTCAATTTTCAGGTAAGAATAAACACAGGAAAAAATACTACTTTGAAATTCAGCGAAAAGAAAGAAGAGGCCAAGCGTAAGAGGAAGAACAGCAGTGGCAACGGCCACGCAGCTCCAGACCTGCCCAACATCAAAACCCCAGCAGACATTTACCGGTGTGTAATTCATGGCTTTGGCACGTGAGCTTCCTTCTCTCTTCACTTCTGTCCACCTGTAGTGTGAAACCAGCCCACAGTTCCCTGAAACAAACAGCTGGAACCGAGTTTAGTACTTAAAAATGAAAGTTTGTGGCTTCTGCATGGTTGCCGTTCTTGCATGTCCATAAAACATTTCTGAGCTTAACATCTCCTTTTCCAAATGGCAATCTATGATTTACCTGCTTTTTCAGAGCTTCTGAAATTGAGGTGAATTTGCCAGTGCATCCTATGCTCAGAAAGGAATGCAGCAGTTATGTTGTGCATTCTGTTTAATTCCATGTCATTTGCTTCTGTGTTTGTTTTCAAACAGAACCGACCAGATCTACCACTTTTAATATCCCTCCTTTCCCAGTTACTAATTTTCTGTGGTTTGCCTCTTCCTTTCAGTATCTTCAGAACATATTTAGGTCTTTGTTTGCCTAGTTTCTCTTCCATTTTCTCTCCCTGACTTCAGTACATCACTATCTCTATTCTACATAAAAAATACTGCTCACCTGCAGGACACCCACACACAGAGAGTTTGAAAAACAATGTTTGGCTTACAGGATTGTATACAACACTAAACTAAGGTGACAGGAGAGCTAAACAAGTATTTAGGTCTGTAAAGATAAACACAGACACCTATTAGATTGGTTGATTAAGTGCTTGTGAAAATCACACTGCATTTCTATGTCAGTGTATTTCAGTACCTAAATATATTAAAAAGCGTGTCACAAAGTGTGAAAAGTAAAACCACATCCTGTAATTGCAGCTGCTGGGGCTGAAGTAAAGGATTCTTTCGTGGTGTTCTCCCTGAGCTATGTGAGGGAAAACTCCATTTTCTGTGGAGATATATTCCCATAAGTGCCTGATGAATAAAGCTGTTAGAAACAAGTAACACCCGTAACACTCATCCAGTCATTGGGCTCCTCCTTTATGAGTTTGATAAAGTTGGCATTGTCTTGTCTTTCTCTTCCACCCAACCTTGACTTAAGGCATGGAGATGAAGTACAAGCTGTAGGAAGAGCTGGTTTTGTCAGTTTACAGTCTGTTAATACTTGAAAAGTGTCTTACTGTTGATATGAACTTAAAAGCTGATTTTTAAATTATTTTTTTTTAACTTAAAGCAGAATATGACACTTGTCAGGAAAAAAGCTCCATCCTTTCCACCTACAATGAATGTTTTTTGGTTTTTTTATTCTACATTTGACAAGTACTCAACTCTGAAATACCTTGTGACATTGTGATCTTCTGAATCTCTTTACAGAAATAACCCTGATAATCATTTAGTTTACCTTTCTTCTAACTTTTTGTAACTCACATTATTCTGTTTTCTAACATTTTTCAAAAGGCTATACATTTTCTGCTGAAAGAATGTACCACTTAATGCTTGAATCAAGGGCATAACAGCGTTTGCTCTGCAGAATTGACTCTTGTGCATTGGTAAATAAAATGCCTCAGAAGGTACAGTATTGTGATTCTGCAGCAAAAAAGTTGGAAAAGCACATCATAATTAATTTGTACAAAAGACAAAGCAAGATCACTGTAAATTTGTCATCTGATCCTGAAATGGTTTATTAAAGCTAACATTTTCCTTTATAGAGTCTTTGTTGATGTTGTGAATGGAGAATATGTCCCTCGTAAATCAATTTTGAAGTCTCGAAGCAGAGAGAACAGTGTTTGTAGCGATACCAGTGAGAACAGTGCTGCTGAGTTTGATGACAGACGAGGAGTTCAGAGGAGTATTAGCTGTGATGAAGCTACTCAGAGTGACAACAGCGAAGGCATACTGGAGGAAGAGGAGGAGGAGGGGCAGCAGCAGCTACTGAAAAAGCTTCCTCCCTCTTCAGGGACAACTGAGGTACAGTTTTTAATTAATTATTGATTGTTGGCAGGGATAAAAATGAGAAATCTAATGACTGTAGTTGCCTATACCATGAGTTTGATTTCTTTAAAATAATTTTCTAACTCCTACCTAGTTTGCTTCAGAAGGACATTATCAGGTGACAGGCATCTGTCACACACATCCCAGGGACAGAGGGGAGGAGCAGTTCAGATGGCTTCTCTGATACCTGAACCTCTTCCATGAAGATCCCACAAAGTAGTCACTTCCTGGTGTTACTGAAACCAGTGTTCTGTCTGCTGGGTCATCCTGAACATTTCACTGCAGGACATACAGCAGGATTGAAAGAAAAGAAAAAGAGAAAAATCTGTGCTTTGTAACTGATGAGAGGGAAGAGTTGATTCTCTCACCTGTGTTGCACAGCTAATAGACAGCTAGTTTCTAGCTGGTGGTTTTTAATTTTTAAAACACATAGATATCAGCTGAGTTATTATTTTGACTTGCCAATAGCAGAGAAATTGCCCAGTGGAAGGAAACGTTACACTGCTACTCATCCCATTCCAGGCTGGGGCCATTAGTGATCCCAAACAAATCCGTTTTCACATGTTTGAAAAGTTCAGAGCTTCATCATAAAGGAAAGAGACTGTACAGTATAAGGAAAAATTTACAGTGGTTTAGTGACCAGGTGAATACAAGAATTAAATGTAGAAATTCATGGCATAGCATATGTAAGAACTTAACACTAATTTTTTCAAACTAGATAAAACTTGAGTTTTCAGTAGTTCCCAATGCAGTGGGCAAGTTCAATGAAAACACTATTTTTAGAAAAATTATTTTTTGTCAAGAAATGAAGTCCTCATAAAAGCTATTGTTTATCATCGTTTTTCAAACAAACAGCTGCAGAGGAATCCAGGCAGGATGTGAAGATTCATGGTGGAAGATTTATCTGTACAGTTAGCACTTCACGTTGTATACTTTCTGGAATATATTTGCTATATTTTTATAAAACATCTAAGTACACTTTAGATGTTACCCATCAGTCCATTATCTGAATCTGACATGTTTATTCTCTACAATGTAATGTATTTTCTAAGTAACTGAAAGAGAGTGAGCAAAACACTCCAGTCAGACGTCCCTTCCTAAATGCTGTTGTTTTGCTTTAGCTTGTTTCTGTGGGTGTTTGAAGTGCATTATTTCTCCATTATCATTTGCAACACGCTAACTTTTTTTTATTTCTAATTTTACCGCAGTGGTCTTAGTTTGTATTTTGCTTACCTGGTTTTGAAAATGAGCTGCTTGTTAGAACGACGCAGTTGTGTACAGGCACAGCTTTAGGCACACTTTGTCTATTGGAGCAGAAAACAAAAAAACACTGCTTTTTTGCAGGTCCTGCAAGAAAAGAATGGCTGGTTTGTTTTGCTTTGTTTTTCTTGGTAACTGAGTTATGAAAAAGCAGAACTAAGCATAGTGACTAAATCTGGTGTGCATTCCTTTGTGCCCAGTATGAGCATCAGACCTTGGATGTGAACTGCTTCCCCTTGTCCTTGGGCATTCTGAATTTTCTGGTTTCAATACACAGTGGATGATTTGTTCTTAAATATGTTTATAAGAGTAGTTCTGAGCTGCTTGTTTCCCCGTGTTTTCCAAGAATCATCGTCATTTCTTAGCTAAGTTAAAAAGGATTTAGTCATATAATCAGCTGCATATAAATTATAATTTTTAAACATTACATGTTTTTATTAGACCTTTTATAGAGAGAAATAGTTGGAAGCAAGTTTGCTGTTCTCTTAAGTATAAATTGCTTTCACCATTTTTTGATCATATTTGGTAAGGAGAAAAGAACAAACAAAATATATGCTTGCCAGTTCATACACAGTGTGTCAGCTTGATGCAATTAGAAGACACTAAGTCATAAAACATGACGTATGATGGAAATGCTGACATACTTCAACTTTGCAAAGTCTCTCCATTTCTGATCCAAAATGAAACTGTGTATTACATCAGCTGTTTTATTTCTTGAGCATGTGTCAGTGAGGAAGCAAATTTTTAGATCATTTATGCAGTAGGAATGAGATTAAGTAGTACTTTTAAGACACTTTCAGTCATCTTTGAACAAGCTATATTTTGAGGTTAATTACAATTTGGTTACTTATGCAGGGAACAATCATTGATTTAAAGATATTTCTTTACTTTTGATTAAAAGAAATAACAATCCTAATCAGGCTAATATAGGGTAATGACCTTATGGGCATAGCCTCACATTTGCATTTTATTAGCTCATTTTGAGTATTCTCTTCTGTTGTAGGCATTTTCCGGAACTGTTATAGAAAAGGAGCCTTTGTCTCCCTCCTTAATAACACACCCAGTCATCGCTCACCCAGTCCTGCCGACCATTCTGGAGCGAAAATCAGAGGAAGTTTTGTCCGAAGCTCCAGAAGAAACTACTAAGAGAATTTCAAAATTCAAAGCTGCCAGGATGCAAAAGACTAACTAAGCCGGCTGAAGCGCCAGTACTCTCGCCTAGTTTCACATCTCTTGAGGTTCTGTAGAGCTTCCTCTGTAACACCCAGCTAGTTAACAGGTCATCCAGTGCTAATTTGGCATCGGTTATCTCTGAAACGTTTACTGGCAACATTAAAAAAAACAAACACTTCAGTGTTGGAACACTTGAGTATTCACCTTATTTTGTCGGTTTCCCTGTGTGCTGTCAGCACCTTTGTATGTTTGCCTTACGATAGCAGCACTTGGGTTCTTTTTCAAAGACTGTTCCTTACATACATTGTTTTTGTGTTTAAACCTAAATACAGGCAGTTTTGTGCCAGCTGTGAGGTTCTACATACCATATGGACCATTTTAAGGAAACTTTTCACATTTCAAATAGGTTCACCAATTATATTGCATTACTTGCTTTAGCATTTTAAGACACACTTGTATTCACATTGCTGTAGGTTTTGCAACTAGATGTCTGCTAAAAGTTTTTTTCCTTCTTTCAAACCTCTCTGATCTCTCACTGTACAGATCTGTAAAATGCCGGGTTCATGTGCATTGCAGGGAAGTTTCTTTGATGGAAAAGGGTATTTTGTAAAATTAAATTTTCAGTAAAAAAGCTGTGAAAGTTGTGTGGTTTTTTTTTTTTTTTTTTTGCTTTACTACTAATTTGGAAACGCCACAGAGAGGTTTTTATTTTGAACTTGCATTTCTGGCTTGAAATGTTTACTACCACATGGACATAAAAGCAGTCCATTCTCTTCTGCCATTGTGTTTTAACCTCCTGCTAATGAATGTCCATGGAAATTGAATGCTCTTAAGGAGAGAAGCATAAACTCAGACTCTTGATTACAAAATCTCCTAGTTCTTTTGTATACTCAGAAAACATTGTAATTGTCTTGGGAATGCCCAGAGGGAGTCAGCACTAAGGAAAAATGTCTTAATGCTTCAGCTTTATTTCAAAATGCAACAGCACTGCAGCACTCAGGGTACAGTTTGGTGTATCCTTCTCATGACTGAGAGCAGTCCTGGCTTTAGGAGTCCCTGCCCAGCAGCTCCTTCCAGTCTTGCCATCCCCTCATTTTGCTGAGACAGGGACAAAATGTCGGGGCCACCCCTTGAATGATAATTGGTGACAGAGACGGGCTAAAAAAGCAAACTACTGGGTTTGGGTTTTCCGGTTTTTTTTGGTAGTTGTGTGTAGTTTTTTGAAGCTAGTGAGTTTCCTAATGTCTTTCTCAGCATGTCTGTATCAGCACAGTTAGAGGGGTAGTTATGTTGAGCAAGGACAAGGAAAAATGATGGCAGAGGACATGGGAGCTGGAGTACCTTGAACTGATGGTGCTCTCCAGCTGACATCATCAAACCACAGCCTGAAAAATGAGGCAGAAGGACTTGGGAGGTGTAAGGAGGGATTTGCTTTCAGCCACAGTTCTGTGGCTTTGTAAACGGGCAGCCTGAGAGCCAACAGCATGTGGTTTTCCCAGTCTTGGCCATCCCTGAGCCCGGCATCAGCTAATGCCGTTTCCTCACCTTCCCCTAAAATAACCGCGCCTTGCGCTCGTATCCTTTGCTCTCAGATCACAGCAGGTGAGCTCATAGTGCAGCTTCATGCATGAAAACACAATCACCAGCTCCCCCCTTTTCAACACTCTTTTCTCTCTGTGCTTGGGACTTCTTTCTGTAAGGTGACTTCTAAAGTCGGCTGCACTCCACCCAGCTCCGATGTTCCCTGCCAGGTGTTTGGGAAGGCACTGTGGTGTCATGGGCAGGAAACGCTGGCCAGGCTGTGGCAGCAGGAGGGCAGCAGCCCACCAAAACTGGGGGGCCACATCTCCCCCTCAGCACGGAACAAAGTGTGTTTTGCTCTAAGGAAAACTGAAGGGGAAGTTGTGCAGCCCCGCTGCGCCCTCACCACACTGCCTGGGAGGGGGCAATCGCCGTCTTTAAGAGATCCTGAGAATCACGTCGAAAGTGTTAATCATTAACTTGATTCATGCTCAAATGCGGATTTTTTTTTTTAAAGCATATTGCATTAGTACTAAAATAAGCCATCAATGCCAGTCCACCCTCTATTCACGGCTAAATATTTAAAGGAGGTTATTTATAGCTTCTTTAATGAATTCTTGGCTAAACAAAATGAAATTATGTCCTAGAAAAGTAGAAGCTATTTTGTAACCAGAACAGTGCAACTGTAAAATATAGTTCCATGAATATGTATTTTAAATAACAAGGGGTTGAGATCCAAGACTACCAGACATGGGTAATTAGAGGGAAACAGAGAGAAAGAAAGAAAGAGAGAGAGGAACCCCTTTAAAAAGATTTATTTAGATATCTTCTGAAATACTTCCCACTTGTAGTTACTTCAACAGAACCAAATGCCCCTTGTCACCATAGATCAGTTTCAAATCAAAATTAATTCTTTGCTTGTTTTCTTTTTTCCTCCCCTCCTGTTTTTTTACATCCCTGCTCACGGGGAAAAAGTAGGATAAATGCACCTTGGGTTTTAATGAATTATGGCCTCGGTTCAGGGAAGCATCCTTACTCAGGAATGCACTTTGGCATGTGCTTATGTCTCAAAGATTTTGTAAAGAAGAATGGATTGAACCACATGCTTAAAACTGAGCACATGAGTGTTTTTCCTAATAGGGAGCCTGAGTGTGTCTGTGCCTCTCTGCAGTATATTTAATTGTCAGAGGGCTCGGGGGCTGGAATGAGCCTTCATCTTTGGTCTCTTCACTCCAGCTTTACCAGCAGACTCACTGTGCGGTGCCTGGAGCAAGAGAGATGGCTGTAGGGGTTTTATAGAATGTTTATAAACACCAAACAACAACAGCAAAAATTAATTAAATCTATCAAAGCAGATAAAAATCGAAACAGTAAAAAATGATCATGTGAAGGCCTATATCTGCAAGGACCTAAAATCTGCTTTATGTGCAACACTGAAGCCAACAAGTGGCTGCAGATGACCACCAGTGCATGGGTGAAGCAAGCACAGGATGGAGCAACAGTTCCTCAAACCCAAGGCATGTAGGGATCTTGGTGGTAAATTAATCTGTTGATGAGTATCTTTTTGCCCCCAGTGCTGCAGTTAGAGATTTTACTCAGTTATGTAATAATAAGGGTACATTTTAATTCTGAAATTCCTTTGGTGACTTTGCTGCTGCTGGAAGGGCTCCTCGTCTGCCAAGGGCTCTGGACATGGGGCTGAGGAAGGAGTATTGGTTCTTCCCAATGCCTCCCAAAAGATCTTGCATGTTCTCAGGAGGAAGGATGTGGCCTGGCCACGCTGAGGCAACTCTGGCAGCTGGTCGCTGGAGTGGCACAGGAACACATGCTGGAGGGAGCCCCATCCCTGCCCCAGTGTCCCCAGCCTGCTTGGGCACAGGTGAGCAGTGCCAGGTGAGTGCAGCCAAGCATGACTGCACAGGTAGAAATGCAGCAGCAGAAAACAGCAAGGGAAAACGTTTTTGCACAGGATGTCTTTGGTCTAAAATGAGAGTGGTGGCAGCAGCCAGCATGGGCACTGCACAGCCATGGGGACAAGTCAATGTTCCCCAGCAGTGTGGTGCTGTGCCCCACCACCCCACACAGCCCTCTGCAGGGCTGTGATTGCATCAGTTAGGCACTGCAAATCACCTGCTCCTCTTCCATTCCTCACTGGGAGAAAAAAATCTACTCTTTAATCTTAACTGGCCACAAGTGTGTTGGGTACCTGCCCATACCCAAAGAAGGGGTTGTGGGGGGGGACATTTCCCCTCTGGTGCTGAGGTGGTCTGCCCAGGAGGAGCTGAAGGAAAAGGCAGAGGATGCTGTGCACTCAGTGCAACTGGGGCAGTCCTGAGAGCTGAAGCCTGTCCTGGGCCAGTGGAGCTGGGACCTGGTTCGGAGGTAACCGGATCTATTTCTCTCTCCCTGGTAAGAAGAGTTGCACTTCCATTGCTCACTTAGGGCATCTAAACCAGCAGATTTTTAGATGTTTTGTGAATGTCTAAACCAGCTGTTTTGGCTGTTCATTTTAACTAAGTGATTTATGCCGAAAAAAAAAAAAAAAAAAAGAAAAACCCAACAAACCCCGAGCCGGGATTAAAAGAAATCAGATGTGCGCATTTGGAATGCGGCGCTTCTGCGTTACAAATAGCTGCGCTCTAACCCACATTAACCCCATGATACGTGAATTTTGCCAACTCCCGCTGCGCCTTTTAAATCAAATCCAGCGAAATGGGTTTCGGGTGTGCTGCGAGCGGTTCCCCCTTTGCGCGGGTGCGGGAACGGGAGCGCGCCCGGGCGGGCTGCAGTGCGGGCGGCGGCCGGGAGGGGGCAGCGGTGGGCGAGCGGCCGCGGAGAGCTGCCAGTCAGCCCCTGATTTATTATTCATTTGTGTTATAGGTGGGGTGTGCAGACAGTTACTGTAATAATTACCCGGACTGGAGCGTTTCCTTGGCAACCGGTGTGTTGTTTTTTTTTTTTTTTCCCCCCCTTCATTCATGCTGTTGCGGAGAGTACGCCTGTAAAGCATGACATTGCTGTATTCGGGGGTTTGTTGCCCTCCCGCTGCTCCGGGTTTGAGGTTAGTTACAGCATCACAAGGTGCTCTCGAGCATAAAAAGCTCAGGCTGGGATTAAAGCGCGCAAGGAACGCCAGCGCCAAGTCTTTCCTTCCGCTGTCTCACTCTTAAGTAACAAGGTTATAAAAATGCAAATACCATCTTGGGGTTGTTAATAACTAATATTGGAAAGAATTCCTGCAAGTTGTAAAACATTTCTTTTTTTTTTTTTTTTTTTTGTGGTAAACAAAACCAAGCCCAGGTGAGGCAGCTCCTTGTGTTTTACACCGGTCTTGTGGAAATAATATTTGCTAAAAGGGGACTTGCAGCTTGATCCAGCCTTGTGGTGTTTGGCGTCATAAATCAATGGGAACTGCTCCATGCGGCTAATGATAAGGTGGTATTTGTTGTTTATCCCGCTTTATGGTAATGGCTTGGGAGGAGGAGGGTGCTGTGTCCTTCCTGAAGGAGCAGGAGTAATCCTTGATGTGGTAACAGAGTAACAGAAACCACATCTATTATCAGAGATCTATAAATGAATCATATTATCCTACATTTTTAGGCTTACTAGAGCGCTCATTTTCAGAAACTTACATCAAGCACTGTGCAGGGATGAAAAGTAGTATTTTTCCATCCCTGCTGCACGAGGCAGAGGGAATTCACGATTCAATCTCGCACCGAGATGGGGAATTTTCAGCCTTTAAAATTTTGAAGATGCTAAAACATGATTACATCTAGGATTGTAATCTGCCAGCACTGTGCTCCTCTCAGAAGGGTGGGCTGTGGGTTAATGGGGCTCTGCCCATGCTCTGGGATCCCGGCTTGTCTGTGCAGTTATCTCTTGGAAAGGTTAATGATATACTAATGTAAAACCAAAAAACTACATCCCCAAACCAAAAACTACATTCCCAAACCAGCTAACCCCTGGTAAATCCTCCCTCTCTTCCCAGCTGCTCAGTGCTCACCTGTCCAGTGTTACACCTGTGCAGACAGATCCCTGTGGGGACTGTACATCCACTACTGACCTGCTTGGGTGATAAATCCCAGCTTTCAGGCCACATTGTGTCGTTAGTAGCTGGTGAGGAAAGTTGGCATTGGCCTCTGCCCAGGTTGAAACGGGAGGTGGATGTCCCGCAGCACCCAGAGCCAAGCAGCCCCTGGCAGTGACACTGTGGGTGCCTGCAGACAGCTGCCAATCCCAAATGGACTGGGAGGCTCACAGGGGCTCGCAGCAGAGACTGCCTCTGCTTTTGGAGAGGGAACAGGGCCAAGCATTGCAGGGTGACACTGTGGGTCCCACCGGTGCTGCTCTGGGGCCGTGCGGGGTTTGGCGTGAGCCCCTCTGCAGCCCCCCATGAGCCATGGCAGCTCTAACACGGGGGGGGATCCCCCAGTTTCTTCCCTCTGCCAAACCCCATCCCACCCAGCACACACCCCTCAGTCCCTGCTGGGGCCAGAGGAGCTGCCGGGGGCTGCGCTGCCAGAGGTGCCCGGGTGAGCTGGCTGCCATACTTGGGTTGCCATCAATGCAAATCATTTACGCTAATTCCTTCAGATTTGGATTTAAGTTTTAAAGAAAGATTCAAGTTACCTCAAAATAGCTTAGTAATTATTTTAATAACTTGTGTGAGCAGGAACAATACCCACAGTGTCAATTCTGGCTCGCAAAATGTTTTTTTCAACTGTTCTGAGGAAAAAACAGCGAACAGTTCAACAGCTTAAATACAAGCGAGTGGATCTCTGGAGATTAATCTGTCTGGTGTTCCTCAGGTAAAGACTTCTGCACAATTTAACAAAGGAAATAATTTTCCTATTTTTATAATGCATGTCTCTCTGTGGTATAAATTACTAAAACCACGCTGCTTATCCTCAGTAATGTTATAGATGCAGATAATTTACTGTGTATCACGTTATCAGTTCATTAAAGAGATGCAATAAAATCATTATTTACTAAGAAACAGCAACCCTTGCAATATCTTGTCAGAGAAATTGGCTGATGCAAGAGGATCATATTTAAGCCTATATTCACAATAGCCCTTTAAACATTTCATCTGCTTCCCACTTGAGTTGCGGGAGGGAGCCGGTATTCCCGCAGCTCTTCGGCAGAGGCGGCAAAGTTGAGCACAGCCCGTCCGGCCACCCTGCCAGGGCTCCATCCAGCACATCACACCCCTTCCCCAGGCACCCCACGACCCCTGGGCTGGGCCCTGCTGTGCTGCTCCCACCCCTGCCTCTGCCAAAAGGGTGCCAAAAATATTAAGGGAGGTTTAGGCATTTCCTACCCCATCCCCCTCTTCTCCTCTGCCTAAAGATTACTCTGCATCCTAGACAAAGGAAATATTTAAACTGTTAAATCTGAACAAAGATACAGTCTGCGTATGACTTCTCTGAAGCCCTATAAAAATTCTTTAAAATTGCCTATTCACTCAAATTTACTGAGTGTAGCAAAAATGTCAAAGGCATAAAGTCAGAGAAGATTGAATAAAATAATGCAGAAAGACAGATTAGTCATGCACAGACCCACACAGCCTTTCACAGCACACAATACCACTTTTTATTACCGCTCTATCTTTACAAAGACTATGTTCAATACATAGAGGATGATACATGGTCAGTCATGTAATCTGCCTTTGATTCCAAGACTCATTTATCTGGGCCCTTTTCACAAAGACATTGATGAGAGATTTCAGTGTTTTCAGTGCATTGTTTTATTTATCATATATAATGGCTGGTGGAAAAAAATAGGAATTATGTCACAGATCCTGCATAAAGGAGTTGTATAAAAGACTCTGTGACAAAGTTTGGTAAAACACATAGTGGCTCAGCTCAGGCACGCTGGTTTCTCCCCAACCCTGTCCCCCTCCTCAAGCACTTTGAATATTGACAGCTGTCAGAAGCCCCAAGGAGGGACACTGCCCACAGCCCCTGCCTGTCCCTCCAGCCCGCACAGAGCTGTCTCAAAATTACCAATTCTTTCTTTTTTTTTTTGCTTTTAAATTTGAGCAATATTTTAATTGTTATTTTTAGCGATCTGGATTTATTATTTATACATTCACCAAAGAAAAGAGTCAGTCACAGTTTTGTATCTTGCAAATTTAATAAAGAACAGCCCTTAAGATAGAATTTCTCAGCCTGCCAGGATTGACAAAAGCCAGCTAATGCAGAAATGTCAACAGCAAACCTCATCAGCAGCCCCACCATGCCTTGCAATCAAGGGAAAGCTATGGCTTTACATAAACAATAATATATAGCTATCTAAATATCTGTGTGTGGAGATGCCACCCGAGAGGTGGGAGGAGGAAGGGATGTGATGTCTGGGCTCGGCGCTGCTGGGTCTCTGCTGTGTGCACATTGGGGTGCTCTTGAGGGGAAGGGGTGAGG
This sequence comes from Corapipo altera, assembly GCF_003945725.1. NCBI lineage: Eukaryota > Metazoa > Chordata > Aves > Passeriformes > Pipridae > Corapipo > Corapipo altera. The sequence continues at coordinate 669,280 of NW_020884959.1, forward strand.
GCTGATGCTCATCCCGTGAGATGCGGAGCCAAATCCAGCATTGGAAACACAGCAGTAAATCTGGAGTGAGCCCACTGGAGTTGTTCCAGATTTATACTAAGCAAGTGGGGCTGCTTTGCCCCGTTGAATCTGCATTTTGTGGGTACAGGGGATTTGTTTTCTTCTGTGTAGTGAGCAATGGGAGGTGGTTGGACCAACCTCTGCCCCCCACCAAAAATACAGCCAGTGCCACCCTGAGCAGGCAGAGCTGCCTGGGGGCAGGAGTGAGGTTCTATTAAATACCAGACCATTGGCTGGCATGCACTTAAATCACAGTCTTACTTTCAAAAGGTCTTTCAAAAAGCGTGCCTGTAGCTTGTGGCCAAGGGAGGTTTTCCCTGAAAGCAGCCGGATGTGACCAAAGGCTGGGGAAAGGGCGAGAGAGCCACAGCATATTGGGAGGGTACCGTGCAAGAACATCCCTACCTGGTGCTGCAGGGCTGTGACACCTTGGGCAGGGCCTGAAATAAGGGCCTGAGTTGTGAATTAGCTGTAACTCCAGCAGCTTTAGACCCCGAGCGAGGTCTCCGAGGGAGCAGGCAGAATGGCTGAGTTTGGAAATTATGTAGCGGCACTGTACATCCAGATGTGAGTTCTTCTGTGGGGCTGGCAGAGATAAATCACAGAGGTATCCTTGACAAATATAGTAGCTTCCACTCAGGGCACAGTGTTAACCCGCACTTAAGGCTGAGGCACATGATTTAATAGGGAGAGACTTGGCGGCTAAAGAAAAATCTCTTGAAGAGAAAACGGGATGGCGATGTCAGTGGGGTTGGGGTGACGGTGCCAGCCCCAGGAGATGGACGCCCTGAACCTGCTGTGGGAGTGTCCCTCGTGGTCTAGGGGCCAGCACCAAGAGGTGCCAGCTTGGCATGGGTGGGGAGGGTGCTGCCAGTGGTCCTGGGAACCGTGGCAGGGGGCTCGGATGCTGAGCTGGGTCTGCCCCATGTGTTCTGCCTGCTTCTGGCTCGGTCCCTTTAACCGTGGGGAGTGATGGAGAGCCCAAAGCTGCCTCTCGGCGAGGTCCCTGTAATATAGTGCTGTGCAGCTGCAACTTAGATCGTGAGGAAAACAAAATGGGCCGACTGAAATGGAAACTTTTGTTACTTATAATGTTAATGAAACCAGTTTATCAGGCAGCGCAGAGGAAGTGGAATATTTAGTGCCATTTAATGTCTAATCATCAGCATTTCTTTGAATAAATCACATTACATTGTCTAAAACCTGAAAAGACGAAGCTGTAATAATTTTTAATATGTTGTAGTTTCATTAAAGGGACACCCTGTTTGCCATCTAGCCCTGTGTGTTTTGGGGGTGGTTGTATGTAATGTGGAAGTGTATTTGGAGGGTTCTGACATGGCTTTGTGACACGGTGACTCAGCTGCGGCGTGGCCACACCGCAGATCTGGGGGTCCCCATTCGCTCACAGGTGGCTGGGTGCAGCCTGGCTGCTGCAAATTCTTGGCCAGGCTGGAGGTTTAAGAAGTGACCTCAGGTTCTTTGGACCTCTACTCTGGTGGCTATTTAATTCAGCAGAAATATTTCCTTTCTCAAGGCCAAATTGCATCCTTCCCATTTCCTCCCATGGCATCCCAGCATCATCCCACTGCGTGTCCTACCTGTGAGCTGGATTGCCCGTGCAGCTTCTTAATCCACCAGCACACCCTTGGCACCTCTCCAGCAGCCAATCTGCCCCAGTGCCCCGCTGGGCAACCGAGTTGGTCCCACATGCCCCTGGTGCCCCTGGTCCCTGCTCAGGGCATGGCTGTTTGCTGCCAGCCACACCAGTGCTGGGCACAAGCACTTCTCAGCCCACGAAGGTTTGGTTCTTGGCCACCAGTGTCTTGCTCATGGTAACTTCTAAGTGAACTGCAATGAACCTATAAGTCATAATAAAATGAAATGATGACAGTTGTCTTCAAATCCATTGATTAATGGAAATACGGGTAGCTGGACACAGACTATATGGTTATAAATGGTGCTGTCAAAATAAAATAATTATTGTATTAATAAGGAAGCTGTTCAGCATTGGCCCTACTCTACCTCTAAAAATATTTCAGCCCTTGATGCGTTTTCTGTTCCATGATACATCATGTGTTTTCCTGACGAGTGGCTCGGTGGTGTGCGTTTTAATACAATTACTGTTTAGCAATGTGAGTCCTTCAGATCCTGGTACACGCACCACAGCTGCAGATGGATTTTTTTATTGACTTAATACTAGTTCTAACTAGATCCTGAAGATTGACTAAGTTGGTAGAGCACATACCACTTTCAAGCAGGAATGGGAAAAAACTAGCATATCTTATTGTACCTGAAACACTCTATGATATGTACTAAATATTATGACTACTGCGAGCCCTGCAATAATTGATTCACCCACACAGCCATTTAGTCTGTGAGCTGTTCGTTTTACAAATTCTACAATCTTTTAGAAATTCTTTCAGTGAAGAAGATTGCTGCCTGGCCTCAGATTCATTATGGTGATTGAATCCTCTTCAATAGAGAACTGTTTAAAGAGAGCACATCCCTGTGTGTCTCACTCAGAGTGAAGGCACATAGGTTAAAAGCTTGTCTGGGTGGCATAATTCACTGCTGCTGTGCCAAACAATCACATCTTATTGTGACCTTCATAAGATACAAAAAAGGCAACAGTATGGAGCTAGTCTTTTTTTTATTTTATTTTATTTTTTTTTTAACCACAGCACAGTTTTAGCTACCCAACATCTGAAGCTACCAGAATCCCTAATTAAATAACCAATTAATAATGTAGAATAGAAAGAGCTATTTTTTTTCAGACACAAAATCATAATTAATCAGAGTACAAAAAGCTGCCTGTCTTTATATCAGGAAAATATAGACTAGGTATTTAAATATTCTAGCACACCTGAACCTTGGCCATCCGTCATTGTTATGACTTAAAACATCTCAGACTAAATTAGGTTTTGTTTGTATAGAGCAGTGAAAGTCAGATGGCTTGAATGACAAAATTAGAACATGCTCAAATCACTGAAACAAAACTGCATAAAAGGAAAGATGTGCAGGAGGAGTATTGCTCGTGTTAAGCTAAAATCCTTCTTTGTGGGATTTTTTTTCTCCTCTCCTCAAATTATTGTTTGTAACAATAGGAAGCACAGAACAGCTCCAGGAACTCTATCAGTGTTCTTTATATATATCCCTTTTGGCGTATTTATATATTAAAAGAAATAATATTGTTGTGTTTAGCTGAAGCATAACCTCTGTTATTTCTACTTAGTCAAGGAAATGCCATAACAATGGATATTTTTCAAGGAAGAATATCTTTGAAACACAAGACTATAGTCATTTTGTATAGCACACAAAGGTCAGGTTTACAAGGAATATATTTCCATCTTTTTTACATTCAGAAGTTGAGGCTTCTTCCCTTTGGAAGTTTGTGGTACATTTAGGTAAATTTAAGCAAGCAGATTTCAATAAATATTCCAAGGGGGTTAATTTTGCGCAGTTTGTCCCTTAACCTCAACTATTCCGCATGGGCAAAAGAAAAGTTCTGCTGTTTGTTTTGTGCATGGATAGAGAGGCAGAGGAATGGCTCTGTGGTCCCCAGGCCTGGGATGCTCCTGCTCGTGTCAGGGACCTCCAGCACCAAAGTCTCTGCTGGGAAAGTAGGCACTGCAATAGAGAAATTGCTAAATTTGGGCCAAATTCTGCAACTCTTAATTGAGCAACCCTCTTGGTGACCTCGAGGGGAGATCTGCTCAGTGAAGGGCTGCAGTATTTGGTCCTCTGTAATTGTTTCTGAGGTATAATTGATGAGAGGCTATTAATGGCTTCCAAGTTTGATAAGTGTTTAAATTCATGGTTCTTGAATCTGTCTTGTTTTAACCATGTTGTAGGCCTTTTAACAGTTTGGTTTGTTTTTTTTTTTTTTTTAGGAAATGGTTTTATAAATGTGTGATGTGAATGCCTATGTGACCTTGAATGTGTATATAGATATCTATATCTATTGATATATGTGTGCAAACTTGTGGACTCTATACAGTGGATAGAAATTAGCAGCTTTCCCTAGGCCAGTGCTGTACAGAGCAGGAAATTCTGTCTGTCCTTTTATAGTTCAGCATCTTATCACAAAGGATTTCTGTCCACATAAAATTCATTATTATCCTAGCAATAAATAATTTTTTTGGTGACAGCTATAGTATAAAACTTTGTGCAGTGGTGTTTTATTGATAAAGCAGCTATGAATCAACATACATGAACACAATAAAAATGTACAAAATATATGTAATATAGTTCAGACTTTGTCAATAGGGCATTACATTGATCCGTTCTCTTTGGTGTTATTTGCAGAGCTGCACTAAGCGTTTCACCAGCCATGCAAACTCTGTTAAACTGCCTTAAAAAACAAATTGTAGTGTTGGCTTGGCTTTCTGAAATCCTACTGGGCTTGTCCCCTGTTCTTTGGAGTTGTGACTCTGCGGTAGGTTCATGAAACACTACAAAGATGATGTCCCAAGGCTATCTTAGAGATATAGATATTGATAGATAGGTATAGATACAGATATAGATATAGAGATAGGTTAGATATAGATATGGGTTAAGTATAGATATAGATACAGAGATAGGTTAGATATAGATATAGATGATGTAGATGATAGATATATAGATAGATATACATATAGATGGTATAGATATAGCTAGATGTAGATATAGATATAGATACAAATATAACTTGCATGTGTAGTGGAGAGTGGCAGAGAAGGTAATGAAGGCATGACATACAGGACAGCCTTAGATGAACGAGACCCCATCAAAGAAAATAATCAGTAATTAATAAAAAAATACGTGCCTCATGTAACTTTTTTCTGTCTGAGTACATGAAAGGGAATGAGGAAGGTGACCCTCACAGGAGTGGTTTGAGGCCATGTGGCTGGGCAGCAGTGCAGAGCTGGAGCCGTGTCATCAGAGGTGCTGAGCTGATCTGCTGAGTGCAAAGCTTGGGATGTGGTTTTGAAGAAATAGTAACCAAAGAAGTAATTGCAAAAATGCTTTAAAATACTGCATAGCTTTATCAAGCCCAAAGATTACGCCCAAAGAACCTGATATCTTGCTTTGATAAGATCATTGATTTTCTAGATAAAAGAAATGAAATAGTTCTCATCTCTCACAGTAGAGTATTTGATAAAGTGCCACATGGGAAATTATGAAGGCAAGATAAGTACCTGAACAGCAAAACAAGGGAGAGAGATGAGGCTGGATCACACTGAGAGACAAAGCATAGGTCAAGGGAGAAGCCAATGAAGATCTCTCAGGATTGGCCTCCAAGCTGATTCTGAGGACAAGGGAGAGTGGTGACAAAACTTGCTCAGCAGGCAAAGCTGGGAGGCATCAGTAATACAGAGGATAATCAGCATGGCCCACAGGGAAAACAAGGCACTTTCTAGGAAAGAGCCTTTCTGTCCCACCACTGTGGAATGGAGGGGAGGGAAGTCCTGGAACTGAGTCTTTAGTGGTTCAAGGGTGGTGGAGTCCATGGCCATGAGGGATTTTAAAGCAGGTAGAGATAATGGCAACCTTAAACATTTGCCTGTGAAAAACTTTGGAGAATATCTTACCCACTGGCATTTCCTGATACTATTAATCTCTAATTTTCAGTTTTATTTTCTCTAATATCTCATCAAATAGACAGTAACTGATCTTCCCTCACTTGTGTGCAGAAGTAGTTGATCATGGCAGCTTGAGGGGCTTCAGATTGAAAGTACTCAAGTGAAATGATGGAGGGAGCCACACACCCCTTTCCTGAAGTCCTGACATTTTCTCTACAGTGAAACAAAGAGCTGTCACTCTCTCCAGCACAGAAAGTACAGCAGGAGGAAGCCCAACTGCTGTTAAATAAATAAATATGAAGATATATGCATGTGCATTCCCTATGCATGGGTACCTCAGGGGACCAGGGTGCACAGACCTCTCCTGGTCCCTGCTGTCCTTCATGGGGTGGTCTCTGCAGCCCTTGAAGTTGGCATGCAGCACATGAGCAGAGAGGGTGCATTTCCCTGTGGGGATATCCATGGGCCCCCTGTCACCTCTGCCCCTCCTGCTGTGCCCTGTCCTTGGCTGGGGCTGTCCCCTGCCCACCCCCCCGAGGGAGCAGGAGTGGTGGGAGCCCAGGCACTGTGAGTGAGGATAAGAAATAATTTGGCTTTTAAATTGGGATTGGACATGGTTGTAGCCCAGCCACAAAAACTCTCAGGCCAAAAAGCACAGAAACTGGGCATGCTGCTGAGCAGGGCCCAGTGAGAATGGGAGGATGGTATATAAACACCGGCTCTCCCTGGCTGTGGTGCCTTGCTCTTATGCTGCAAGTATTTGTGTGTTAAAAACAGTAAGAACAAGACATCTGAAAATTAGGATTCTATGTCAAACTGTCAATACCCACAAGCATGCAGGCTTTCATTAAAATCTGTTTGACATTTTTGTTATGCACAGAGAGCCAAAAAGATGCCAAAAGGATGTGATATTTGTGATCACATCCTCCTGCTAATACAAGACACTGTGAAGATGATTGTATTGAAACATTCCTTGCAAAAGACTGAGCAGTTAAAGAAGAAAAAAAAAAAGTAAAACAAGAGACTTAAGTTAAAAAGAGTTATGTGTAGTGTGGGAATTCGGGATGTGCTCCTTGGGTGAAGCAGTGGCAAGTAGCCTTTTTAACTCTTTGTAGTTAATTGAAATGATAAGAAATCTAGTAATTTCAGTTTTCCACAGAGGTCTCCAACCCCCAAAATGTGCAAAATTTAATCATTTTGGGAAAATCATGTAATGATCCTGTCATGTGACCCAGGTAGAAGAGATATTATTTTGTCACAACAATGTGAGTAAATTATCTTACTGGCAACTTGCTTAAAGGTCATGGAGATCATCTGATGTGTGAGATGGAAATTTCTCATGCCAAAACAATATTGACAGCTTATCAAGCAGGGAGGAAAGTACAATGATATAATAGAATGTAAGGTAAGATAACGCTTGCTACTGACGGTAGAAAATATGACATGGCATTTCAATTTTAAGGTTATAGGCAGAATGATATGGTATAGATGCTTGGAGGCATAACAGGGCAACTTGCCTGGGGATAGACTAAACTGAATGCAACATTATAGCTTAACATATAACTATATAATAGATATTAAATGCAATACATGAAGAGAGGGATATAAATAGTTGTACCAAAGGAGGGAAGGAGAAAGGCCTGCACCTGCCTGGATGGATGAATTCTCCTTGAACTGGCTGCCAGCTCAGTGAAGTTGCTCTAATGGGACTCAAAGGATTTGTGTGGTATTGCTCTCTCTTTTCTCTAGCATCTTGGTATTTGTCAGTGCCTTGTTACTTTTCTTTAATTTTACTCTCTGACCACACTCATCTTTCTGTTTGATAGCTGTAATGTGGTGCAGAAAGTAAATGGCCAGGAATCTATACAGTATTTGTGTGTAAATATATACATATATAGTATATGTATACACATAAGCAACAGAGATTTGAGTCCTGAACTGGCCGCTAAAGGTTTTCCACCTTGTTTTCAATGCTGAGTTATAATACCAGCTGAAAAAGAAATTACAAGAGAAGGGGAATATTCACTGAGGATTTGATACAACGTGAATGGTCATGATCTTCCTTAATCACGTTTGATTGTCTGTCCTTGCTGCATCAGGTCCAGCACCTTGGGACTGTTGCTGCTCTTGCTTTCGGCACAGTGCAACACAGTGACACCCAGGCACTGCCAGCTGTGACAGCACAGGCACTGGGCACAGCCATCAGGAAAGGCACTGTACTGGAGAGGAGTGTGATAGGGCCGAGAAATCTGTTTCTTGTCTGCTGTAGCAGATTGCCTGGGAGGCAGCACCGTACCTGCAGCCCGCAGGTCATTACTCGGGGAGCCCTGTTTAAAACATCACACAGCATCAAAAGGTGTGGAGGAGATAAATCAGAGCAGATCAGGGATCTCTGGATGCATCTGTGTTTATATTTGGGACAGAATCAGGGTATTTCAGGACATGACATTTCTCATCTGTGAGTGGGCAATGTGGTCCCATTGATGCATTCACTCACTAGGGCTTTTTTCAGCTGTTTTTAACCCAAATGAAAGGTATATATTATGTATTTTCTTTCATGCTCTCATCAGTGGCAGAAAACTAATTTACCTCCACCTACATGAGCCTTCCCTGTGTCTGTGTGAGGCACTTACAGGGTCCCACAAACATCACACTTTTGGCACGAAAGATTCCAAGGGCTCAGCCTCAGCTAGTCCTCAACCCTTGCTTCCATGGGCCCAACTAGCCTAAAAAAAAGATCTTTATGCTGTGCTGGAAGGAACTGCTCAGTGAAATGCAGCAGTTGTACTGTGTTAGAGGGATGGAGGCACAGGTTCATGTGTCCACGGGCAGTACTGGAGGGTACAGGTCAGCCGAATGCTCCCTGTGCTCAGTCAGCCCTGGATGTCACAGAGAGTGAGAGTTGGAGTGAGTCACATCTAAAGCAGTGATCCAAAATTTGGCCAGAGCTGGGGTGTCACAAGGTTTTGCAGCTGTTTGTGTAGTAGGTCCTTGGGACTCTGAAATTCTTAATTTCTCAGAGGACAAAAAGTCCTCATGGAGCTTTCCTCCACAGGTAGTTAGTTGTAAATGAGCTATACAAATATTCACCACTCTTTATGTTTGTCTTCATGGAGAACCAAAACAATCAACAAAATCAAGGGGACTTGTACCCTTGCAGTGGCTGTTCAGAAAGGGTTGGTTTAGTTGGCAGATTTTCACTGTTCTTGAGTTGGGCTGTGGGTTTTGAGCTCCAGCATAGCTGGGGATGGGAAAAGGGCTGCCAGACTTATACAGGGCTCAGATAAAATGCACTTGCCTCTCGAGTATCAAATGAGATCTGAATAAAAGATGGTTTTTTTGGCTTTGGGATTTTCAGATCCATCTCAAAGCACAGTCAGTTTCTCAGTGAAGAAAACAAACCCAAGTGCTTGGCTTCTAGTTTTTTCCCAAGACTTGCATAGCCCCGTGTCCTCTCAGGCATGTTTGTATCCCCACAAAGGGGCTGTGGGCAAATACAGTCAGTGGTGTGTTATGAAGGTCCTCTCTGCTCAAAACAAAGCTCTGGACAGGGGTAGCTGTTCTTACAGGTTTCCAGTACTGCATCTTCAAGAGTCAACTTGCTGGTAGCAATGCACTCATTTGTGTAAGGAAAAAGATCCCTTAATGTGCTATTAAATTAAACAATGTCACTGCTATTGCAGTAGAGCTGAGCGAATAATCCATAATGAATAATTTATTCAACAAATTTAGCTGCTTTCTCTGCTCACAGACTATCTGGAGACAGATCACAATTCCCTCCAATTTACTTATTATTTGAAATTACTGATGGATAGCTTTGTAATTAAAAAAACAACTCTGTGTCTTGATCACAAACAACTGTGGGTGTCTGATCTTCGTTAGTCAAGGTATGTGCTTTGGTTGTGATGGGTCAGATAAATCACATGATATTGTTTCTGCCTGCTCATTGGAGAAGCCTACAAGCATGTCTGGCATGAAAAGACAAAAAATTCTGTCTCTGCATGCAATTTTGAAATTTGTCTTGTGCAAACATTTGCCCAGTAAAACTTGATTGCTCAAAAGTGTGCAGAAAGCAAATCCCAGGAGGAAATCAATGTGGCTGCAGTAAATTTATTTAAAAATGTGAATGAATATTTGCAGACTTTTATTTTTTTTTAAAGCTCCTGCCTGCCCTTGCACAACAACATCCATCAAATGCACAAAAAATACATTTGACTATTTGATTATTTGGTTGTTTTTTTCCCTTTTCCCCTTTTGTTCTCCAGAAGAAGACAGAATGAGAAGGAATCTCTGGTCTTGGTATGGCAAGAACGTTAGACAAAACTCAACGATAAACTGCACAGGTGGCATCTTAAAACTGATTATCTTGGAAGGATATTTCAAAGTCTCCCTGATGGCAAGAAGCATTTTTCTGTTGTGAATCTCCCAGGTACCCATAGCCAGGTTATACTCACTTGTTGCTGAACCTCTGTTTGCCTGTCCCATAAACAGCCCCGAGGGAGACCCTGAGGGAGGCACGAGTGTGTTCTCCTCTGCCCCAGATCCTCTCTGGGCTGCTCAGGAAGCAGAATTGGTTGAAACTACTTTTTCCAAAACCCCCGTTAAAAGCCATCTGCAATTCATTGCATTTCTTACCTTCTTTGCAGGCTTGTCTTTCTCCATCACTGCTTTGCTCAGATGGGGAGGCCCTTCCTGCCCTGAACTCAGTGCAACATAATACAGGCAGCCTTCCTCCTCCTCCTCCTCTTCCTCCTCTTCCTTTTTTTTTAGTCCTCTGACCCTCTCTCCCAGCACAGAAGTTAGGTTTTGAGGCCCCCAACCCTAACCCAGTATTTGAAGCTGATTGATATTTCAGGGACAACAAGATTTTTCTCTTTCTAATTTCTAATGTTAAGAAAAACAAGTAAAATGGGGAATGTCTTTAAGGTGTGCATAAACCTCTCAGAACTGAGGTCCAAGGGTTGTGCTTGTATGTGAGGCAACAGGCTGATTAACTGATCTTCTCTGAGTCCTGTTTCAATACTTTTCCCAATGAAGGAGATGTCTTTGTTTTTGTGAGTTCAGCTAGGTTAGGTCACAAAGACATATTCCCCATCTTTTGAAATATTATACATGTTGGTATCATCTTCAAGTAGAAAAGTTCATGAGGCAGCTTTTGTGTTTCCCCACCAGGAGCCAAGCATGAATAACAATTATTAGTGCACCGTAGCTGTTTCAGGTATTCACACCCTATTAAAGCAGAGAGCAACTCCAGGGAGAAACACCACTCCTTGGTGGGGAGAGTAGTGCTTAGTGGTAACAAACAGCACTTCAAACTGAAATGCGCTGAGTTGGGTCAGGGAATGCTTTCCTTTAGAAGGATGTATCTTTTTGTATTTGTGATGCTTAGAAGGAAGAATGTGGCTGCTCAAAAGGGACCTTTGGGGTGAGTGGTGCCGCCTGCTCCGGCACTACCAGTGGCGTGGTGGGTACCTGTCCCTGGGGTCCTGGGCACCAGCACCCCGCATTCACTTGGCACTTCAGCCTTCACTGGCTGGTGAAGAGAGGTTTCAGTTACTTTAAATTTGCAGAAACACGGTCCTTTGTGAAATAGTATATCAGCATCAAGGAGACAAGGAGACAAACAGGAGCTTGTGGAGCTGAGAGGAGTTTACACTCCATGTTTGCACCGCCTCTGGTGCCTCCCCATGCCCAGAACTTTGCTTGGGGTTGAGCATGTGGACTGCTGTGATCTCAGTGCAGCATGAGGCAACCAAGAAGAAAACAGAGAGATATAAATGTCCCTCCCTGGAAGTTCTTCTCTTAAAGGCATCACTTTTCCCAGCTGGCTGTTTTGCTCTCCCTCCCCAGTGCCTTACACCAAGGTAGGGCTGCTTCTTTCCATGCTTGAAATGGATCCTAAAGCCACAAGGAAAACAAAGAATGGCTCTTGTTTATTTTTGCAGAGTTTTAACTGGGTCGGCAAGGAACGAAGCCTTGTTAAAAGCATTTTACTGTGGGTCATCCAGAGTTTGAGGAGCTGAGGAAGAAAAGGGGGAGAATTGCTGTTTCCCCATCAGCAGGTTGGTGGCTGGTGCCACGCTGCCCACCCAGCTGCAGTTGGTTCAAAAAGCCAGGGGCTGAAGAAGAGCAACAGGAAAAACTCCTTTGGGCAAATGAGGATATGAACTGAGGATGTTTTAATATTTTTCTCACAGAAAGTAGCATTTGTTAATTTTACCCTCTATCCTCAATTGCTTATAAATACAAAATGAAAGCAGCATAATTCTTTAAAGCCCATTGCAGGCTTTCTTAAAACGACCTTTTCACCTATAATTACAAACAAAAGATTATTGAACCAAGTGGGATATATTAGTAAGAACATCAGTGTTATGATTTTGATCACAGTGAATAAAATAGTTGGAAAAATTCATTTAACAACCTTTAAATCACCAGCTCCTGTGTTATTTACTTCTGAAAGCATAACTCATACAGCTTCTCCTCTGTTGTATTCCCACAGCATGTATTTATCTCACCTTCTCCCTTGAAACCTACGTAAAAAGTAGATTTCACATTGGCAATGCTCTTTTCATCTCCCTCTCCTGAGCCTGTGCTCTGTGTGCCAGCCTTTGAGCCCTGCCTGTGGCATGGTCACCTCAGTGAGAGGGGGATGGACTGGTGGGCAGCCAGTACAGCCAGTCAAATTTAGTAGAATTATTGTCACGTCAGAAGTCTGGAAGTTACCCTGCCCAGTTTGTGTTTAAGGACTCCAACAGAACAGTGAAACTCAGATGCACAGAGCACAGTTTAACATTTGAGCGTGTCTCTGCCACAACTCTTGAGAATGCCCAGAGTTTGGGGGAGTTCTGCAAGTCAGGAACACTCCATGGGACATGGCCAAGATCTGCTTTACCTCCGCCAGGCCACAGACGAGCTCTGTGTCTGCTAATGCTCTTAAATCAGTAGATTTTAGGAGACAACAGTATGGTCCATTAACAAATATAATCAACATCGTCTCTGCTGGACCAAGAGCACAGGATATTCTTGCTGCAATATGGTCACTTTGAACGTGCTATTCCCTTTAAATCAGCACAACATCAGGAGGTACCACAGTGGATCAGCTGTGCAGGAGGTGGACATCTGCCAGACACAACCGTTATCAATCATCACCCAAGTATTTACATCAATCATTGAACAAACATTTATGTCTGGAGCCTTTTTTTTTGGCCACGATATACGTTTAGACAGAAGCAGAAGTGCAATGTGGAGAGGCTCCTGATGCCTTCCTTTGCCCTGTTGGTAGAAAATTCACTTCTCTCTTCTCCTCTGGGCTGACCTCCAATTTGTTTTCTATTTGAAAGGCTAAAGCCATATGGCAGATATGTTCAGTTCTCAAAGTCTTTTGATCTTTAGAACAGTTGCAGTCTAAATTTCAATAATGAAAACACTTCCTTTTTTTTTTCTCTTTTTTCTTTTTGGATTCTTATAAATGAGATATTATATTTCCATACATTTTATTTCTGGCCACATCTATGAATCTAATATTGACCTGGAGTTATCTGTGATAGAGAAGTTATTAATTTTGACAGATATAAGGGAGAAGCTAATATCCTCCTTTTACAAACACCTAATATTAATCTCTAGTGATGTAAACGAGAACTTCAGAATGGCTTGGGGTGGTGCTGGAAATGATATGAGATTGAAATTTGATAATGAAAAAGGGAAAGATTCATTTTAGAAAATTGATAAAATGGATAAAAAATTGTATTTCCTATGAAATAAGTGTAGGAAGCTCAACTCAGATTTAGCATCCATTATTCTTCTATAGGTGCTATATACACAACGGATATGTTAGGGACCAGATTTTACTGTGATTTATATATCCATAATTTCATTGACTCAGAATAGTATTTGTCTCATGGTTTCTACTCAAATAACATACAGAAGTCTGGAACTGGTTCTATGGCCTGGGGATGTACCCAGCCTGGTTTGACTAGCTGGGGATGGCTACTAAAGTCACACCAGCAACTCTGCAGTAACCAGGTTGTCTTCAATAGCTGGAGACTTTATTCCATGGCCCCATTATAGTCATGCTCCCAAATCCTGCCACTTCTTGGAGACACTTTCTTCCCTAGCATGCCTTCTCTGTGTTATTGTGTTCCAGTCAGGTGGCTTTGTGAACAGCCAGAGAGAATTCTTCAATGCATGGAGAGGAAACCCTTCCTCCAGCTCTGAGTATCTGGAGATCTGGCTTTGGATTCTCCCTTTGGAGAGGTTTTTGGCCTTTGTTCGGGATAAAATTCCAGTATTTTATGACACATAGGATACTTTTTTTTCTCCCCAGCAATTTACTGGGTTATCCTGGGGAAATTGCCAAGTCTGGAGATTCTGGAAGTGTTTGGAAGGTTTTTACTTTACGGCAGAGAGACAGTTTGATGGCCTGGTTCAAAAGGAGCTCAGATTCACACAGCTGCACTGTTTATTTTGGTTGCATTTTTTTGTTATGCCAGAAGCAAAGGCAGGCTTACTGTTAATCTCATTCAGACATTTTGCTGTCCTCTTCTTTTTATACCTCAACAGCATTTTTACCCTGTTCCTGTACCAGATCACACCATGTAACTGACCAAAGCTCCCCATTTCTGGGAGCACTGAGTGGGTTTTGTGGCCATCCTGCTAAGAAGGGTGTGCAGAAGTTGGTCACCTGTTTTACTAATAAAAAGGGTGCTGTCTTCCTGTGTCCCTGTTAATCCATCACAGTGCTGAGATGCCTGTGATGGAAGGAAATAGCGCAGGTATGATTGATAAATAGTTTAATGTAGGGATTGGGAGCTGTGTGGGAGAACTCCTCTTTAGTTGCACAGCTCTGTGCTGTTGTGCTGCCTTTCTGTGTTTGCTATATGTATTTATTGCCAAGCTTATCTCAGAGTTATGTATTTGATATCAAGGCTGTCGTGAATATTACTAAAGGCACCAAAAAGCCTGACTATGCCTCAGAGAAAAGTGGAAAGTTATCTTGACGGTGATGGCTGACAGCATGCAGAGGATGGCACAGAGCCTCCCTTCTTGGAGAGACGTCCCAAACAGCAGCAGAGATTCAGCTGCTGGCACAGAGGGATGCTGGAGGAGCACAGCCAGTGGAGAGAGGCCTAGCCTGGGGCAATCTGTCATTTTGGGGGTACTTTCTTGCCTGGAGATGCTGTCTGGGGATGGGAAAGCTCAGAGAGTGCAGTGGTGCAGCACAATCCCGGCAGCTGTGGACTGTGTAACTGTGGGGCAGCTGGGAAAGCAGCCTCCCTCCTGGGTAGCAACTTGAGCCTTGGATTAATATATTTTATTAGTTGGGAGTCAGGCTTGTGCTTTTAATGGATTTTGTGGTCCCTTTTATTGTAGTCTCTTCTGAGCCGACCCTTAGGTGGTGCATTTCTGGCCATGCCTGGGCTCCCATGAGCAGTGCTCTGTGGTGTCACAGTGCAGTGGGTGCTGCATCACTTGGGATGCTGAATCCCAGCCATGGCCTCATCCAGCATCCTCTGCACTGCTGGCATGGGGGTCTAACTGCACCTGAGCACAGGGCAGGTGTATCTGAGCTTCTCCAAAAAGGGTGAGAGGACTTCCATCATTGCTGCACTGCTGTCACTGCTATCAAAGGCAATAGCTCTAAACAAATCAGTGCAGATACTTTATCATCGACTGCAGAGATGGAATGAGTTGCCAGCCAGCCTAAGGGCAGTTATGATACTAGGCTAAGGCCTAAAACCACAGTGACTTAAAAGCCAAAGGCCTCCAGATAACACTATCCTGGTTTGCCCATCAGTATTGCTTCCCTCCTGCAAAAGAAGATGATAAACAATTATCAGGTATCAGTGCCTGAATCTTAAGTGTCTTCTGTAATACTTAATATAAAAACAAATATGTTCTCTTTCAGAAAATGAAGCAGATCCCAATTAATTATGTATAGCTCTCCTACTTTCACACGAAGAATAGCAACATTCAAATCAGCTCTTTGGTCTTCTTATCACCTGTTAGATTACAGGCATCTCCCAGCTCTCTAATGATCATCTGAGTTTTGGTGCTGGTTTTTCCTTTTAACTTGGCATCATGTTCTTTCTCTTTCTTAGCATTTTTGATAAAAATAGTATAGTGGAGAAGAGACAGATGTCCCTTTGGTGATTTAATACATTCTTTGCTGCCCTAAAATGTCTGAAAGAATTGGCTTCTGTTTCAAGAGTTGTCTCTGTTCTGGATTTCATGTATGCTCAAGGCAGAGAGGAGGATGCAGAGATGTATGATGCAGATACGAGCCGGCCCATCGAATCTGATTGATGGAAAAACAGAGGTGAAATCCAACAAATCAGTGGAATCTCTGTAATGACTCTACTACTTAGGAGAGCACAGCAAACCCAAGACCTACATGAAATCCCATCCTATATGTCAAGTGATATTTTCTTGCATTGTATCTGTTCAGTGTTAACCTGGAATATGTCTTTTGCTCCTGGCTCTGGGAATGTTTGTCCTGCAGAAGACTAGGCTGGGTTGGAGACCCAGGAGCACAGTTTTGTGTTTTGGCAGCCTTTGTGAGCTCTACCTGCTTTATTGTCAGAAGGATGACTAGGAAGTCTCCAACACATAGTGTCACCAGCACTGTGATGTGAGAAACAACACCTACACAATCTATTATTCATTAAGTGTAACCAATATATAATTTAAAACAGTGGGTTTTGTCAAATAATGTTAGGTCAGCATAATTTTCTGCCTATTACTAATATCTATAACATCTTTGCCTTAGTCAGCTCTATTTAAATATGCAATCATTTACAGCTTTTGACTATATGTGTGCACACTCCCAATTTCCAATATTCAACTACTACAAATTTTATGCTGACATCAATAGCAAACTATTAAAGACAGTATTTCATTATTGGTTTTTCATCCCAAAAGTTATTTACAATTATATACTAAGCACTAATATTAAAGGAAACCATTTAAATGAGGTGCTATCTGCTTTAACAATATGTCTGTCACAGAATGAGATTGTGTTTAAAGATTTTATCAAGAAATGGTTGTTTGCTGAGGTTATGTTTTGTCCATGAAATATGCATTTCATATCTCTTTCATTTCATTAACATAATTTAATTTGTGCTTTGCATTTTGTGCATAATACATATTTGATTTACAAAACAAATATTTCCATTAGAAAATGAATTTCATGCAGGCAAAAAAGCAGAACCAAATGATGTATTGAAGGAAAATAAGAAGAAATGAAATGCATTTTCTCAGTCTATTAAAAAATCTATGGCATTGACAGAAAGTGCACTTAGTGCTACATTTAAAAAATAGCACATATGTCAATGTATTAACAAATAGAATTGGAAATACAAATATTTCCCTATATCAAGCCAAGAATCTCTTTATTTTAATTGAGTTGATTTAAAAGCCCAACTACAATTTAATTTTTATTTCATGATGTGGTACACTGCCTGGTGCCATTACATCCATGTAGAATTGGCAGTCAATATACAAATATATTTTACCTTTTAAAAACTTTCTATTGACACCAGCAATAAATAATTTAATGGGCTGAAAATGTGAAATCATTAATTCGCTGGTTGTCTTCGAATATTGGGCAGGTGGGTAGGGGTACAGAACTAATGAATAGTGTTTGTGAGTCTGTCATGAGAGGACCCCGGTAAAGCACGCCACAGATGAAATGAAATGCTGTTTAAACTTGCCTGGTTTAATCTCCAGATCCAGGGAGTTGCAGAAAATGATGAAGCCCAAAATGCCCCATTATCTCCCCATCAAGAAAACCTATCAAACTGGGTGTGGAGGAGTTAAATGTCTGAGTCCTCTGGAGTCTGAAACGTGCACGTTTCCTTCCCTCCAGCCAACTATGGAAATACTGAATGTCCCCATGTGAGTGGTGGGCTGAGCAGACCACCAGGGACGTGGCAGCTTTGTGCCTCTAAGGGAGCTGGGTACCTCCCTTTGGATGGCATCTGCTGCATCTCTTTTAGCATAAAACAGAGGCTGGGCAATGCAGCCCTCATCCTTCCAGAGCAAGCCAAAACCTTGAGAAAACACCTTAAAATGGCTGTCCCTTTTACACAGAGGTGTGGGTATGGACTGGCTCACTACCTCTATGCCACTGGCAAATTTTGGCATGACACAGGAGGGCAGGGTTTGGCCCCAGGCCCACCATTCACACAGAACATGAGTGAGTCACATTCTGCTCACAGCTGTAGTCATGCAGCCCCAGTGATCTTGTTGGTGTAACTGGGAACAGAAACGGGATTGTGCAAGATGGGGCAGATTGGCTCAGGGCAAAGATGGGCACTCTCTCAGCCCCGGCTCTGAGGCACCACTGGCATCACCAGCTGCAGGAATGTGTCTGGGGCAGGACTCAGACAACATGAGAATTAATTTAAATTCACGGGATATTTTAAAGATAATAATAGATGTCGAGTTGCATCTTTTAGTTGTTTTGGAGCTTTGTGCTTTAAGCTTTTTTACACAAGGATTAGCGGCTTGCTTTTTTAAAAAAAGGGAGGGGTTGGGAACTGGGATTCTTGCAGTCTCAGGAGTCCAGAAGCAGCAGCTTAAAGAAAAATACCAAATGTTGCAAGGCGGTAAGACTGAAAAATCCTGCATTATTCTGCCATGGGGAATAAGTTTAACTCTATGAGAAACTCTACGCAGCAAAGTAAGGAGAGGAAATGAAGAATAACTCCCCTATTTTAAACTAAGAGATACATTTGAGGAGGTTAGGCTGTAAATACATTAGCTTAGCTGGAATTTTGCCAGGACTTTGGGACTAATATCCATACTCTTATGAAAAGTGCTTGGGATAATGACTACAGGTATCTGAGGCCTCGGTGCTGTATCCAGGGCTAATTGAATTGAGTAGGCGTGCGTACTTGAGAAAACCAAAGGGAGGTTAGGTAGAAAAAGTGAAGAAGGTGAAAAAGAAAGCAAAGAAGTGAAGCTGCAACACTCTGATAATTAACTGGAATGAAGGCTCCAGCTCTGTCCTGCCAGATCATGCTACGCGCTGGCTGAAAGCAAAGTGACAGAGGAGAGTGCTCTCTCCCTGCTGCTCCCGTGGTCACCAATGCCACAGCTTGCAGCATGTTCTCATCTTCTGCTGAGCACCAGCCAAGGCAGGGCTCCCTCAATTATGCTCCTGTTGCAAGAGACATGCTCTCCAAAGCCTGCATGGCACAGGCTCCCTTCTGCACTCTCACAGCACATCTTGCATTCTGCTCATTCCTTAGCCAGGTCTGGCATTGTGGCAAGCCCAGCCCCACCACGCTGGGCCACCACCTTGCCAGGATGCTCTGGTGGCTGCTGCCTGCTCATCACAGTCCAAAAATTAACTCTGCACAACGTCCCTCAAAGGGCCATCAGAAGAAAAGGGAGTGGTCCCCTCACCTGGCCGCAGGATGCAGGAAGAAGGCTGGAGTCTGCCTCACCTTCATGTCATCTCTCATGGAGATTAGATAGGTCTCCATGCTGTATTTTTCTGAATACAAAACACAAAGTGCCTAGAGTGAGAGCACATTTTCAATCATTGTGTGTGGAACACCTTGTGTGGTATTTGGGATGAGGTTTGCCCCGGGAAGGGCCCCTGCAGCTGGGCAGAGTAGTGCTGCTGCTGAGCAGCCCTGTCCAAGCAGCAGCTCAGCTCCACGTCCCTACTGACTGCTCGTTGAGACACATCTGCTATAAATCCTCTAAAGTGAACCACAGAGTCGTGTCTTCAGCCAAACCTTCGAAGAAATGAATACCTGAGCCTGAATCACCATGAGCCTGGTGATTACCTCCAGGATTAATGAGATGCACCACCTATGTTCATAAGATATAATGAGGAAAGGTACCCAGTAAGGTTTAAACATCACACTTCCTTTCCTGACAATATCGGCATGTCAGAGTTGGGATAAAACTGTTTTGAATAAAAAATAGAGTATGTCTAAAATATTAAAAGAAAAAAGCTTAGTGCCTGCACACACAAAAGCAATGATCTAAGGGAAATCACCAGTTGCTGTTCTGTGTGGTATAAAAATAAACCCTTGTCTCCTTTACTTTTACATTCACTGACAAGTGACTATATTAGCATTAAGTGAAAAAGCAGATGAAAAGTAATGTCTTTTATTTAGCTCCTACCTGAAACATATTTAAGTTTCATGCAGCAAGTGAGATTGTGCACAGGGGTTTGAAATCATGTAATAAGACACTGCGTGACATTATCTGTCCACCCAGCAGTCACTCGGGTAAGTTACATTGCCACTAAATCTTGGAAGGGAAGTTAACACAAATAACTTCACACTTCCCCCCCTCCCTTTTTCCCCAACCTTGTCAGTGTGTCTATCTGTATAAGATTTTGTACTCATTCTCCAAAGAAACCTGTTAGGATACCTGTCCATCAACTAGTCTACCGTACTTGTCTCATTTTTAATATGCCAAAAATGTTGAGCCATGTACTGTTTCTAAATGAAGCACATGTGTGCTGCAGAGTAGAAACAGAAATGTGCTGATACAGGAAACTCTACTTGTTTGTTAGCAGTGATATTGGAAAAAATCCATCTCTCCTAGCAGGACAATCTCATCATATTAAAAGTTATGGATTTCTTGCTTAAGCATTCTACACTAGCTGCAGAGCTGTATAAACTTGCTTGTGCTTATCAAGAGAGCCAACAATACACAAAAAGAAAATTTAACATCTTTTAACATTTCTGCCTTCATATGGGAGTTCTCTTGAAATGAGTTCTTCAATTATCCTGATGGATCTGTTTAGTGAGTTGGTACTGTTTCCTGGCTTATAAAAGCCACTGCATCACTATGCAATACTGTATATGTGGTATTGAAATGAGATCAACATCATGGCTTTACTACATTTTAAGCAGAAGTTAGCACAGATTATAAAAATCATAAAGACTTCAGCATTAGATATTGTAGCAACCTATTCTAAAACCTAAACTTGTTTTTGTTGGCAAATAGTTAGAGGTGTGTGAAAAATGAACTGTTGGTGGCTTCTTTCTTAAATAACTAATGAGTATTAATCAATATCAAGCAAACACTAAGAGAGAATATGTTTTATTTTTCTTTATACTGGATAACAAAGGAAACTGGATTTATAAAAGATGATAAACAGACTGAAGTAATATTATTAATTTCAAAATAAAGTTGCCACATTATTCCTATGTGTAGGCGATAATATATAGCCCTATATATAAAATTCAGTTCAGGAAAACATCACTGCTACATCTGAGATTAACTGCATATGACATCCAAGAATGTTTCAGAGCATCATTTATTGGATTGACTGTGTTGTACAAGTATGCAAAATATTTACTTCTTTAGTTCTCCAGATTATTAAGCTGCTAAAATTTGTCTGTGAATGGAAGTTTTAACAAGCCAGTTTGTAGGTGTTGCCTCTGAACCCAATATCCTCAGCTCTGTGTGTGTGCATTTGCATGTGTGTGTCCATGCACAGATTTTTCAGTCTTTACACTGTAAAAAACTTTGGAATTGTCTGACCCTGTAAACACAAAATTCATGTCTCTCACCCTGGGACAAATACATTCTTTTTAAAAGCAGCATATGGGCAGCCTTGGACTGATGTTAGTTTATTGTCACTGCTTGATAACGTTTAATGGAAAAGATACAAGAGTGCCAAAGAATTTTAATTATTTTTGTGATAAAGTTATATGTTCGGCCTTGAAAAAGTGGAGATAATGCTGGGATTCATTATTATTCCCAGTGTGTTTAAACAGACGACACAGAATGCAAACAAAAGCAGATGAAATTTGAAAAGTATTATCAATATTGCAGATAGCAGATGCCCTTTCCAATCAGAACAAGCATATCTTCTATAGCAACTTTATGGTTGAGTAGTTTATTCATTTCTATTAGAAGGTTGTACGTTTCTAAAATATGTAGATGGTATCTAGAAAACCAACCAACCAGTAGGGTCATTTTGCTTGTTTTCCTAAATTTATTATTTCACTTTTGCAGGCTTGATCTGAGGTGCATTAACATGGGAGTGAAATCTTATTGTGTCAAATCCTATCTTGTATATGACCTTTCATGTGTTTTGCTGTGGTTCTGAGAGGGAAATGCTAAGAGGTGTCTATTCTGCAGGGGTTTGCCGGGGTTGTATTTGTGCTGCTGTAATTAAAACTAGACCCATCTTTCTGTAAAATTGTTCTTCTTCTTGGCCTTGTGGCTTGAAAGAAAAATTTTGCTGTGGATGCAGCACCTAATTCACACTTATATTCTTTTAAGAGTGCCTGAGGCATAGACCCTTCAACTGTGAGGTGCCCAGTGCCCCATGCCAGAGCTGGGACGCTGGCAGGGACCCCCGAGCTCTGCCATCATTTTAAAATGCTTTAAAAGAATTTCCACACTCATGCAATAGTATAACCAAACCAGTTATTTTTGTGTGATGTTGTTTGAGGCTTTCATTCTGTATTTTTCATTTTGAAAGAAAACAGCAAACATTTAAAATTATTTTACAGTAATTTACTGAACCCTAAGGCCACAATTCTGCAGTAGGTTACGACATCGTGGGCTTTGATGGTAAAAATCGTGTGCTGATGCATTTCTACTGCAGAGAAATGGTGAAAGTGTAGATCTTCAGAAAATATATTCCACACGGTTTCCTGCTACCTGTTCATATGCCAATTATACTTTCAAGTTTGCATCTGAAATTCTTATCTGCCTAGTAACATCCTATCCTCTGAAATGTCTCTAGTCCACTTAGTCATATTTAGAGCTGCATATAAGTGGTTCTCTATATGCAAACACACAAACTGAGAATGTTCCACCAATCATTTTAAAAAATACAGATTCTCCTCCATGAAGTATTTGGAGAATGTTCCTTTGAGACCTTGATTTCAGGTTGCCATCAATGGAACAACAGTGAATCCTTTAAAAAAATTTAAATATTCAGCGGTTGGGCAGTCATAAAAGCTAAAACAGAAGACACCAGAAAAAACTACCATGGTATTTAATTGTAGCTAAATTCAGCCCCTGTGGAAGTTTTTCCCAGGTGAAGGTCCAAAATGGCAGGAAACAGTAGTGTCCTTGAAGGTTGTAAAGAAACAAGTTGCTTTCTGGGGATGCATCAGCTGAGCCTGGACTCCATCAACATAACACCCCTAGTCCAAGGATCCCAGAGTGTGTGTGCTGGGCACAGGGAGAGGGAAGAAGAAGAAGAGGAGGAGGAGGAGACAAGGACTACATTTCCCATGATGCTCTTCAATCAACCCAGACTTCAAATTGGGCAGGTGTGGGGGTTGTTGCTCCTGGCTCTGGTGAGGAGGCGGGAGCTCCATCGCTCCCAGCTCTGAAGCTGTTCAAAGGTATTGTAAAGCTGTGCCATAAGTGTGTTTGGAGGGTGGATTCAGGAAATGTAATCACAAGGTAATAGGACGGGTAGGGTAGGTCCTGAAGGGTTCTGAAGTTGGAGAGCATGGGAGGAAGATGAGGATGAGGTTTAGGGCATCCCATCTTTAAATTGTCTTAGGTGTATGTGTCTGTATCTTCACTATGGTGGGTTTTCTTAACACTGGTGTTGAAACCCACCTTGGGCTAGTCCTGAATTTCCTCTGAATGTGGTAAAGTCTATGTGAAACCTGAATGTAAGATGTGACACCAGGACTTGTGGCTCCTCCCCAGTTTTGTGCCCCATGGCCAGTGGTGCGAGTGAGCAAGGAGGGTGCTGTTGGCTTCCCGTGGTGCAGATAAATGGGGAGGGAGAGGCATGTGAGCGTTTTCCAGTGCCCCTTCCTGTGCTTCTCTTCCTGATTATGTGTATCCTTTACTCTTACTGTCTTCTGTTACAGCCCCTAATGCACATCTAATATAATTTTATAGAGCAATATTATCTGACAAACACCCATCACTCGCCTCCTCCTCAGCAGTGGTGCAGCGCTGCCCACCCCGCCCAAGGATCTGAGGTGTTGGTGCTCTTGCTGCATTTATGGTTGAGCAGCAGCAGCATCCCAGTGCATCCATTACTTAGCAGACTTCCATAATGAATGCAGTCCATAAATATAAAAGCATTTCTAGAAAGTTAAGTGTTTGGATGTTATAAAAAGCGCTGCTGCTGAGTCATGCTCTTCCCAGCCCGCGGGAAATGGGCAGTGATTATTTCATGCCATTTTGTGTTGGGCTGAGATAACTTAAGGGAAAACGTGGCCACCAAAACTGACAACTCCTGCTGATCTGCTGCTCCGTGCTCGTGGTGCCATCTGTTAGCACATGTCACTATAGGTATGGAGATGTATTGTACAGCAGACTTAAGTCTATATTTCAAAATTGCTGGGAAGTAAGAGGCACACAAAGGAACTGTAATAAGTACAAAGTGTAATTAAATTTTGCTCTAAGAACTGCCATAGTCAGTTAAATCAGACCAGTTTAGATGTCATTATTTAGCCAATAGAGTAAATCTTATTTATAGAAGTCCAGGTCTGGCTCCACTTGTTTTCTGATAAGCAGTGGTAGGCTATTGACTTTAATGCATGATGCTTATAACGGAAAGATGCATAAATAAACATGGACAAAATGAGGGTAGAAGAGCACCACTAAATTATCTCTGCAATTGTTGGTGCCCTCAGCTTGGGCAAGGGCCTAGGCTTGGGTATCAATTCCTGTTTTCATTTTCTTCTTTTAATTGATCTCATGGAGCTACCATTATCCAAACAGTAAGGGAAAGGGATGTTCTCTTTAGGAACTGCTGATGCTGCAGCTCTCTGCTGTTTCATCCAGGAGTCAGATAGCAAATGTGGAGAAGTAAGGGGTGAATTATACCCACCTGGGGAACACGGGGGAGGATTTTTTTTCCAAATTTTGGAAGATGGGTTTTAAAAATAAAGGAGCTTCTGGAAAAAAAACTAAAGAGATGGTATGTGACAGAATATAGGTAGAAGTGGTATCCCCAGCAGTTTTCCTGAGGAGGAGTCTGAAAAATAACTCTGTTATACTGGAAAATTAAGCAGCTGTAAGTGGTAAAGACCAGGGCTCAGGTGTTTTGAGTTGAGTTTTTGATGGGGTCTCTGCTCTGCTGAAGTTCAGTGTGAGAAAGAGAAAAGATTCTGGTATTTTCAAGCCTTGTCCAGAACAGCAAACATGAGAAATCTTCAGTGAAATTTCTGGCACGTGATTTTCTTTACTTTCCCACACTCTGAGTGCTCAGAAGGTTTGGATGTCTGTCTGGATTTTTGTGGTCTCTTAATTAAGCTAAAACCTGACCTCTGAATGTTTTGGAGCTTGCCAAACCCGAATTAATGTGAGTGAAGCAAGGAAGGGTTAAAGAGCCCATGGAAACTCACTCCCCAGATGCGTTTAGTTAATGCTGAGTGTTTCAGATACTTTGGTGATGGCAGCTACCACATGCTTGCAGGTAAATGTGGTTGGGAGTGGGGCTGGGATAGGAATGAGGTTCCTTATGGGAAGAAAGTGGATGCAGTGACTGCTACTGCCCTGGAGATTGTCTCCTTTGCATGCTGGTGTGATCAGGGCCACTTCCCAGACTGCTGGAGTATCATTTTAATGTATATGATTTTAATGGAAGGTATTTAAAACCATGGATATTTTTCCTTCAGTGAAAAAGAGACTGAAAATTTCAGAGAAAGAAATTGCAGGGAGCCAAAGAAGCATTTTCTGCCAGTGACAGTTGTTGATCATGTTGGACAAGCACTGGCCTCCACCAGAGAGCTTCATGCTTTGAGCAAAGAGGGGCCAAAGTTGGAGGGATCTTTGATTTGAACTGCAGCTTGACATTCAGGATATTTAAACAGGATAGGCAAATCCTTCTCTGTGTTACCCTGACATTAACCTGCTGTAATTGCTTGACATCCCAAGGTGTTAGTTCCCACCACTCATATTGACTTGAATGGAATGCAAGGGGATATTGGGTTGTGAATACCCAGATCACCAACAGTTTTCCTCTCAGCATGTGCAGTTTAACCCAGAGCAGCACTAGATCTGTTGGTACCCAAGTGTGGCTGCTCTGGAGACCATAATCTGGTGCTCGGGGTTCTGCAAGGGCGACTCTGTTTACTCCCGGCCGCCCGTTGCACGTGGAGATAAACACATGTGTGATGCCAGGATACAGCTGCAAATTGTACATGTGGTGGTGAAAACACTGTTTCTGTTTATGCAGAGAAAAACAGAACCGAAAGGCCACAGAATGAAATATAATTTGTTAAAAACAGGGAATAACATTGATTAAAATGAAAGCCAGTGTTTCAGTACTTTACTGTGGAGAAGTATGTCCCCAGGTTCCTTGCACTTGCCCTGTGATTATACAATAGATTTCAAGTCTGTGATATCTACAAATCTACATCAAAATATATTCTATAGCTGTAGGAAACAGCTCTGAATTGTTAACCTTCTCTCCAGGTACTGGAGGTAACACACTGTGAGATTAGATGTATATTTTCTTCAAGATATACCACCCATTGAGGAGTCCATATTTACATCTTTTGTTGATATTTTTTATAGATTAAAAGAGTCTCTTTTCTGGTGATAATTCTGCTAAGTACTGTAATTTGCTGCCACTAATATTTGTCTGAGTCCTAGTTTGCAAAATATATTTGAAACCACTTTATAAAGTCTCATAATTGCTTCTTTGTAGAGCTGGTATAATGAGTAGTTTCTTTATCCAGCCTTTATCCTGTTAACCTTAGAGGTGAGCGACTGCTTGCTGGAGTAGTTGGGGAATGTCTTAGCACTGTTGAGCCATTTAATTTCACTACTAATTTCATAGCGGTGACACAGAATTGGCTATGAGCAAGCTCGCAGTTATTTCAAGGGTTTTCAGTTAGCATTGAATCAGGACCTGATTCACTAAAATGAAATTGAAATAAATGCACATGTAGATGATTTTTTTTAATGCATAAATTGATCTGCATTTATGTGCCCAATCCACATTAAAACATTGACCTGCTCTTGAAGGATGGGAGCTCAGCATATAAAGCAGGTCTAGCATTGAAAATGAGAACTTGCACCACTGCATTGGGGGTTTGTTCTCTGCTTCCTTTACTGTTGCTCTTGTCCCATATATAGCAAAACATTTGGATAACCAAAGAGTTACTCTTAGCTTTCTGGAAAATACAGATTCACCTTTTTCAGTTTCTTTTGGCCGTTTTTACAAAGACAGCAATCAGTGTGCTGTGCTGTTTAGCATGTGGGGTGGCTTCCAGGCTTGCTCTTTCTGCAGGAAGACATTCCTGTTACTCTGGTGTTTGTTTTAGATGAGCTGCCTTGTGCAAAACTTCTCTTTTCTCCAAAATTGTAGGGAAGTTAAGTTGCCTCCCAAATTGAAATTCATTTCACCCCAGAGCTGGCTGCATTTCAGAGGGGAAGTTGTGCCTTTTTGTGAATACAGCTTAAAATGTGCATGTGTGCTGAATTCTGCTATTTGCATCCTGTTGCTTTTGCTGTTACTGTAACAGTTGGGTGATCTGAAAGAAGTGTGATTTGAGGGTCACTAAACATGAGAGAGAGAGTTTTCAGTTTGGCATATGAGAGAGTATTTATGGCATGAGCTTAGGAAATGTCTAATGTTATGTATACAATTAGAAAGAGGGTAAGAATAACATTTGGTGAAACCTTGGGGGTTATAGGTGAATCCAAAAAGTTGAGAATTAAGTCATTTATTAAATAACTTAAACCTGCCCACAAATCATCTCTGTGGGGAAAAAGGCTATGACAAAAATTCACTTGCACTTCAGTATGGGCAGTGGTGATACCTGACAGTGGTCACTGCTGGAGGGACACATGGGGTGATGGAGCAGCAAAGCCCTGCTCTTCCCTATGCCCCGGTATTCCAGGCCCCCTTGGACAGTGCTGAGCCTTTCCCAGGGCTGCCTTGGGGTCTCTTCTGCCTTGTCCCACCCCATGCCCTTTCTGAGCTGCCAAATCGTGGTAGCTGAGTCCTCGTGTAACGCATTTACCTGGGGAACGGCCAGAGTAAATTGCTTTACTGCTGAGCTGTGGCTGCATGGCAGGGAGAGGGGACAAAAGATGTTGCATTATTCGTACAGGACTGGTTTTACCTCTGTGTATCTTGCATAGGCATCTAACGAGTGCAGCACTTACCTGCAAGCTATGATTTAGCAGTGTGCTAATGCCAGCCTCTCCATTGTACAGGCATGTGCACTTGGGACACTGTAGGCATTTTATCATCTGGAGGTCATCACTGCTAAATATTAAGGGTGAATTTTGCACTGAAATACAGAGTTCTGATTGTGCACTTGGTTTGATCTTTCAATGCTTCTGTCGTTAGTGACATTGTCATTTAATGTGGACATTCATTTATCACATGTCTGGACCTGCCTCGAAAGCACTTTCAGTCGCTGCACTCTCAATTCAGGTCTGGTCCCTCTCGTAGACTCTGAGCAAAAGTTGATAGCATTTGAAATTTAATCAGGTTGGTATTGTGCAATTTATCTCATAAAAGTTTCAGTAGCTTTTTTTGTACACTTTCTCTACTGTTTAAAAGGAGATTTCAAAAGTCTGGAGTTGGAGGAACACATCTGTCCATGCATCATTGCAGACTGCACTTTTAGTTCTTTTAATCTGAATTTGATCTCTTATATGAAACACATCCTCAAACATGCGACTTCTTACATCAGACTTTTATAAAATTCATAGCTGAAAGCCTTTTCCTTCGTAACTAGTAGCATTTTCTGTTAACTGTAAGAAAGGACTAAAGATGGCTTATGTAGGAAGACTTTATAGTAAAGGCTGCTTTTCCTTAAGAGCAAATTCCTACATTTGTTGTACTTTTTTCCATTACTAGGACCAAATTTATACCAGTATAGAGGATAGGTTCCTAAATTTTAATCCTATGTTTTGTCCACATGCAAAACTTTACTTAATGTCATCCTAATCATTAGGACCCCCATGATCTGGTTTTGCTCTACATCACAGAGTGACAATATTGCCCCACCAGGTCCCAAATACAGGCAGTACAAACCATTTTGTAATGTGCCTCTTCCCCACCTTCATCAGACATTTATTTTAAACATCTGGTCTTGAAAATCAGAACCTGCACACAATCTCCTTATTGCCCCATCCAGAAATTCCCCTCCCCTCTGACCAGTCTGTTTTCCAAACTACTCTTGGTCCTTCCAAAAAGACGGTTTTATTCTTCTAAGTTTCAGATTTAAAATCTGGATGAGTGAGAGATCTGGGATGAGAGATGCATTAGCAGAACTGATTTCTCTTGTTACCAGTTCAAAAGGCTTCAGTATGCAGCACAAATGATTCATAAGTATCCATTGTTCAGAGTTCAGGATAAAGAGTTCAGAATCAAAGCTCTGCTTTAATGTGCGCTCATGCATTTCTTTTTTCAGTAAGAGCATTCTCTTCATATATATAGCAAATGAAATTCAAACTTGTTTAAGCTGCAGTTCTGGTAAATTGCTCTGCCTCTGAAGTTAGCTTAGAATATCATGAGAGTTATAGAAACTGTTACAGATTTTGCTAGTATTGCAAAAACCTGGTGCTTAGTTATAATCAAGGAAGAGATGTTTAATAAATAGAACAGCAAAACAAGTGATCACCTCGTGTTTTACCTGGGTGTGGACCTCACGTCAGCCCTGCTGGCAGATCCTGAGAGCACAGCCATACGGGATTTGGGCTGGTGGTGTTTTTCTTACTGGCCTTTACCGAGGGGAGAGACGGCAAAGGCTTCTAATTTATGGGCAGATTTTTGCATGGGAATGCAGGGTGACAGTCAGTGGGCAGCGATTAAGAGGTATTCTGATGCCTAGATGTTTGTCCAAATGTTTGTCATCGAGCAAACTGTGCCCAACATTGCTTCTTTCAGAGCCTGCTTTATCTTTCATTTTAATGTTTCGTAGATCCGAGGTGCTGTCACTGCTGCAGTACTGTGTTTTCTCCTGGCATCTCGTATCATGGCTGAGCATACTGAATGGGCTCTCTAAAACCTTTCTTATCAATGGAGTACAACAAGCCCAATGCAATCATCCTTTCAATTATCTTCTTCATCTCAAGTGTCACCAGATAAGTGCTGGTATAGTATTCTTGGAACATTTCTGATATTGTTCCTTGCTTTTTTGGCTATAAATGTATGAATATGGGATAAAGATTAAGATATCTCATGTTTTACCCTTATTATGCACAGACAAAACTACGCTTATCTCCTAAAAGGTTCTTTTTTTCCCATCTCTTCAGTTTCAATGCTCATTGGGTCTAGGTGATGATTAGAATATTGTGCTAACTCTTGTGTTACAGTGGGAGTTGTGCCCTCTGGGATCAGGGGAAAAGCTAGAGAGTCTGTTCAGTGCTGTGCAGCCTCTGAAATTGGCTTGATGTGGAGGTGACCTGGCAGTGGGTTACAGGACAGGACTCCCCAAATGGGACTTTGTAAATGACCAGTCCTGAGTAGGTGGCTCAGCCTCTGCTTGCTCAGTTCTGGAGAGGTTTTCTGAGAGTTTAGTGCCCAGGGGAAGAGGGGGAAAGAGACTTTAATTTATTTACCTTGATTATTTTTCCCTGGTGAGTAAAATTTGACTTTGTTAAACCACAGGCTTTTCTGAACTCTTTAGGTTCAGGAGGCACTTGTGAACAGACTGAAGAAACAGGGTGTACTCTGTGCTCTGGAAATGAGTAATTCTCTACCTCCTGTTCATTTTCAGGTATATAAGGTGTTCCTTTGTGTACCCCTGTGTGCTCTGTGCTATGCAGGTGGTGTTTCCTTCTGAGCTGACGTTGGTATCTCTGCCTGGGCACATCATTTTGTTGTGGTGCCACCAGAGAAGGGTCCTTTGTGTCACGGTGGAGAAGGACAGAAGGGGGATTGCAAACCCTGCTACACTGAATTGTTATAGTTTGAGAGTGCAGTGTATCAGCACTGCATGGAGGCTCATGGGCTGTGTGAACATGGCCTTGACCTCCTGTTTAGAGACAGAAGGAGCAGGAAGAGGGACCGGCCGATGGTGGGTTCCACCTGCAGGATCCGTAGAAAGCTCATAGGATGGGATGTTAGAGATCAGAAGCCAGTCTAGGAGCTGCATGCCTGTGACCAAGGCACCTATGCGGGGACTGGAAGATCTGGGGGTTTAGGACTTTTCCTGCATGACCCCAGGTCAGGGCATTTACCTCCCTGAGCTTAAGAAGTTGTATTAAGTTTACAGGATCTTTGTGACGAGCACTTTACGTTACTAAACCGCAGCATTCACAGCTGTGAGTCAGGCTCCCCACAAACATGATGTTGGCTTATGAAGAGGGGTTTTTTTAAGGGATTTTTGTTCATTGCCTTTTCATTTGGAGGCCATTAGATTATTTTGGCAAAATTCTTGAAGTTGTCTCTACAATTAGGAGAGCTCAAAACACTTTCAAATTTAAGGAATTAATTGTGATGTAATTATGAAGAGCTTTAGGAATAACACCAAATATAGCAATAAGTGTGAATCCTGAGGATTGGCAAATAGGAGATTAGTGTGGGAACAAGAGAGGAATGTAGGCTTTGGTTCAAAGAGTTATTTTAAAGGAAAAATACTGAAAATAAAGTGTGATGAAAAACAATAATTCTAATGAAGGAAAAAGCCCATCCATTGTACTCCAGTCATGCTTTCTTATTAGCCATTATAAAGTTGGAGGATGCAGCAGTGGTGACAATAAACCCAGACAAGTAAGGGGGAAGATACAACTTCAGTCTCTTCATTAAAATAATGTTTCATGGTTGCACACAGCCACACAAAATGTATTTTCATGCTTACACGTTTCAACCATTTTTGAAAGTCACACAATTGTTTTGCTGATTTAAGTTCCAAATTAATGAAAATACAATGGGATGGGGCAACCTGGGAGGAGAGGAGCCAGGCTTTCCAAGGAAACATTGAAGCATTGCACTGATTACTGTGAAAATTCATTTCAGTTTCACCTCATTTCTTCATTAAGCGTGTTAAAGTAGTTTTTTCTTGGGTTAGCTTCTGCAGGACTCTGTCTTACTTCAGGGGCAGTGGTTTTAAGGACATGGGACAATTTGCAGTGTTATGCTGCTTCACTGCAAGGGCAGTTGCTCCTGGTTGGTGCTGGCGAAAAAGAGAATTTAGACTCCTGAGTTACTCCAGCCTTGTGTAAGTGTAGTGACTTCACACATCCTTTAGTAAGAATTGCACCAGGTGAGTGTTTGTTATCTTGGAAATAAACAACCTGAAATACTGAATTCTGGGTCATAACTTAGGAGTTGTAAGCACTTCCTTTACATGAAGGATTTTGGTTGGTTGGTTTCCATTTGGACATCTGGTCTACATATAGGCCTTGGCATCTAAAAAGCCACTTTAAGCTGAAATGGGGCTGACTATATTGGCTTATTGTAGATATGACACTACCTGCAAAGATCATAATAGAAATAGATCTTGATTCACCATCATTTCCCAAAAGACATTTATATTTGAACAAAACAGAATAAGCAAAGTAACCTTCTCCCAGTTAGCTGCCATGGCATACCTGGAGTCCCCCATTATGGTGGCCATTGTATCCAGGCATTTCCTGATCTCTTAAGCATCTATATCTGCATAGCACTGAGCAATTACTATCTCATAATGGTGGAACTGAAGATCAAAAACACTATGTGGGAATTCCAGGGACTAAGTCTTGCAGCCCGTATAGCAATCTTACTCTTCCTTGCTACCTTTTTACCCATAACACTGAGTACTGAATGCACAGTTGAACACTCTGGCATTTCCTTGCTTGACAAAGCCAATAAATCCCCCAGATAGCTAATGGCAGTGTGTTGGTAAGCAGAATTAAAATCTGATATGACAGTTGTGTAGAAGGGATACGATCACTTAAAGAAATTCAGGCACTACTGCCTAAGATAGCTCTGAGACTGGGAACTTGGATTCTAACCTGTACTTTGCCATAGTTGTTTATTTTGTTGTGAATTGTTTTTTGTTGTTGTTGTTTGGTTTTATTTTTTTACATTAGGGAAACCCAAACCCTGCATGTTGTTTTGCAGTTTGGGTAAACGATTTGTTAAATGGCCATCCCACACAGATGTTTAGGAGGATTCAGATTTTAATAACTGTAAAATGTTTGAGATCATCCTGCTCAGAAGTCATCACCCAAGCTTCTTGAAGGTGTGGTTAGGACCTTGCAGAAGCAGTCTCAGAGGAATTTTTCTCTTACGTTACATAGTGACAGAGCAAGCTGGGAAATGGAGGGATTTAGCAAGTGTATGGATTAATAGGTGGTGAGTCTGTTGTTATTCACAGTCCAGTCCTGCAGTTAGCATGTATTCAGTGGGGGACACAGTTCATCCTGCTGTCTAGTTCCTCCAGGTTTTTCCTGCTCTGGAGTCCCTTGAAGCCTCAATGGGGGCTTCTGTTCCTGCTGGCAGAGGGGGAAAGGATGCTCTGAGCCGGGGTGTGCTCTCCTGTCACTTGTCCCCTCTGTGTGGTACATGTAGCCTTACCATAAGGTTGAAAGGTTTAAAGTTACTGAGCCAATGATCAGCATCTGAGAAGGTGCTTAACTAAAGTGTGTTTTCTTTGATTGTCTTGTGTTCTTTAATAAATTTTATTAATTAATGAAACTGACTCCTCTGTACGGTACATTGGAAGAATTACTGTTCTACCTCACTGTGTAATCATTATCACCATTAATGAGTGTCTTATTCTGTCACCAATATTAATCTAACAAAAGAAACAAATACCTGGCCTGTGCTGTGATGCAGGAGTCAGTAGGTTAAATACTCACTCTGTGAATTTGTGATAAACAGTCCAGTTGATAAGGCCAGAGCATGGCTGGGGGGCTGCTTTTAGAGACACTCAACACATGTAAACGTGCAATGCACAAGCAGCTCTCCTTGCTGGTTGTGTGATGCTGCTTCTGTCAGTGGTCCTTCTTCCCTGGCTTTTGGAATCAGCACCTCCCTGAGGATAAAATGCAGAGCAAATCAGTTAGGCACAGCAGAAGATGGGGCATTTTTATACTTTGCCTTTTCATTTAGATTTGATTCCTCAGAAAAGCTGCTTAAATGGTGTTACAACTGCTTTGATACGGACTCTTAATTATGAAAAGGTAGCACCAGTAAATAGTGTTAGGTGAAAAGAGCGCAGAGGGGAGAGGCAATGGGAACCTTGGCTATCAATATGTCAAAAGGATGAGTCCAGGAAGACACACTCAGTGTTACAAATTTCTTGTGATGCCCATGGCAAAGCTATTTTAGCAGCTCTTGAGAAAGGGATGTATGTCTGTCTTATTGGAGTTCCTTGAGGGAATAGATTCAGCACACAGAGGGGAGGAGAGACTGAAGTGAGGCATCTGTCATTTTCTTCCAGTGTTTATGATCCCTTAAAATAAAGATGAAAATTAAAGGAATGTGTTTCTCTCATATCAAGAGTTCTTATGTTCTTCTTTAACTGGCCTCATGCAGAAGATTTTGGCTGGTTTAGCTGGTTTGTAATTTTTGTGGCGTGCAGCTCTTGTTGGCTTCCCTTGTACCAAAGGCACACGAGCTATTCCTTTGCTGTGGGTGGCACGGAGCAAACAGCTGTGCGTGTGTTGCACTGAATTTAATGTGCATCATGGTAACAGAAGAATCAATCTGAGGAGAGGCTTCTTTTGCAGCGCTGTTAGCTTTGGGTTTATATTCTTTATTAGCTATTGGAGCGTTTTCATTATTGCGGCTATTGGTTAGACCTCCTCTAACTCCAGTAAAACCAAGAGACGCCGAGTTGCAACACTTGCAATATGCAGTATGCACACACAACCTGGATCAACCTAATTTCAGCACAGCAAACACAAAACAAAAGCTGTATATGACTTCTTAGCCTTTGTGCACATCTGCATTATTATAAATGCTAATATAATTCTGCAATGATAAATAATTAAACAATTATGGTCATGAATCAATAAGTTTAGCACATTTTTTTTCATCAGCAAATTGTACTGTATAAACAAGAAATATAAATTACCAAGTCTAATTTTCACTGAAAATTGTAAGCATTTTATATCTAATAATTAAAAAAGTATTAGAATTCAATGTAAGATACTTAGAACTTTAAAATTTTCTGGTTTTAACCAAACACCATTAAATTGTCATGTTTTATGTTTCTGAATCTGATTAACATTTTGAGATCTGACTTTTGCAATCATTCTCTTTGTTTTCCTCTGCTAAAACCCCCTCGCTCAACCTCTGGTTTCTCCTAAACACAGTTTATCAGCCTGAATCCGGCTTCAGTTGACCTCATTATGTTGCCTTTAAGAAAATACAACGTTTAAAGAAAAACAGTCAAGTACCTTTCTTGTAAGATTTTGAAAGACCTAGCTATTTTTATCATGTACGAAGCACTTTGCTGCATAAGGTGCAATATGGAGGCAAGGAGAAGAGGAAGCTTTTACCACTCTGTTTGCATTCAATCAGGGGTTGTAGGGTTACCTGTAATCTTTCCCACTCTCAGATCTTTGGCATTTGTAAAGAATCTATCACCCCAAACACTGGCACCTAGCTACATAATTTAAAAATAATCCTGCCCTTCTCTAGAAGTAGGGGTAAAAAATACTGTGTTTTCAGGAAAAAAAAGCTGAGTTTGATTTTTTTCTTTTCTTTTTTTTTTTAAAAAGTTGTGTATGTTTTTTATGCTGAACATCTTGCATGAACTAAGGATTTGCCACAAAGGAAGGTACTCCAGAATAGCTGTTCCTGACTGCTCAGCATCAGCTTCCTCGATGGTTGTGTTTTAACCCAGGGAAATGCTTGACCTGCTTCTACTGTGTCTTGTTCTATCCACAAAAACCCCATTTAGACTTAGCCAAGGCATGTTTGATCAGGAGACTTGGAAAAACAGCAGTTTGAGGATGGTGTTAGGTATTGTGATACCAGATCTGAGGGGGACATGACCACTGGGTGCCCATCCCTGTGGTGACAGGGGCCTCTGGGACCCTCTCCCCGGCAGCCAGGGCTCTGTCTGGACCTGCAGGGTGGGCACAAAACAGCGAGGGCCCATCCTCCTGGGACTGGTTTGTTGGAGGTGCTGATGTTTTGCTGCATCACTGTGCTGCAAAAGCTACTCTTCGTGGGAAAATTTGGTGAGCCAATAAACTGGTATTTGTCTGTCTCCCATGTGTGTGGTGGTGTGAACGAGGCACTGCAGTGATGCTTTGTGGTGGCCCCATCTGCCATTCTTCCACAAACAACCTAAGTGAACCTGCAAAACAACCAGTGGGATGTGAAGAAGGTGACACTGTCCTTCAGAAAACAGGAGAAATCGGGAAGGGAATTTGATACACTACAGTAGGTGCTGTGACCTACAGATGGCAGCTTCACCAGGCCTAAGATTAGTTTGGGGTCTAAGATTGATTTGTCTGCCTTCATAGAGAAGCTTGTAGTGTTAGAAAGGGGACTCTGTCCACTGAAGTGTTAAAGTTTGTTTGCAGGGGTTTTTTTACCAACTAGAAGCCTCAGGAATCTCCACCAAGCTGGGAGATCAAGGACTCTTCCTCTCACTTTTACTGCTCGCTGGCAAGCAATTAGTTATTTGTATTACAGAGAAGCCTCACAAAGATAGTGTGTTTAGAAATGTAAGCAAGTATTTTGCCTTCGGGGGGGAAGAAGAAGAAGGAAATATTTTCTTCACCTTCTTGTCTTTATCTCCCTTTTTGTTTACCCTGTCTTCCTCCTTTTGATGAATAAGAGAAAGAAAACTACATATGGAGTCTGAAGATCTTTACTTTGAGTTTCTTCCCTGTGCTGCTGCATCTGCTCCTCTTCTCCTGCTTTCCCAGTGTGCCATGTTTCCATTTGTGGGTGGAAGTGTCTTTGCCTCTGATGCCAATGTCACTCTTCTTGTGGCAACCAGATTTTGTTTTACTGTATAGCTCTTAGCAACATGTTTCCTGCATTCTGCTCACTCTGTTGTGGAGTTCACACTTTCAAAGTCTAGAGATATAGATTGCTCTGCTTTCACATATATGATTTTGTCAAAACAATTAAAGTCGAATGTTGGAACGCGTTCCTTTTCCTTGTGCAGAGTTACTGGGTTTGTGTTTTGCTCTGAAGCAGGTCTTCACCTCCATGAATACTATCCTCCCACTATTCTCAGATTCCAATATCAAATATTTGCAGAAAATGTTACACATCCATTAGCTGGACCTTTTTTTTTTAGGTGGTTGAAAAACCGTATATTAATTTTCAAGTTACAGTACCTGTATTTAAAGGCACTGATGTGATAAAAGTCCTAGCATTTAATAGGCGGGGCAAAACGGTAGAAAATTCTCATTTTCCTCTATGATAAATCAGTAGAACCTGTGGGGAAGTAGTAGTGCAGCCATACATTTAGCATATTTCATTATTTTTAATGTATCTACATTTAAAACATTCAGATTCCACCTATGAAACTGGATTACAAGATGCACAGCAGGTTTAAAAATATTGTAGAGATGTTGTTTTCATGCTTCAAATCCCTGAAAAGCCAAATACACTCACTTCTGAAACTAAATCTTGGTTTTCACTGTAAAAAAAAAAAAAAAAAGGAAAACGTTTAATAGCACATATGGCATAATTTCATGTGACATCTGTTTTGTAACAAACAATATTTAGCTCACTTATTTGCTGAATGATACAGTACATGCTGCAAACAAAAAGTCCAATGAACAGTTTTACATAGTTTGTAATATATCAATGTTTATCGCTAAAGAATGCAAAACTTAAACATTTAAGCATGTTATTGATTGTAATATGCAAAACATCGATTCCTGCATGCTGCCAATGCAAAGAAAGTCTACTTGAATGCCTTGTGGGGTATGAAAATTAGGTAGATTTCTGAAAGAATAACTATTGTCCTCCCACTGGTGACATTTAGGCTTATGCCCCCTCCACCTAATCTGTGTCATCTTCTAGGAGACAGCTGTCAATATATTTAGGATGGTTTAGCTCATAACAGCAGAAATGGTGAGAGCCTATTGGCTTAATTGCATGGAGTGATTGATTCTAATGGAAACAACATTTAGAAACTCAAAACGCACTTTCTGTTGGCAGATCTAATAGAATATCATAATGAATTGGAGCATCAGGCATATACTGTACTTTCTGCAAGGACTGAAAAGGACAGTCAGGGGGTTTTATGTTGGTTTTTAAATTTGATTTTAATGTTTAAATTATTTGTTTAAATAATAAAACCAAACCATCACAGAGACGTAGTCAGACAGAAACCAGAGCATCAGAGTGATGCTGAAACCACACACTGGTACAGCAAGTGTCAAAGGAAGACTGTGACATAAATGTTAGCAATTGCAGTGCTGTGAAATGGCATGAGGTTTCTGGGGCCATGCCTGGTGTCACAATACACTTGGGAAGGATGCCCTGAAAGCAAACCCTGCTGTGGGGACTCAGGTGGGTGCTGTGCACCCAGATGGATGATTTCAACACAGCCTCTCCTGTAAGCCCAAAGGCTTTCTGGAAGCAGGTGGGCTGTTGCAGACCACAGTCTCTGCTGGGCTGCACCAAGTGGGGGCTGAAGCGTGTCTGGGTTGGAGCAGAGCAGGGTCTATGCCTTTCTCATGCTCCTTCTTGCTTCTGTGTGTGGCCAGATCATTTTGGAGAGCCCCCCGTGATGGTTCGCAGGTCTAGGGGAGCCTGGACGTATAGCAGGAAGCTTGTCTGGCACTCTTGGAGGAGGTGCCTTGGCACTGTCAGCTGCTCTGGAGCTGCAGAACATGCCCCTGCCTGGACAGGCAGAGGAAAGCCTGTGCCAGCTCTGTTCTCCCTGGGGTAGCAGCAAAAGCTCCAGAGCAGTTGCTCTATGTTAACTCTCTTCTCTTCTGGTAGTTTTGCACAATAACCTCTTGCCTTTATAGGCTTGGTCAAACTGTAAGTGCATCTGTCTTTAGTCTGGGGTTTCCTCTTCCTCTCTCCCTTTCTCTCTCAAAAACACTTTATAGAATTCCATTTGCTTCTCCCTGTTGTAATTTCACAGAGATGTCTTACTCTTTCCCGAGTATCTGTATGGAAAGTCAGGATTAAAAAATCTTCTGCTTCACTGAAAATGCTGTGCTGTTTGGCCAGAAGCTGATGACATAGTTCTGTCTTTTCTTTTTCTACTCCTTTAAGATCTAGAAA
Organism: Corapipo altera; assembly: GCF_003945725.1. Classification (NCBI taxonomy): domain Eukaryota; kingdom Metazoa; phylum Chordata; class Aves; order Passeriformes; family Pipridae; genus Corapipo; species Corapipo altera. Next base: position 707,980 of record NW_020884959.1, read on the forward strand.
AGTGTAGGTTCTGGGGGGATTAAGATGTGGTTACAGATTAAATGGGTTTTTCCCTCCTTCTCCATAATTAGAAAGGTATGAAGAATCGGATGCAAGATTGAACAGTGTAAATCCTCCAAAATTAAAAACATTTCAGAACTGGAATAAATATTAATAAATTGGATGCATAATGAAATGCTGTAGATATGTAAGGGGAAAAGCAAGCAGGAAAGGAGGGAAGATTTTTATAGACCTTAATTACAGCAGGGTTGTTAGTAAATTTACTGAATTGCAAATGTAAAAGATTCGGATGGCCTGAGTAAAACCACATATTTAAGCCTTCTAAATGAACATTTCTGTTTTTTGAGTAATTTGTACCATCTGTGTCAAAATTCTGAGCCTAAGAAGAAAAAGCAGTGGAACAAATGTTGGTTCCATAAAACAGTCCTAGTTCATTGTTGAAATTGTCACACATTAACATTGCAGGCCATCTGGGTAGACAAAAGACTCTAACCAGATTGCTAAGATGATTTTATTGGTCTGGTATTAATCAGAATGTGGCATAATATTTAAGCAGAAAAAATGATGAGGTGAAGTGGAGTGCCTTTAACTATCCTAACTGTATGGTAGTTGCACAATAATCGTATTACACCATAGAGCACTGTGTTTCTCAGCAAAGATCCTAATTCTGAAATGTAAATAACAAGTTATGTGATATTTCCAATTTATAGTTTAAAATAAAATATAAAACTTAAAGAAGTAATGACTGTTGGCATATTGCAATGTGGAGATTTAAAGGCCACAGCATGGTTGTATTAAATTGCGGTATAGCCACAATCATGTTGGAATTAACTTTAATTTCTTTTTGTAACATTGTAAATCAGATTACACTTCATCTCAAAGAATCCAGAACTCGTGATTTACAATTGATTTTCTGCATTTTGAATCTCTACACAATGCAGCAGCTTGCCTTCTCCCCGGGATCTAGAGATGGCGGGTATGTATGTGCATGTATGTGTGTGTTTCATTTGTTCTCAAAAATCTTCATCTGCTTTCTCACCTTTCACAGGCAATTGGAAAAGTCTCACTTTTTAATGTTCTCCATGACATTGCCTCTTTCCAGTTTCCACCTATGATTCTCGAAAGACAGTGAGTGTTTCTGCTCACCTCTTCCCACCCCTTTGAAAACTCTGCCTGCCCTCCTGTGCCGAATCTGATGCCAGCAATGCCTCTGAGCAGAGACCCCTCCGAGCACTGTGGAAAACCTGGTCCTGGGAACGTTTTGCACTTTGTCTGATGTGTTTGCTGTGAGTTACCCTTCTGAGGGAGGCAGGTGGTGGAGAGCCCTGTGAGGGTGCAGGCAGGGCTCCCTCCAAAGCTGCCTCGAGACAGATGGACCCTGCCTCGCGTAGGAGACCAAGGGTCTGGCAAGGTGGGAAGTGGGGACTCCATCGTTAGGTTCAAGTGTAGCTGTGCCCTGTCCCTTGCTGAGGAAGGCTGTGCAGGTCCCTACCTGCAGCAGACATTGCTTCCCTGGTCCCACTGTGTTCCCAGGGTCGGGAGAGCCCGGCTGCACCTGTGTGCTGCCCTCAGCGCCTGCTTGGCCAGCGCTGCCTCAATGCAAGGCTTGGGTGCCAGTTGGGATTCAGACAGAAGCCAGAGATCTTCCTATTTGTAAAATGTTTCTGGTCCTGATTATTATATAGAGTGCATTCTGTGGAAGCAGCTGTAGCATACTCTTGTGCCATTTTCCTGGCACAAAATATATGGTTGGATGGTTTCTGCTCTGTAGTTTTGTATGAATTTCTCACTGTCTATCTCCAAAAAAAAAAAAAAAAAGAATAGAGAACAGTCACTTTCTATACAAAACTTGTATTAGAAAGAGACTTAAATTTTCTGAAGTAATAGTAGAATAGTACTGGGGTAATTAAACAGGGCACCTGATGCAGTTAAATAGCACAGATGCCAAATTAATTTCAGATATTTTTGCTTTTTGACTTCGGTTTTAAGTTATTAACGTGAGAGCAAATGAAATGGGAGATAAAAAGAGGAATGAACAAATTGAAGGACTAGAGTGGAAGGCAGGATTATCTAGCAGGAGAAGAATGAAGGTGAGGGCAGTCAGACCAAAACATGAGGTTGGAAGGCAAAAGGTTTGGACCAAGAAGTTGCAAACTGTGGCCAGCATTTAGACTGTGCTCTGGCTCATGGAAGAGCTGTGAGACTGAGGAGAGTTGTACATGGTCTGAGGGGTCTGCCTGGGGCCATGCTGGGTATTTGCTTTGTTCCAAACCTCTCTCCTTGGGGAAGATCTGGAACTGAGCAAAAACAACTGAGCCCCTCAAGCTCTGTGAGCTGAGTTCATTGCCTGGGCAGGAGAGGTCCTGGTTAATGTCTTAATATTTTCTGTGTGAATTATGCATTGCTCAGTCTTCAGATTTTTTGGGAGATGAGTGACCCAAAGGCACGTACAATGTCCTTGTCTCTGGCTGCCCGTGATCCTCTGGAAACATCTCTCATGGGCCAGTGTTTGTTTGTGACAGACCAACAGAGTATTTGTCTGGAGATGAGGTGATCTTAAATGTGAGGGAGACAATATTTCTAAGCATCAATACTTTGGGTAATTGTATTGCTTGATCTTCTGGTGATATGCTGCTTGGCATAAACTTTAAAGGAGATTTTCCAACTTTACCAGCAGTTTTTATTTTTTCACTCAGTTCTCATTAATCTTACATTTGAGTGTTTAGAAATGCTAAATACCAGTGTTAAAAGATGACTGGAATCTTTTCTATTTGATCAAAGATTTTTCATGGTTTTGCCTATTTAATAAAAGAATTATCAACCATTGCTGTGGAATTATACAGTGTAGTGTAAAGTATGCCTAATTAAACAAAACACTTGGGATTGTCAGCCTCACAGTGCTGGCCTGGTCCTTGATGACAGATAGCAATGGTGAGAAAATGTCACCACAGCCACCCCAGTGTTGCGCTATCAGCCACATACAAGTGAAATGTGGATTAAAATGCTATTAACATAGCCAATTAAACATAGGCATAAACAAAACAGTTAAATCAATAATCCTAGCTGCTGTGTTACAGAGCTGGTGCTTTGCTGTGGCTCACTTTGCCCATCTGAGGACTGCCTAGAACAGCAAACATGAAGCCAAGATGTTTCTCATCTTGGCAGTGGTGAGGATGTTGCCCCAGAGCAAGGGCTCACCACCCCTTCACAGCACGAACTGGCAAAGCCATACCAGGGGTTAAATATTATTTTCTTTCCTAGATAAAATATGTTGGGTTGTTTTTTTTTTTTTCTTCTCTCAGAATCCATTTTTTACTGTTACATTTGACATGTGTTCCAGGTCTCATGGACTCAGTGTCTCTGTAGATGCTGTAATTGGTCCTTGTGGCTGAGATGTCAGTCTGGACAAGGCCAGAAAAAATCATGAGCCATCTGAAAGGAAGATTTCATAGGTCACAAGTAGGTTAGCAGCAAAATAAAGAGAGATAGTGTGCTAGTTCACAGTAGAATAGCAAACCGTTTCCAGGTCTTGCACATGGTCACCATGTCTAGCAGGCCCATTTGATGCTTTCTCATTTTTTTTCATGAATGCTAACCATGGTTAGGCTTGCATTTCTCCATCCTGGAATTATGAAGGTCCCCACCTGCTGTACCTTTAAATGTCTGTTTATTTAAATTAATCATTTAAATTATCATTTTGTGATATTTCAGTGTCATCCCCATACCAGGTCTTCTGCTTTAGATCAGTATAAATTTGTTTATTTTTTCTGTTAAATGTAGAAACTAAACTCCATATGTGTTCTTTTCTGGACTATGAAAGACAGACTATGAATGAGAAGGTTGTATATGCTGTGAATTTTCCAGGTGTTAAATCTAATTTCTCTTCCTGGTCAACTGGCTTAATCCTTTAGTCTTAAAGGATTAAATGATACCTATAGTAGATCTCTTCCTGATGTCAAAAGATTTCTCTGGATGGCTGATATCCTAAAGCCCAAAGCCAGCAAAATAATTCCTCTGCAAAAAGTCAGCATTGCTTTATTGAAACCCCCATTTCAACAATGAGGTGAAGCATCACTGCTCCATTTATCTCTTAAGACCACCTTCTTAATCACTACTCTATTTATCTCTTAAGACCACCTTCTTAATAATGGCTGTAGGCTTGACAATAACAAGAGAGCACTGGGTATTTTCACTCTGAGATTTCTCATAAGAACAAAGAAGTGATGAGATTTCCTCTTGACTCTTCATCTGAATCCATTTAAAAATACAGAATGAATTTTTATTTATAAATGTTTATTTTTTCTGTAGTGATTAAAAGAAGTGATTTTTAAACAACAGACGGAGAAAAAATTATTCTTTATTTTTTAAACAACAAATACAAGCATATTTGGGTTCTCTTCAAGAGAGTACTTTTTGTGGTTGTTAAGAAACCTATTAGGAAGGCCACTTTGATAGTGTGTTGGATTTTGTCCAATTAATGCCCTTTAAAAGCATCTTGATGGAAAACAATGGGGCAAAAGAAGGCAAAATCCCTGTTTCCATAACCAGCCAGGCAGGAGGTTAATGGTGGGCCACATTATAGGAATACCACAATGTGTGTAAACACCCAGCTTTCAAGAGCTCTTCTACCACTGTGATGGCCCAGTAGATGTTTTCATGTTTTCCGAGCTACTGTGTTTCCATGTAGTGTAAGGCATGTAAATTCAAACTGTTTTACTCCTTTGGATTAGCAGCTGGGTTGGGGGCTGACCTTCTGGCAGTGTAAAAAAATAAAAAAAATATGTAATTATTCTCAAGGTTATTCTCAAAAGTTAAAGGCAGGGAGACAAAAAGGCACCTAAGGGAAGTAAAGTTGCTTTTGTGTGAAACTAGAGGCCAGCACAGCCCTGCTGCCTGGTTGGGAACGGGAGTGGCTGTATGTCACCAGCCTCGTTGGCAAGGTGCTTTCTGTGCTTCGTGGTGCTGCAGGTTGGCTGAAGTTCTACCTCAGATGTCTGTGGTGTGCTGAGAGCACGTTGCAGGTGGAGCACAGCCTGGACCTGCATCTCTTCTCTTACTGATTCTTCTTTTGGATGTTGCAGGATCAGGCTCTACCAATTAGAAAATGAATGAAGAGCCTGATTAGAGCTTTAAATGGGATTCTTGAGACTTTTGTTTGTACCTGAGGCAGTATGTATGCTGAAATTAAACAGCAACCACTTTTGGCATGCTTCCTTCCTTCGTATAATCTCTCTAGCAGGCTGTGTTTTCTTACTGTAAATCTCTCTTGTATATATGTATTTATTTATTTATATTCAGAAACATCACGTGTGTATATGCAGTTCTGGGGAGGAGTCATGACCCAGTGATGCAGTGGGTCATCCTGCCCCACCGGTGCATGGAGGGAATTTGAGGTTGCTGCCTGCCCTCCTCCTGTCCCATTTTAGCTAGTGCTGCTGTGGTTTGGGGCATTTCTGGGAGCTTACTGACCTACTGATGGGTTCTGTGGCCCATCCTGGCTGTGAACCAGGGCCATGGGAAGTCATGGTGAGGTCTTCTATTGGCTTCTCTTGGTGTCCAGCCCTACTGCTCCTGAGGAGCCCATCCACACTACCTGATGGCCCAGCTGCTGTCTTGGGCAATGCTCCTACTTCCTTTCAAATAAGTCCTCCCCATATCCTAAAAGGAAACTCTTTGAAGATCATGGGTGATTGACACTCTTCTAAGCAACAGTCTTTATAGGTAAAATCATGTGGATATGAGGGTATTTGTCTTGCAATAGTGAAGTCAAGAAAAAGAATAAACTGGAGGGAAAGAGGAAAAGAGAGAAATAAGGGAAAAGTGTTTTGGAGGCTGGCACTGACTGAGGAGGGAGAAGGCTGCTGGGAAACCCTGCCTGCAATAGGAGTTGCATGAGGGGAGAGGTTCTGACTGGAAGAAACCCAGAGGTTAGAAACAGCTGCTGAGCACTGTGGTGTGTTTTCCTGGGAGGCCAAAACCTGCCCATGGAATGCTTCAGCTCGGAGGGAATGCAAACACTGTGCTGGGCTTTTCCTCTGGGCTGTGCACTCTGGTCTTTGTAGCTCATATTTAACGCTGGGTAGTGACATTGCTACTGCTTTGTTGGGCTGTCAAGACCACTGGGAAATGCAAGCCAATTCAGCTTTAAGTATATTCCTCTTTTTTTAACTTCTTTTTTTTTCCCTTTTAAATATTTTGTCCTGTAGGCTGTCTAACAGTAAATTAAGCTTTTGCATGTGGTTATTACTTCATGACAAGGGATGATGAAGCGCTTAGGAATTTCTGTAAGTTTAAAATTATCTTTACATTGGCCCCTGTTAAGATTTCTGACAATTGCCGTTAATCTTTAGTCTGGGGAAAAAGGCTTTTTCCACACCATATGGACTAGACCAGATTTATCTGCTGCCTGTTGTCCTTCATGGGACATGAGGCACATTCTCTTGAGTGATAGATCATCTATGGATCTGTGGTAGCAACAGCATGTTTGCGTGCACACACAGTTGACAAAGTCCTACACACCTGCATTTAGTCAATGTACTTGTGGTGCATTTTGGTATTTTACCTCCCCGTCTGCACTTGGTGTGCGTTTTCACAGCCCTGTTTCACTAGCTGCATGAACATCACTGCACTGGAGATCAGCTGCTTGCACAATGTGCTCGGTGAGGCCTCTTATTTCTCAACTGCAAACTGGTGCAAATGTGGGCCATCAAAGCTGTGATTGACTCCAGACCAAGGCTGTGCCTCCCAAACCCTTCATGCACTGTTGAGGGCTGGGGTTTTTGTTCTTTGATACTTGTGTTTTGTAAGAGCTTCCTGGCAACATCAGCAGTGCAAAGTCAACTTTTTGTTAATTTATTTTTAATAAGGAAGGTATCTTTGTGGCCAGAGAATTGAGAACTCCAAGCTCTGTTTTTTTCATGAGGACAAACATATTTGAATGTGTGGAAATATTTCCAGAGTGTGGTCTGCTCGCTGATCATTTCCTTCAAACATCCAGACCTGCATGTTGCTGACAGCATGTGATCAAGGTGCTTGTACCACCGTGGCTGTTCTGGTGGATGGCAACTTCTTTCTCTTATTTTAATCCACAAGTGAAACACAGCTCTTGAAATGGTCACACAGTCCTGTTTTCCATGAGACCAGTGGGTCAGGAGATGAACAGAGCGTTGTGTTCCACAGTACAGAACATTAACGTTGGCGTAAGTGGGATCAAAATGTGTGCAAAACTTTAAATGCAGTTCATCAATTTAAAATAAAATATAATTTTCCCTTTCAGAATTGTGGTGTCTGGCATTGAAAATCAATTGAGATATTTATGTCCTGTAGAAGTTGATTTCCAAGCAATTAGAGGAAAACACAAGTATTTGCAAGTTTTGTATTTTTTTTCAGTTATGTTTGCTTCTTGGATAATTTTATCCATGAAGACTCCTTTACCATTCTGTCTTGTCGACTCAGCTGAGTTAAAATTAAAGCATAAAATGAAATGTTTATTTAATCATGATGATGTTCTTAAAAACTTGAGAGTTTTCTTGTGTCACTAAAAAAGTGCATTCAAAACTTCCTGAACTTCTTAAAATGCATCCTCAACACTGATAATTAATGAAGATATACTAAATAGTAATGCAGCATTTAGTCTGTATTTGAATAATTAGAAATTTAAAGTAAATTCTCCTAGTGTGTCGAATATGCTTAACTTTAGGATAAAAAAAAACCAAAAAAAACCCAAACCAAAATGATAAAATGATCAGATCTTTTCCACAAGAGTATTTCTACCTGTTTTAAATTCTGAGAAGACAACAATTTTAACTATAATATTTTTTTTTGAGAGAGGAATAAAAAACTGTTCAGTGTTCAATTGAAGACTTTTATACAGAAAGTATGAAACACTTTTAATGGGAAGGAAAACTGAATCCAGTAGTGGGATCCATACAGCTTGGTTAGTTACACAAATAGTAATTCATTCAGGTCCTCTGACCAGGTTTTATTTTTCTGTTTGACTCTGCAGACTGGCATCCCATTGCTGTAGCAAAGCAAAGACTGAATAATGCCAGTAATTTCAGACTCTTCCTTGATATGTTAAATTTGTCAGATAAGAATATATTTGACTCTAGATTCTGAACCTGGCTCTTAATATATATATAATTTTATACCATATGTGAGAAACACTGACCATGGCAAAGCAAATGAAGTGTTAATTATCCAGAAAGAGCTTAGTTCTTCCCAGTGATGGATAATGCTGCCCAGATTCAGAAATGGACTTATTTATGTGATTAAAGTTAAGCACATGCTTAATCTCATTGATCTGTACCATCAATAACAGTTTATCAATTCGGAACAGCAATTGGTGTTGCAAACACAAAGGAAAGATGAGCGGGGTCTTTGCCTTGACTTTGCCCACTGAATTTCTTGTGGCCTGGGATGTGGAAACAGCAAATAGTTATTGCTTGGAGAAGGACTTTGGTGACTTCAAAATTCTTCACTGTCATTGGTCTTTCCACTTTTTATTTCACAAAGGTGAAATTTTGGTCGCTAACATTTTGAACCAAATAGGTTTGGGCAGAAACTGTTTCAAATGAGGGGATGCAAGCTAAGGAATAATCAGACTGGTACGCACTCTCAATGGCAGAGAATATTAAAATAGAAAAATTACAAAGGAAAGATAAAAATTCTAGGGCTGAACGTCTGCAATGAGACAAATAACAATCAATAGCATGCATTTGTAGCCTCTTGTAACTGGGGAAATAAATAGGGATATAATGGTGCCCTCTAGACCTGCTGCTTCTGCTGGTGTGCACGTGTCCCTTGCATACTTGGAAATATAAATGCCATGGTGCCAATATCTAATAACATTTAAGTGCATGTTCATTTGAACTGCTTAGATGAGGGGCATAAAACTAACATACACTACTGGAAAGCTAATTTTGTCTTTCTGGACTACATTTGAGGCCTTTTTTTTGTTGTTTCTGAAGTATTTCTTCTGCAGAATAGCCTTTATCTGTCCTTAAAATGCACAGGAGAGGCAAGAAAATTTCTTGTCTAGGATGCTTACCTTTTGGTTTTCAGTTTAAATTATTCTTTTTTGGCTGAGAATTAACTCTTTCCAAAGTTTTTTTCAGTAGTGCACGTTAACACCTATGATCACCTTTCATAGCTTTGCTAGAAAGGTCTTTATTCTCAAAGCACCTGTGCTGGAACCCAATAAAAACACTTTCATCATTGATAGAACTGCAGTAGTTTCAGTGAACAGAAATCAGCTTTGACTTTTTTTGTGGCTCAAACATAAGCATTCTTGGTTAGCCTTGAGACTATTGATAACAGAAGAAAGGTACCATCACCTACTCACCTTTATTATTAATGGAGCTAAATAAACCTGCTGTTGTTCCTTGCTCTTCAGTTAGAATAAAAACAAAATTAGAACCATTATGGTGCATTAATATATATTTTCAAATATGGAGGGGTGGGATGGAAAATCCCTACAAGGCTTTTCCTGCAGAAAGGTTTACTTCGGGTGGAAGGATAAGAAAGCTCAAGGGAAGAAACTACATTGACTTTTGTAATGACTTGCATTCCAGCTAAATAGATCTCACTATCCTAAAGCCAGTTTCTGGGTTGAAGTGTAATACTTGGTTTTGATGACATTTTATTTGAGAATGTGCAGTGTGAAGAATACATTTCTTTTCCTCTTAATCACCAAGAAATCACTAATGAATTCATTCAACTCTTGGTACCATGTTTTGTGAAGGTTGTTGAGGAGGGAAAGTAACACAGCAGGAACCCAGTTCCTTGAAGGTGATATGAATGTCAGATTTATGTGGTGATAAGATACATTTGACCTGTATCCTGGAAAGTACAAACTAAATAAGATTGCTCAGTTCTGAAGTTTTCTCACAAAGGCAGAGGCAAAGAAAAACCAACCTTTTTAACCCAAGGTCTTCCCAAAAGTATTTAAAACTTTCTGGGGTAGTTTGAGGCTAATTTTAAGGAGATATGCATGGCTTTATTTTTTTGGTTAAGAAATTATACTTAATTTTAATGAGAGAGCTCAAACAAGGTAAGTAGCATATGAAGCTTGGCATTTTTTTTATCTACCAAGGTAGAAGAAAAACCATGCAGGTACTCTGAGGCAAGTTGCACATCTTCTGTTTTTATTCCTCTGCTTGCTAGCTAGTGAGTGATAGGCTGAGAAATGCAACATCATCTATTTCTTTTGTGCTCTTGGTTACCATAGAGCATATGCAACATACAGCAAAACACAAACATTTCCTGCTTTGTTTTCTTGGCAGTTTTCTGAATTCAGTATTTTGGAATTAAAATGAAATAGTGTGAATCAATGTAGAGCACACAGAACACCTCGTTTCTTGATCCTCTGATGAGCATTTTTAGAAAAAAACTGCTGAAATATGCATCGTAATCAATCTGATGAACAACCAATGGAGAAGGCTTTTAAATATTTAAGAATCTCTGTGTTGTAGAGAATAGCACATTTTGTTTTAAATGAGACTACAAGTTCTTACAGTCCGTCAGAGTAGTCCTCCATAGAAGAATTTTGTGCCTTAAGGCTTAAAATACTTAATCCAATCTGACCTAAGTTGGGATCTGATGTGGCCTCCCTGAAGTACATCGATAATCTTATTTCAGCTCCCAGGAGTGACCATCGCTTCCCTCCTTCCCTGCTCCAGTGAGACTTGCTCTCGATTGCCCTGTGCATCTGCCTCAATTTCCTCTGTTATTCTTGTGGGAAATATTTCCCTAATTGCTTATAATTTCCCCCCAGCCATGAATGACACCTTCCTCTGTGCCTTGGAGAGCAGCCTCTGGCCGGCACCCACCCACAGCACTCCCAGGCCCACAGCCCTCTGGGTTTGGCATCACCCTGCTCCGTGAGCTCCTGTGAACTCCCCAGCGTCACAGGGTAATCCAGCTTTTAAACAAAAGGCATAATTAATATTAAAACACTCTGAGCAAGAGTGCAGCTTTGTAAATAACAATTTGTCATTATAGGAAGTGGCTTTTGCAAGGCTTGAATAAGGTAATATTTTTGGGTGATGCTTCAGTGAAGAGGTTTTCTGGAAATCTGTGATTTACCTGTTACTAATATTGTGCTATTTAACAAGCAGGAAGCAGTGTGTGAGAACAATAATAGTAATCTTAGTTAGAATGGTTTTGATGAAAGTACGCTTTAATTCACTAATTATGGCAGCTAAAAGGCATTTTTACATTCAGTGTTAAAATCAGTGTATCTGTATTTTTACCTCACTCTTCCAGCTGCAGAACTCTTTCTCTAACATGTTTTTAGTCATGTTATGCAAATGCCTGTTTAAATTACTAGGAGTATTTGTTTTCTATTTCTGCCCTGTAAAACATAATTTTAATACAAGTTATTTGTGAAATGCACATTGTAAAAGGAAATAAGGTTTCAGATGGCATTTCTATGATAATTTTACTGCAAATGTTGACCATGTTTTTGTATTTGTCTGTAGAAGGCAATGCAGGCTGTACATAAGGCATATTTCAAAGATCTAATATTGTATGTGACTAAATTAGTGAAGTAGCGTTGGCTTCCCTTTGAACAGTTAGTCTGGCACTAATCATACGGAGTAAAATAGATCACTGCCTCGCGTTCATTTTGTGGGAGGCAGTTGCTGTGTCACACTGAGCTGAACCGAGCCCCGCTGCAAAGATCCAGTGCCCTTTCCCAGCTCTCCCTCCCAGCTGTGCCCCCCTGGGGTCTCGGGGTGTCCCTGTGCTGTGGGAGCCGGGCGCTCTCCCCCAGGATGAACAGGAGTTACAGGCTGGGCAGCCGAGCCTGTGGAATGCACTCGGCTGGCACCGCAACGAGGGTGTAATGTATGTAAATAGGGGGTAGCAAATGCATGAGCAAGTGAGTCAAGGTGAAGGATGTGCTGAATACCGAAAAACTGACTGTGGTGCTCCGCCAGTGCGGGGAAACTTGGGAAGCTTGGCGGGGTCTGAAGGGGTGAGCCCCCCGGAAAAGTGCTTTGTGAATTCCCAGCCAAAACCTTCGCCCTACCTCATTACATGCAAAGCTGCAATTAAAATCACACTTTCCACTTCAGATTGATTTGCTTAATAAAGAAAGGTTAGTTGCATTTAAAAAATGTATGGGCAAGTTTGCTGCATGTGGGGAGAATAACGGATATTGCTGGAAAGAGATTGCTCTTCATAAAACATCTCCATTTCAATGGCACACTGTATTTTTGTTTGGCTTGATCCTCAGCTTCTGAATCCAAATGGAAATTTTTTAAAACAAAAAGAGGATTCTGGAGGTGGTATCCCGTTGTTTGTGTCTCTGTCGCACTTTTCCATCAAATGATTTGTACTAGACTGAAGTTTGACGAACCCGCTGTAGTGTCACGAAGAAAAAGCTTCCTCATAAAATCAAAAACATATAGCAGATGCATGTTTTATTGAACACGACTAAAAATAGCGCTTTAAACCCTTACTCTGTCTGTAATGCTCTTTAAGTATCTTTTGAACACTGCCTTCATTATTAAGTCTCTGAGCTTCCGAAATAATTCTGATTCTTTCTCTTCCACAGACCTTATTTTTCAAAGCAGTTGATGTTTGTTTCCTGTTTTGCATGTGTGTATGGTGAGTGAGTTGTCAGTCAGCTGTTGACTCTTTGGTCGTGTTAGACAAGATCCTAAGCCTACGTCCGTAAGCAAATTCCAGACACAGTATCATGAATATATTTTGAGATTCTTTAAGGATCTTAATAGAAACTAAGATGAAATATTTTGCCTGTTGCTGACTCAATGATCAAAGTCAGAGTGAGGGGAGGAGAGTTTTCTCTCTGCCTGTTGTCACCCCCACGCTGACCAGTGTGATTCAACCTGCACAGCCCTTCTGGCTTCTCCTTGCCTTTGCCCACTACAAAAGAAGGTGAAAGCAAGATGCAGCAAGACTCCTGGATTCACAAAAGCAGGGAAGTCAAGAGGTGCTAAGAAAGTGAGGACCAGGAGGTGATATAAACCAGCTAGTAGGAAATATTGAGTCAAGATTTTTTTTTTTTTTTTGGTAGAATAGAAAATTGAATAAATATTTTTTACAATCGAATATGTTATTGGTATTGCATGACATTATAAATAGCAGTTACTGAAAGATGACATGCAAAGCTACAGTTTTATGTCGTTGTGGTTTGAAATACAGCTAAAAATGGCAGGTCTTTGGCTTTAAAGGATTCAGCTCAAATATGACATTTCTTCCCTTCCTGAAACCTTCCTGTTACTGAGAGACATCAAGAACATGTTGTTCTTTTCTTTTTCTTAAATGGAGTTTAGTATCACCATGACACAAGACTCGTTTCTCTTGTTGAATTCTCCATCAGGCTGATGGGTGCAAGCTTTCAGCACTCATTTCTGGCTTTTGCTTTTGGCTGTGCAAATTAGAAGTACGTTTTACCTTTTTTTTTTTTACTTCTAGCCTTGCAATGTGAATAAACACTGATGCTACTTGATCACAGAACAGGTTAGGTTGGAAAGGACCACTGGAGGTCATCTAGTCCAACCTCCCTGTTCAAACAGGGTCTCCTAGATGGAGGGGAACACTGAGGATTGTGTCCAGATGGCTTTTGAGGGAGGAAGATTCCAGGAAAGAATCCATGCAGCTGCCTACCTGTACACACAAAAGCAAAGGGGTTATATGTAAAATTTTTTTTCTCTTTTCTTGCCAATTGCAAAAAATAAACCCATCTTATTTTTAAGAAAGAAAAAGGGTTAAATGAAAAACAGTTATCTTGAAGAAAGCTGTCTAAACCAAGACTTGTGAAGCTTCGTGAGCATGGGCAGGGTGAGAGCAGCTCTGACCTGTAGAGTTTGCAGCTATTTAGCCTGGGAGGGCTTTTGGGTGTGCTGCTTCCACTCCCATTTCAATTTGGGATGAGTCTTATGACTCTGATAATTAATTTATAACCATCTGATATATTGCCTTCTAGCTTCCATAGTTTCACAACAAAGTGTCCTTGGACAATGTGAAGGGACTTGTCCTCATTCAGGGCTGTATATGTGCTTTATAAAAAATCTTAATTGTTATATTACATATGCAAATGAAAAAAAAAAACCACCCAGATATCTACCAAGACAAATTAGCTGGAAAATATTTAAATTTGGAGCTAAAGGGCTGAAAATAAATGACACATATCCTTTAAAGAAGTTTTCAAAAAACTGAGTCTTGATGTAAAGTGAGTCTTTATATAAAGCAAGTGATTACTTGCAGCTATACCCTTGCAAGTAATTTTGATTAGAAATGTGTAAACACAGGAGTCTGTTCTAGAAGTGCATGAAACAGTGTCATGCTGCTGCCTCTGTGCTGCAGGACAGGGGGAAATGAAACTAAATTTGGATTTGCCGTCTTTCTCAGCATATTGCAGAGTGGTCTGGCTGAATGGAGCCCAGAGTCTGAGTCTCCTAAGAGTGGATGATATATTAAGACAAGAGTGTATTACGCGGTAAGAGATTAACAATGAGTCTGAAAAGGTATTGTGAATGTTAAAATCGCACTGACTAAAATATACTGAGGTTAAAATACAGGGTAACTTTACAAATCACTATTAATTTCTTTGGCTTTCATTGCAATAACATTGATTTAATTCATTAGATTCCTTTCTAAATCTATATTTCAGTTTTAGAGTTGTCAGTTTCTGTTAATGACAATTTTGCCCATCTGTTCTAATACGAAAATGAGGCTTCATGCAGGAGACATGATAGATCTCTAATAGTTGAAGAAGTAAGAATCTTAAAGGTATTTCATTTGGATTAGATCCACTTTGATGTGATTCACCCTTGAAATTAAGCTGAGTACTAAAAACTTTTAACTGTATAATCAAAAAACAAAAGTGTCATATCTTGTCATTTAGGGCCCTGTCTATTTCATAATTTACAGAAAAAATTTCAAAACATTCCCACTCATTCTCTTTCTAATGACAGAGCCATAATTTTGGGTGTCAGCATATCAGAATTCCACTGGATGTGATTAGAATAAGAATTAGTTTCTTTAATTTGGCCATTCAAATAGTAGTATGACTACAGCAAGTCATTTTGCTAAGCCAGCCTTTGCTGCCAGGCTGGGTTACAACTTCTGCTTCAATCCAGGTTTAAAACTCCCGTTCCTCACCCAGGTCAATCTTCTGAAGGGGTAATTTTTCAAAGCAGTGTGTGAGTCTTAAGCACACAAATCCAGTTAGCAAATAACAAGATTATGTTCTGTGCACTGCTTTAAAAATTTACCCCTAATATCCTAGAGATAGGAGCACGGTTGTTGCACATACTGCGTACGAGGTGTAATTTAAATTGTTTTTAGTAAGCAATTCTCTGCATTTATGCAATGCAATGTTGTTCTGGGGAAAAAAATGCCCGGCTAATTATTCTGTCTAGAAAAATAAACACATCCATTAAAGGCTTGACTACATATTAATGGATGACCTTTCTAGCCATAGTGTTTTCTTTGCAAATCTTCTAGAAAATTCTTTGTGCATTAAATAACATATGGAATTGGATTTTGTCTTTATCACTGAAAGTTACCACACTGACTCAAACTCAGCACATTTAGTGTTGCCTTGTAACAAAGGAGATGGTTCCTGTACTGTGCATCATTACTGCTTTCTGTCTTAAACTTCTCTTGAAATTCAGAGTATAGCAGGGAAAATCAGACTAAAGAAGCTCCTACAGGACCAGATTTCTAATTTCTAAATACAAACTACTGAAAATTTAGCTTTTCAAGTGTAATACTTCTAACAAATTAAAAATCAACAAAAATATTATGCTTCTATGTTACCTGTTCAAGTGTATAGAATGTACAAAAACTTTAATCAAATACTCAGGTTTGCTCAGTTTTAAATTGTGTTAGTTTAATAGTTTCTATTCTGCTGTTTATATTAATGACATATTCCCATCTAAATATATTGCAGTGCTGAAAAGCCATCAAAACATTTCTAAGGTTGAATGAGTGCAGTTGCATTCATGATTTTTTAATAAAATGATCTCTTTCTATTGAACTGCTTCTTTTTTTTAACAGAGATTGAGATTGTATAATATATATATACATAGTTATAGGAGCATTATAAATACAAACTGCAGCTTCATTTACTGTCTGAATATTTGATTTCAGTTCATAGCTACACGGTGGGCTGAGAAATGTGAGTTACTGTACATAAAATATGAGAGCAAAAGAAAGAAGGATAAAAAAATGAGAGATGGAATTGATTATTTTTTTGCATATTGATTAAAAGTCTTATTATTTGAAGAAGCAACTGATAATTTGCTAATAGTGATTTTTCCAAGAACCGATGTTTATAAAAATGATTTTCATCTATTCTCCTTTTCCTCTTTCACCGTCCAGTTTATATTCTCTACTTTTTAATTCTTGCCTCTTTTGCAGGCATTTGATATTTGTAGTATACATATAAAAGCAGTTTGATATTGGCTAAATTTGGGCATAGTCGTGTTATGAATACGAACATCTGCAATGGAATTAAAAGCGGCATTCACCAAAATCCAAGTGCGAAGTATCCCAGTTAAGCATACGATTCTGAATGCATAATTTAGTTGCCATATTTTGTTTCTTTCCTCTGTGTGAAATGTTTATGAAATTCTCAGATTTATTAGGTATTTAGAATTTTCCTTTAATTTCTTACTGCGTTTTTCTCTCTGTGCTTTCTGTGCCTGTAGTTAATCTGCGTGTGGACTGGTCCCATGTCATTTTATTTTGTTTCTATTCATGCTGGATGACTAGCCAGCCTATCAGGGATGTCAAATATTCAAACCAGCTGAAATTCAAGAACCTGCTATACTTGTTTGAGTTTAAAATGCTTTTTTCTACTGTCAAGTTAAATGGTTCAAATACTGGGGCACCAAATAGTCCTAAATAGCACTTATCTTTAAAACCTGATGCCCATGAATATCTTCCCCCTCCCCCCCCCAAATACGTATTCTCTCTCCTTCCTATTCTTTTTTTTTTTTATTTTTATGTTAATTGCTGCAGGAAGATTTGAAAATTCTCCGATTAAGTCTCTGATTGTATCTATCTCAGCTGGGAGTTGTTCAGGGAAAGCAAACATGAGAAAACAGATCAGATGAGATCCTTCTCCTGAACTGGTGACAGTCAAAAATTTGTGCATAACCCAGCTAGACAAAAACCAAACCCTAATATTCTGATGGTGACTGAGCTGGGGAGCATAAGGTGAATTCTTACCACGCACATGGAGTGATCTGTTTCCACATCTAATATACCAGAATTCCCCCCGTTTCCCAGCTGTGGCAATCCACTGCTGCTGTTTCAGGCAGAAGATGCCTTTTATTTCTTGTGGACACCTGGCCAAGCAAAACACACTGTCTGGCTGCTGGTGGCTGGAGTGAAACATCAGATGGGAATAGATGCTACCAAAACTCTTGCTCAGTGTGATGTCAGTCATTTGGTTCATGATGAATTAATTTTAAAAACAAGCTACAGAAAAAATTCTTTTAGTCCAGGAACCAGAAAGAAGTTGGTGTTTGCTCAGACTGAGGGCCTGAGTATGAATATAAATTTTTAAATTTGCAGTATATTGCATGACTAGTTCATCAACTTAAAAGTGGTATCACTAGGTTGCCTTAGTTTTGCATTTAAAACTGTTATACTTGAAGAAAAGCTGTTCTTATGAAACAGTTAATTTAAGGCAACCATGCATACAATTTAAATATAAAATATAGTTCTGATGTGGTTTCATAGCAAATGTGATCTGTTTAGAAATATGCCCAATTGAGAAAGATGAAGTATGGTGTGAATTACATTACTTCATCACCGAGTTCTGGCTTTGTCCTGTTGCAGGTCAAGAGCTTATCCAGGTTGTCAAACATGTTGGCATCTGACTTTCTTCCCTCCCAAGAGCAGAAGCACCACCTTAAGCCAGGTGATCTTCCTGCATCACCTATTTACATAGACTAAACTTAGATGCTCTGGCTGCCCTTCTGAACCTTTCTCCCACGCACAAACAAAAGAGGGAAGAACGAGGTTATCAGGTGGATAAAATGGAAATAAGTAGCAAAATTCCCATAGATCACTGATTGTCTGCTATTTAACTCTTAATATTTAAGTAAGAACATGATATCTAGAATTTGAGAAGAGCTGAGTGATAGTTGCTGGTTCTCATTGTGTTTAAAGTTTAGTAAAGCTTTCAAAGCTCTACCTACAAGTCAGTCCAGAGGTGCCAACAGGAAGGTTTTATGCCATAGCATGGATTGAATATGGTAATACGAGCTGTGCTCCTAATAGTGCTGGTAAACAGACTGTTCTAATCAGATTCAAACGCTAATATATATAAAATCTTTACCCATTTAAAAATAATAAAATATTTTGCTTCAATTAATTCTGATTGTGCTAGTAGAACATACAATCAACAATGTTATGCAAATAGTTATTTTTGCAGTTGAAATCAATAACTTATTTTCTTTTGTAATACAAAAAAATAGAGAAAAGGGGTTATTATTAATTGCTTATAAAACTAAATCTTTGTGTGGGAAGCCTGCAGGTATTAATCTCATTATCAAGACTTTGCTTCAAAGTCTGTATGACCATTATTGTTCATGATTCGACCACTCAAGAAATCTTGCCATAGACTCCTATTTTGAAAGTATTTATTGGAAGCTGAATGAAATTAGTTCTTTATGAGCTAAGTAATTGTAAAGTTACATTATCCTGCAGAAAGAGATAACTGATAAAATCTGACAATTTCAATTTTAAAACGGCTGTGCCTTGCTACACTGAAGTCATGATAACCCTCATATTTATAAATCTATAGCTTACTGGGTGCACATACATAGTCATGAAGTATCAGTTACGTTACTGATAAAGTACTTTAAACATTGATTATAAAATAACCTGTGTTAACAAAAAGTATATTGCTTGCTCATGCATACGTTATGGCTTGCTTCATTTGAGTTACAGTGTCTCTAATTCCTTTTTTCATTTCTGTTTTATTCTCTTGAACAGCCGTTGTTTGACTCGGTGTGACCCGTAAATGGGAGAAGCTTTGCTAATTAAGCTTTGATGACACCCACACACCAGCAAGATTCTGGGCTCCTGAGGAGGAACAAGGGCTCTTTGGTAAGACTTGGTGCATCTGAAGGTCTTGCAGAAAATTTTCAGTCTCTGTTGAGAAGAAATGGATAACAGCACTGAATATAGAGGTAGTCCAGGCTAGGAATACAAGCAACCAATGCCGCTCACTGGTCTCCTCCACACAGGTCTAAGGGCCCTACCCTACCCCTGGAGGGCTTGTAGGCAGTAAGGAACTCTTGTGGTCATAGTTTCTCACAGTCCTTAAGTGACTAAGGTGTCTTCTTTGTCACAGGCCATGTGGTGTCCTGGGTGTGTGCCCTCAGCACCCAAGGAGGACATGTCTATGGTGTTCCCACCATCTTTTGAAGAGTTACCTTCTCTTGCAATCCCCCTTTCCCCTACACCTTCAGAAAGTAATCAGGAGCATGCAGTATCCCAAAACAGGGCTACTAGGTCTCCAGCAATGAGGTTTGACCCACGCTGGGATAGTTATTGATCTTCTTTACCCTTGCACATGATTCTGGATATACAGTGCTGGTCCTGTGCCTGTGTGGTTGCCTTTGAAGCCGTGCCTGAGGCTGGCAAAGCAGGATGGAATTTCATCTCTGAAATGATGAGCTGGTTTCTGCTTTATTCACAACCAAATTGCATACAAAGAGATGATTCTTTCACAATTTTGTTACGTGTTTTTCAGCAAGGGAAAATTGACAAATCTAGAGTATAATCATCATAGCTTCCATTCATAACAGGAGTATCTAATGCCCAGGGTGCATTCTGTGGTAAAGACCACTGGTTTGAACAGAAAAAAACCTCAACCACTGAGTCCTCAGGACAACTCCAGCACCATGCAAAGCAATAATCTGTGTTCTGAGAGTAGGTATTTTTAAAAAATCCCATCCTTTTCCAGAGATTTGCCTTATATCACAGCAGACTGTCCAAAGTGGCATAAAACATCCAGCAAATCAGAAGCAACCATTCCATTAAAATAATGTCTGTTTTCCTGCATTATTTATGTGTTAATCCTTTTGGGTCCCTTCCAACTTAGCATATTCTGTGATTCTGTTACATATATATATGTATATTTTTAATATATACGTACACACACATATAGTGGTGAAATCACCATCCCTGGAAATGTTCAAAAAGTGAGCAGACATGGCACTTCACGGTATGGTGGTATTTGGTTGAAGGTTGGACATGATGATCTGAGAGGTCTTTTCCAACTTGAATGATTTCATGATTCTGTATGTGCAGGACAGATGGGCCTGGTCTGGTTTTTATATGAAAACTCACCATCCCAAGATCCTAACCCCTTGTTGTGCATGGGGTTTGCTCATGTAATTTTTTAAGGATGCAGATATTAATGCTCGTTAATAAATTAATATCCATTACCACAGCAGGTTTCATTATGGGCTCTGTCTGCCTCAGTGGCAGCCATAGGAGGATGGTGTCTTGCTGGGCCAGACCTGGCCACTTTTTCCTTGGGACTGGTAAAAAACTTCCTGGTTTCCCTGTCAGTTCCTAAAATATAATAAAATAAATGCGGAAATCTCCTCAGTTTATAGTCTCTTTTCCCAATTAGTTATGCTGGGGTGTGGTTAACACAAACTAATCATACTCCAGAGTGCTAAAATGTACATGGTGCAGCGGAGTGCCTCACGTCTCCTGGGGTGTGATTATTTAATGATAATGATGCCCCCTGCAGAGGCACCTTATTGCTCTTTTGCAAAAACAATCTTTATTGAGGGGAATTAATTGCATTGTTGTTGATAGCAAGAAATAAGTTAATATTTTGAAATGATCTTTCTGGTTTGCACAGCTTAAAGGGATGTTAGCACAATTATGTCAAATAAATGACCTGCTTTGAAAGTTTCTCAATATATTAGGTCTGGATTCCAAAGCCACTCTGAATATATGTTTTCTCTGAAGATTTGGTTTCACTGGGAGTCTTGAAATGCTGAGAAGAGTTAATCTCTCTGTTCCATGGATACCTTGTATTGCTGCCTAAAAATTGATCTCTTCAGGGTCACTGACTGTTTTCTACTTAGAGGCAAATTTGCAGTTACACTGGATTCCCACAGCATATTTACTCTATGCAAAGTATCTGAGAGCAACTTTTATGGTAGGGTTTTTAATTAGTGCGATGTATAAAAGCAGCGAAGTTAATAAGGATGAAATTTGCTGGTGTGCTGACTTCTATGGAAGGCAATTGCCTCAGAGTCATGGTCATAGCCTAGTCTTAAATATCCATCCATGTTATTGCACTGATGCTACATAGATTTTAGAAGGCGCAGCTCACAGCTCCCAACTGGAAAAGATACAAGCAGCAACATATACTTTACGTACTCCTATCTACCCACTAATTTATCTCCAGAATAATCGCTAATTTACTTATCTCAGTGCTAATGTTTGCTACAGTAGTTTGGGTTTTGTTTCTTACTTTATGGGAGTCTTTGCATCATTTTTATCACCTGCTTGCTTTTTTTATACTAATGGTTCAGTACATCAGCATTACAGTAATAATATAGGTATATATCCATTGTAAAATGATGATTTACTGCAGCAGGGTGGATGTATTTACCATGTGTGCAGTGCTGTAACAAATGAAAAGATCAGAAATACGTGGTCCTGTGTCAGCATATGTGTAGGCATACCTGAATGTGTAAGCATGAACAAAACAATGCCACTTGGTGAAGTCACCTGCAGTGGTACTCACTCTGTGTATGGGACTGCAGAGGAGGAGGTGGAAATCCCACTGTAGGCAAGCAGGAGCTCACAGGCTCCATTTCTGTCTCTGTAGCTGATCCTGGCTGAGCTGACTTTTTGCTCCTGGCGGTCCCAACATAATGTGGATGTTTGAGTAATGAGGGGATTTTATTGCTTTCAGGGGGTTTGGAATGCTCCTCCTTCTTGCTGGAGGTATGTGATCTCTGCTACAACTCTGGATGAGTGTCCCATTCCTGCCCCTCTGAGAAGGCAAATGGTACATTCTGAAATACTGTTTTGTGAGGAGTGAACATCATTTTGCCTTTGAGAGTTTGTGGATCATAGGACTGTTGGATAATTCAGACTCGAAAGCAAATCAGTCTCTTCTTACATCTCTGTGTGTATGTATGTTTTTCCCCCCACTCCAGTTCTCTTAAGGAACTACTCCAGTAACTTTGGGAAATGTTCAGATCATTGGTCTCTTCAAGGGAACTGCCATGTGCAAATATTCCATCATTTGTGTGCCTAAAGCCCAGACCTATCTGGGTCACTTCTGAGAAATGTTTCTAAAATGATTCTAAAACAATTGATGTGCTTTAACAAAATGGAAATTCCAGGTGAGCTACTCCTCAAAGGCGTGGATCTGTTTGTACCCAGTCTAGCAGGCTTTCTGGTTGAAGTTGGTCCTCTGCTACTGGTACTAAGGTGTTGGGTTTTTGCAGTGAAACACTTTCATCTAACATTAAAGTTCTTGAGAGAGAGTGGCACATGACCTGTCTCAGTCCTCGATAGCTTCCTCTTGGATGGGTTGGGACAACAACATCTGGTCTCCCTTATTGCTACTGCTCTTGGATTTGGCCATTTGTTTATACACCTAGACCACATAATAACTTCAATTTACAACTAGGTCCCCAACTTCTGCAGATACCTATGCATTCTTCAAAGTCACAATTTCTGGTTACATCCCCAAAGTTTTTTGGTACCTGGATAATGTCCATTTAAAGAAAGGTTCAGCTGATGACTGCTTTCAGACTTTTCACTTTTTTATTTGCTTTAATTTTGCTCCTATAGAAATCATTTCCATGTACACAATTCTAGTTTTAGTTAAGTAGGATTGGCTCACCAATATACAAGCAGCCTGCCTTTCATCTGGATGAAGCCAAGATCTTGGATCAGCTTCTACATTAAACAGAAAATATTAGATCTAGATAAACTAATTTATGTTATGTGAAGACTGGTTGCTTCCTCTTCAGGGAATGAATGGATATTCTGATTTTTTTTTTCCATCTTTCCAGCTGGAAAAACAGCTGAATGTGGAGTTGTTGAATGTAGGTTTCTTATTTTCACAGAAGTATGGACAATTACATCATGCATTTAAATTATTTCAGCTCCTACAAAACGAGAAGCACATTTGATTTGTCTTCCATTAGCTGAATTGGTAATAATACTATTTAAAAAAATATTTTTCTCTTTTTAGACCTGTATGACAAGGTCAGTTGTTCTCCAGAGTCTTATTTTAATTGCTTTGATAGGTAGAGAATTAAAAAATTGAAGCTTTCAGGGATGCGAGGGGTGTTGACAGAAAGTCAAGGAAAAGAATGTGCTAAAGAGCAGCAGAAATCAGGAAAAGCAGTGCAGGTGGTGGAAGGGATGGGATAGATAACAAAAGAAGCTGAGAGAATAGACATTCCACAGTCTTGCAAGGAGGCAAGGGAAGGCAGGAGGGATTGGCAGGGGAAGACTGTCCTTCCATCAGCCCTGATCTGCCTGTTTTGTGAGGTGACAGTGCCACATGTATGTGAGCAGGAAACATGAAATGGAATAATCTGATATGAAGAATCAGCTGAGTCCTTGAAAAGCAAAAAAAGCAGCCTGAAACCTGAAGGTGAAGAATTGGCTCTTCACCCACCCAGGTTCTCTCTTGTTGGGTGTTGTTGCCCAGTACCAGGCAAGTCAATGGGAAGGAAGATCCCACCCATGTCCCACCTACCTGAGTACTGGGGTCACAGCCTTGGGGATCCATTTCAGTAACAAATTGCTGCTCTGAACAGTCTCCTGAAAGATGGTGGTTACAGATACTAGACACAGTCCCTTGGAAAACACCTATGATTGTCAGAATTTATGTCACTGAATGCCTAGGAAGTTGTCAATGATGTTGCTGTGGGTTGTACAGCGCTTGGGAAAATTGTGGTTTGTTTTTGTCTGGTTTTATTTGGTTTGGGTTTTGTAAACTGTGGAAATCAGGGAGAGAATAGCTTTTAAAAAAAGTTACAACAAGTATTAAGAAAAAAATTAAATGAACTTTTTAAAGGAATGTTTTTAGAAGATGCCTTTGTTGGGAAATATGTGCCTTGTCTTTACTGTAAGTCTCCACTGTTTTTCCTTTTGCCTTTATCTTGGATACAAGCAGAGCTGATCAGCAATTTCCCCATGAAATAGGAATAATAAAGCTATCTCCACCCAGTTTATTGGCAGTGTAGGTGGATACTGGGTATATCTGGAACTCCTCCTCTCTGCTGGGGGTGGTAGTGGACCAGTGCTTGAGGGTGCTAAAAACCAAGACCTTCTAAGATAGGAAGGGCCATGCTGGGAAAAACAGAAATCTCTTAAAAGCTGTGTTGTATACATGTGGGTTTGTTTAATGTGTGGCATATAATGCAGTTAATCTCCTTACAAAGTCATTGCTTAGAGAGCAATATGAAAGGAAATCCTGATAAAAGGCACCAGTGTAAATTTGACATTGCGTGTACCAGTCAGCTTTGTGTGTTGTAATTGGAGGGGACAGAGTAGTTGTTTATTCAGAGGGGAGAATGATGCTATAAATTTCAGGTATGAGATTAGAAAATAACTAGACTTCATTTTGAAATCTCCTTTCCCCTTTATTCTTTTTCCACAGTCCTTGTTTGAGCTCTTTGCAAAGGAGAGAGAATCACTGATCCTGCTGTGTATGAGGGAGTGGGAAGCAAACACAAATGGGGGAGGCAAGAGCCTCTGGACTCCAGATGTGATGCTCTGCAAGGCTCGTGTTGCCCCGTCTCCAGCAGCGATTCCTCTGCAGGTCTCGTTAACCTTGTGAAATTGGGCAGGAAAAGGCCAAGAGCATGGTTTTTCCAGAGTCCTTCCACCTGCTCCAGGCTTCGGAAGAGGGATGGGGCTGCGGGACGGGGCTCGGTGCGTGCAGCCAGCCAGGGACACTGCCAGGA
>NW_020884959.1:737941-764607 GCF_003945725.1 Corapipo altera
CATCTGTACCTGCTCTGCCACCTTCGGAGGCCCAGTAACTTCGGTGGCTGTGCTAAGGCACTGCAGATCCAAGAAGTGAGAGAGGCAAGTGGAAGCTTTGGCCCCAGTCTCAGACAACAGATGCTGGAGACAATAAAACCTTCTCGGAAAAGGAAGGCGATTATTGCAGCTTTCTAGCCAACAATTACCTTGCTCTTATAAATTATGTTGATGTCCATGATATAACACACATTGCTGAGCACATGATGGCTGTCGTGGGCTGCCACTGGCTTCCCTGCTGATGCCTGACACACAACTTGTACCATGTTTTATTTAGCCTGCAGTACAAAGGTGCTCTATAAAATGAGATTGTCCTCAAAATCATGTAATATGCTGTCTGTCCCTGTGTCCCCCAGCTCTCTCTGCAATATTCTCCTCTAAGTCAAAGCCGTAGCCAGGTAGATTTCACTGTCTTAATCTAGCATTTGCAAACTGTGCCAGCCAAAAAGCCATTTGCGTGGGCAAGTTTGCCAAGATTTACTTAGGAATTTATGTGAAGAACTAGCACAGTAGCAAAAATGTAGTTTTCTTCTCCTTTCAAGTTGCAGCCTCTTTTGAAACATCTCTCACTGCCTTTCTGTTACCATTTAATTTCCACATGCACAAATACAGGATTCATTCCCAGTTCTCTTGACTATAACATATCAACCCTCTCGCTAACATCCTTAACCTCTACCCTGAGAAAACTAATCATCTCTCTTGTTAGCTCAGTCCCTTTTAGAGATGGCAGTGCACAAAGCACACCAACACTTCTCTCCTGTAAGTAGCGAAGTGATGCTTCTCTCTACTTGGTTTGTTCCACAGCTTCCACACTGATTTGTGTTGTACAATTCAATCTTCTGAATCACCCTTAATGACATCTATTATCTAAAATCCATTGGGCACCACTACTTCACTTCATCCCTTAATTACACCACCTCTCTCTTTTCATACCTGCTCTCATACATACCCAGTCACTGCCCTTAATGTCATCCTATTTCTCCTGTGCTAAGCTTCTAAGGTACTCATCCAGCAATGCAGGCTGCTGGCTCTGTCCTCCTGCAGAACCGCTGAGAGTGCTCGTAAAGAGTGTTTTCTTGCCTCCTTTCCTCAAACAAAAGCAATCCTTAGATTATAACAGGGAGTAGAGGAAGGAGTTATGGGTTACACTGCCATAGAGGGGTTCTACCCATTCAATTTTAGATACTCTATTTGTACAGAGACGACTTGGGAATTTTGATGTTCAGATGTGCCTTAAGGTTTGTTAAAAGTTGAATTTACACAGAGATCCAATGGACCTCCTGAAAATCACAGCTTTTTTAGCCAGTATGTCAATAGACATTTTCTTCAGGGTGGAGAGTATTCCTGTTCAGTCCTATGCATGGGAATTAATCACAATAAAGTCAGATTTCTAGTATATTACTATATTTCATAACAATGCAACAGTCAGCCAGTCATCAAGCTCAATGAAGCATATTTAACTTTTCTAGAAGCTTCCCATTCATGTGATACTGAATTCTTGACTATTCATAATAGTAAAAACAAATGAAGCCCTTTCAGAGGGCAGATGCTGTACAAGGAGAGCTGGTTATTTAGAGCAGGAGTGATTTGGCAGACCTAGTATTGTTTGTTAGAGGGCTGTCCCACATAGGAGGTAATTTAGAAGTCATATTGTTTAAAATAATTTTTCCATAGATCCCCCTCCTCCCCCAGCTGAATGAATTTAGTCAGAATAGAGACCCATTGATTATCCTGGCTTCAAGGATCAGGAAGAGGTTAATTAGGGACTGATAAAAAGTTCTCTGGGGCAGGGGTCATGTCTTTGTATGTATTTGCACCATGACTAATGCAGTGTCCCTCTGAGCCTACTGGAGCAGTGGGCTCCAGTACATATTCCATAATGTAAATAATATTAAATTGCACTTTAGAAAGTCTGAAAATGGGTTTGATGGCAATTTTTAAATCTTTACCTTTTTAAGAGCTGTGTCCAAATTTCTAAGGCAATTTGAATGCAACAAAAAGGTTGTTTTCTCACTTTGATTCCTTCAGAGAGTTTTCAACAGTGAAAGAGTTCTCCTGTACCGACATAAATATAATCTCAGACTTAGCAGGGATCATTGTGGGCTCTGTGGAGCCCTGTGGATCAAACCATCATGCAGACAGAAATGCTCATGG
Source organism: Corapipo altera (assembly GCF_003945725.1). Classification (NCBI taxonomy): domain Eukaryota; kingdom Metazoa; phylum Chordata; class Aves; order Passeriformes; family Pipridae; genus Corapipo; species Corapipo altera. The sequence goes on from NW_020884959.1 coordinate 740,135, forward strand.
CTCTTCTGGGTGTTTGGATCCTTTTTTCTCACTGGAGCCACGATGCACAAAGTGGAGGTACCTGAAGAGGTGAGTGCATCTTTCTGCTTACCCCATGGGGAGGAGTTTGGAACTGTGAACTTGGAAGACCTATCCCTGATTCTTCTCTTGGTAAATTATTATCTGTATTTTGCAGACTACTGAGGGAATGAGGCCCCACCAATGGCATGCAAACATCTCCTATGGACTTGGGTAAGTGCAGGCATCACTGATGGTATGATGGTGGCATGGAGATGGGGAGGAATAGTGTCAAGTAAGTTACTGTAGGTGTCTGATGCTTTAGTTTTTTACTGTTCCTGGTAACTCTTTGCAGAGTCACAAGCTTATGTGCCCTTATGAAGGAACAAACAAGAAGGGTCATCTGGCTTTTTATGATCCTCCTGCTTCCTACCTTAAAAAGATGGGGCAGCAATTGTACCAAAGAGTATAAAATAGTAGTTAGGGAGAATATATCTGGGTTTTAGCAACCTTTAAATCTACTCTGACAATATTCCTAAAAATGTGACCTCTACTATCCTGCTAGGGGCAGCCTTATGCATTTTTGTTCATACAGGCTTGCAAAATTAAAAATTCAGTTGTTTGATTAGCCTTAAGAGCTTGAAAATGGTCTTCCAGATGCTGATACAAGCACAGATTTGTAATCTCAAAAAGATAATTCGGTTTTATAATCACCAAGACCTGATGTCCCTGCTTTATCAAACAGCATTCTAGTGATTAGTGACTTTCTTGCTGCCTTTTTTCCTCTTCCCAATCCTACAGATAGTTGCCCAAGTAACTAATTTTCTTTTGATTCCTTGCTAAACTAGTAGTGTCTCCTCTTTAGCTCTGGTGCAAAAAATATCCCCTAAAGTGAGAAGGTCAACAATTCTCAAATCAAGATTGAACCATCACCCTTCTTCAGATACATCCTCCATATCTTTTCTATGGCTTTATAGTGAAACACTACAGGCTTTATTCCTCTTTGTCATCTTGTGCTTTGCTTCTTCCTGCAGGTTGCAATGTCTGTGTGCAATCTGCCAGTGGAGTCTAAATTATTTTCTCACCTAGTGTGGCAGATGATGTCTGCACTTCCCACGTGGGTTTTGCTGTCCCTGGTACCTTTGTGCTTTCATTCAGATTGCTTTGGTCTGGGCCAAAAGGTGATTATAGGTTGTGTCCACTGGCAAATTTGGATTGCTTTCATGGTTTCCTTGAAACTTGTGAACATAGCCAATACTCTGGGAGAAGACCTACAGTAGGTCTGGCCAGCCACAGGCCTTCCAGGTTGTTCCAAGGCGTGTGGTAATAGGCAAAAAATCCGATGTCAGTCATGGCTTATTACTGAAACGCAAGATGTAACTTGGTCTCTTCCTTCTCTGCTAAGGGGATTTGAGTTAGATACAGGAAAGAAAATAAAAGTGTCATTTTCTACAGGAAATGGCCCTCACGAATATGTCTCTGCTAATAATTACAGAGCTGGTTTTATTTTGTTCAAGGCACTGCCTTGGTTTTGGATCCACATCAAGAGCAGCATATGCTCTCCAAACTAAAATATGTGCATATCTGATTTTTGACAAAAAAAATTTATTTAATTGATCTCTTCCTACCCTCTCCCCTCCCCCTCCTTCTCTTCCTGTCTTTTTTGCCTGTTTCTTTACTAATTCCATAATATAGTAAGCCCTCTATTATGAAAGAAATCCGAATTAATTTAAATACAAAATATAAAGAATTAACCTTACAGCAAAACAGATAACAGAAAAAAGAGATAGTTTTTCTCTGTCAAGTGACAGCCTTCTCGTTTATTATCATTTTAACAAATTAAGTTGCAAAATTGGCATTATTTCAGAACTGTACAAAATGTAATGACTCTATGAAATATATTGAATTTTTCAAGTATTAAGACTCCCTCAGTTTTGAAAATGAATCAGTGGAAATGATCCTTAAGGATCCAAAGTTTTCTGTGCCATTTCTATACTATGCCTGCACAAAATCTAATGGCATTTGCTGAGTTAATCCTGGATATTCCATTGTTTTGGTATTTGTACTCTATTAGTTAAATACAACATGTGTGAGAAAATCAAAGGGAAGAAATGTTGTTAAAATAGGAGAAAATATTTATCCCTTAGATGTAAGAAATACTCATCACACAAAATAAATCTGGCTTAAATTCTTTAAGTCTTAAATAAGTTTTAAGTTAAAATAAGTTTTCAGTCTTAAAACTCTCTCCTCTTGAAAGTGTGTATTTGCATGTGTGTATGCACATGGGTGTGTGTCTGTGTGTAAGAGAACAGTGTGTACTAAAACTGGCTTCTTCTAAACCTTGTTTCAGGAGCCTTGAATGCTGGTAAGTGGTGCCTGTCATACAAGCAGATCTGATTTATAAAGATATAATGTGTAGGACCAAGCAGTTCTGGAAAACATAGGGATGAACTTCACCTGTAGTGTATATTTCTCTTTCGTTTGTTTTTTTTTTTTTTATTTTACTGATGGATGTGCAGAAGCCCAGGGGACAGTGCAGGTGTACCTGGAGTGCACCCAGTGCCAGTGGGCTCTTGGCAGAGGCCCAGTTAGGAAGAGAGCAGGGCATGGGAAGGGCGTTTCCAAAGTGGGCAGAGGATGTGACCTGAGGTGGGAAATGCTGTTGTCTAATTTTCCAGCAGGATGGAAAGGAAGCCAGGGAGAGTCAGAGACCCCCTCCCCCCAGGATGGAGGCTGCTCTCTCATGAGGTCATCATCATAAATGTTATAACTCAGAAATATGAGTTCTTGTCAAAAATGAAAGGAGGCATGGATGTGGGAAGAGCCTCATGAATGTTTTCCCCTCAGGCTTGCTCTCTTCTGACCTGTTCATGTGTTGTGTCACTTCAACTGTCCCTGTGCTGTGGGTCACTTGCAGAAAATTGATGAAGCTGGTTCTGCTGCCTCGGTTGTGTACATGATAATCTTGCCATTTTTTGCTCAGTCCTTGCCAGCATTTTCTCTCCACACACCCTCCAGAAGCATTACCTGTTAACATGCCTTTCCCAGTACCACCTCTGTTCTCTTCTCTCTCACGCCTTTGCCTGTCCTTCGAATACATCTGTGTCTTTGCCCTCCGAGAGAGTGCCCTTTTTTCTGTTGGCAGCCCTTGCATAGGTGTAGTGTGTTGTGCTGCCTCTCTTCTCTGTCTCGCTCTATTCTCTTTCCTGCTGATGAGACCCATGTTGCTTTGGCAGAAAAACTAAAATACAGTAGTTCATCAATCCAAAATCCACGATGATGCACTTGTCTGACAGTGGGGGTTTGGCTGAAGGTGATTTTGACTATGAGCTTGACTCTTCTTTTCTCTTGAAAGTAGAAAAGAACTGCAAGACTTTATGCCTAATATAGATTTTACAAAGGATTGAAATAAAAAGCCTGTCTTTATTGGTGGCCAGTGTAGACTTGACTTGAGAAGATACAGGGAAGAGCACTGTTGCTGGTTCCAGTGGATGTCCTCAGTTTGGAAATGGTGAGCGCTTTGTGTCTCATTCTCAGGGGACACAGGGATTTCTATTCCAAAAGAAAAATGATTGTTGCAAAAAATCACTAACTGGTGCCTAGTGTCCTGCAGCATATCCAAAACAGAGATAGATGTGGCTGCAGGAGAAATGCCTGTGTCTTTTACAGTTTTTCAGATGAATCTGGAGAATCTCATGTGACATTATAAGGGCCAGAAGTTCATCTATTGCAGACACGGTAACGAAACACATCAGGATAGGACTGTGAGCAGTTTGGGAGGGAGCCTGCTCCTCTCCTTCCTGTAATCCTCCATTTCAAAATTACTTAAAATGTTGTTGAAAATTTAGTTTTAAAATCAAGCTAATCTTGATCTTCTGTATAAGAATTTCTCTTTTTGGTAGCATAAAAGCTGATCTTGATGTCCTTAGGTGAAATCTACATTCCTTGCAATATTGAACATGATAGTCCTTGCCCTGCAGGCTTCTGCTCTTCACACGAGCAGTGTCTGCATGCTGTGAGCACTGAAATAATGGCAAATCATCTGGAAGCCCTCTGGAATCACTTTATCTTAAAAGGTCATATTTAAGAGTAAAAAAATGAAATCAACTAATCCATTTGTAACTTCATCTGGAAAGGGTTGGAATCCAATAGAGAACAGACTCACAAAGACACTTGTGCACTTCTCATTTTGGATACTGATTTAGTGTGCCATGTTTGTATCACTTTTACAGCCAACTGATGCCTAAAATCAAACTAAACCATAGCAACAGCAGAGCAAACATCAAGGTAGGGATGATGTCTGAGCATGCTGATGGCTGGGAGAGGAGCCGGCGCTTCCCTTGAAGTTCCAACATCAAAGATGACGAATAACTCTCTTCTCCATGTTCCAGTTTCACACATCATCTGAGTATCCTTTGGCAGCAACAGTTGGCCCCAGCCTTGGAGCAGCAGCTGGTAAGTCCAGAGGCAGAGCTGTGATGCCTGTGGCATCAGATGTACTGGAAACCCTTCTAAACTATATTTTGAAGTTTCAGCATTTGTGTGGACCTAATTATAAGACATACATTCCAGTCCCAGGCAGTGTGTCTGATTATGCATGGGAGCATGGTTTACACCAGAGTGGAGTCGTTACTGGCTGTTCTTTAAGGAGAGGACGTTGCTGGCAGCGTGGGGTGACACGACACAGGTTTAGTCTGTGACCAGGCCAGGAGACTGAACTGCAGCTCAGATGAGCTGTTCCTGGCTTCTCCCTGGATTTGCTGTGTGGCACTGGGCAAGTCACTTAAACTCCTCTGTACAAAAGTGGTCCCATGATTAAAATGGTATTAACCAGCACCTGCTTTAAAGGCTCCTGGGTATTGGCATGTGTTGAGTACTTCGGGATCTCTGTTGACTCATGAAAGCATGAACACATGTATATGTGTCTATCTTATATATATATAATGCATCTATTTTTTATATATACATATAAAAATATATACACCCATACACATCTACTGGATATATTTATGTGTGTGAATGCACATAGAGAAACTTTTGGTTATAACAGTATAATCTTGTATCACCGAGCCACCACATCTGAGGACTGTTTTAGCCTTGTGAAGTGAGTTTCACCGGTTCCAAGTCCTGGCTTTCAGAAACCACAGTTAGTTTGTACCTGTACACACCTTCCTGGTCATTTTGGTGTGCTCCCTGCTGTTTTCTGCTGTGTTGCTGGCAGCACTGGCACGTGCCTGTGCAGTAGTTGTGCAGCAGATTCTCAGGGAGGTTGTGTCCAGCTCTACGGCTGGAGCCTGTTCTGACACTGCATTTAGAAGTCTGGACATGATCATTTAATCTACATAGTTGTTCAGTGTAGCAAAAAAGCTAACAATTCACTCATGCCTGAGGATACTAGTATTTAAAAATAAAGCACTTAACTTTAGCAGTGCCTTAAGAATGACCAGGAGATTGAAGGCAGCCTTAACTGTGGAAGACCCTAGGATTTAATATTGCAAAGTACAGGTGGTGACTGTTTGGAGACTCCTGTGAGGCCCTGAAACAGTGGGATGAATTGTACCAGCATTTATGCTGCTAAAATCCCTCATCATAATGGACAGGGCTCACTGGCATAACAGTTAGGTGTTCTTGGAGCAAGAGTGAAATTGAAACTATGATAAAACCCTGGAGCACTTAAATATTGTTTTCAGAGGGACCAGGATGCCAGTAAATCACAGTAAAATTTGTTCATTGGATCATTTAGATGTGAATCTTTGGAGCAATGTCTTGGATTTAGGTAACCATTACATTTCAGTGAAAATTTCAGCCTAATTGCTCCAGATTCTGTGGAAAACTTTAATCTGATGCTTTAGCCATGTAAAGCTCCACTTCTGTTACAGGTGTCAGTGAATAATAATAATAACAATAAAAAAATGGAGTTGTGCAATGCTGAATCTACGTAGGATTCTTCTTATACATTTATAAAATAAACCCTAATGGCTTTTTGGAGTGGTTATGGTGTAGTCTGTCAGTGTATATTAAGATTACTATGATATCACATAGCCTTTATGATAAAAGCATGCAAATTAACACAGAAATCTGCGGAACTTTGCATATTTTCCTGTAATTTAATACAAACAAGTCCAGACTCACAGAACCACATGCACAGAAATTGCGCGTGCACGTTTTTGTGCGCGCATTTCCGACCTTAACCAAGAGAGTGAGAGAGAGGAACAGCTCACATGGTTCAGATCTGCACTAAGGCCTGTGACTTGTCATGCCAAATGAAACACAAGGCGACTTTTGATGGCCAAGTGAGCCATCAAAAGGGTTTTTTAATGGAAATGCTGTCACACTGTTAAGTAGAGTACTGCTGCCAGGCATCACATCAATAATGCAAACTTTGGAAGACAGTCTTGCAAACTAAATAGCCAAGAATTCGGAAGTATTTCTATAAAGAAAACAAAGTAAAAAGGTGATCATTATGAAGGGGAGGGGGAAGCCATCAAGTGAAATTTAATTTTGCATTCAGATTTATTGTTGCTGTCTGTTCCTAGTGCTGAAATGCCTGTTTACTTGCAAAGGACAGTTTCTTTCCATAATGAATCATAGTTATACTTAAATTAAGCACAGTAAAAGAATGGTTAATGTCATAACACGCTGACAATTTAACCTGGCCAATATTTTTATTGCCTTGTACAATAAACCTAACAGAGCACAACTTGCTTTTTGACTGGTGGAAAATCGGTTATGAACCGCCAGGGAATGACCAATTTTTCAAATGCAGCCATTCAGTCACACTATAGCCACTAATACTTTTTTTTTCCTGTACACTATTGCTGTTATAATCTTTTGAGGATATTTTATCACGGCAATAACCTCCTCAAAATCAGTCTTTACTGCAGTTAATGACTGGACAGCTGGAGCATTAACTGGCCTTGGCTTTGCCTCTAGCCATTAACTAACAAACCAGTTGTTATCTGCAGGTAACAACCAATTTCTTGTAGAATTTTCTTGATAAAGTGTTCACTGGATAAAAGTTGTGGGTTTTTCTCCCCTTCTTTCCTCAACTAAGATCTAGCAAGTGCACAATAGTAGATAAAGAATTGCTGAGAAGTAGCTCTGAGTAAGAGTCTTGTGAAAGAAGTTAAAGTATAAACCAAAATCCATAAAATGTTGATTGTTTACTCCTGCCAGAATTTTTGTAACATTAATAAAAGATTGCTCTATTATATCTTGGTCACTTGGGAGCAGTGCACAGTCCTAAATTCAAGAGTGGACTCCGGGGGCTGTGACACCAGGTGCTGCAAGGGATGGTCCCCTGACCACATCACCACATGGCACAGCCTTCCCAGGGCAGAAACAAGAGGCAGCTGCTGGCCATTTAGGCAGAGAGAGATGTAAGAACATGGAAACTGCTCTTAAAGCACCTTTCATCTTTCAAGCAAATGCTGAACGAAGACACGAGTTTAATTCTGTATATTTTATACTAATAAAATGGGTATTATTTTTGAGGGCCTTCATAAAATTTTAAGTCTCTTTGCTTGCAGTTCAAAGTTATGAAATGTTAACCTCTGTTTTGTTGCACCATTATTTTAAAAGTAGGGTTATCACATTCAGATGAAATCAGTACATTACTGAGGGCTTTAAAGCAGAGATCCATGGCATCGTTAAATAGAAGCAGAATAAGTAAAATGTACAAATTAAACACTTGTAAAAGACCAAGCTCTATCATGCCATAAACAATGATGTTTTAAAACTCTTAATAGGCTTAATAACAGTTTATTATTTTACCTTAACCCTTTTAAATGCCTTGTTTTCTCCAGCTTTTATCTTGGTGGTACTGAGCTGTTAATACCACTTCTTAAATTTTCCCCTCTAGGTATATTTTCCAGGAGGGAATGCGAAGAAAAAGAAAATGCAGCCATGCATTTGCTTTTAAGAAACACAGGAGGCACTGTGCCCAAAAACCTTCCCTGGCTAGTCTGTGGAATACAGCAAATATCTTGGCATCTACAGTACTTAGAGAGGATTCCTAAAGCCGAAGGCGAAAATCCTGAATCAGTAGGAGCTTGAATGACAGGTCGGCGTTTCCCAGGGGTCAGGATTCTCCCACAATGTCTGAGTTTGCAGCCTCCCTCACAGCTCCCATCCGCCCCACACACAAGGACCATGGCTTGCCCTCCCTTCACTGTGGGTTTTTATGTGTTTCCATATGTTTGCACTGGAGTCTTTTTCCAAAACATTTTACTGTCAACCAGAAAAAAAAAATTAATATCAACCAGAATTTCTAACCAGAGAGTAAAACTGAAATTCTGTTACAGTTTGAAATTATTTTAATCTGGGAAGGTTTGGGGGGCATTCTTGGTGGTAAGGGTTTGTCTTGCACTTGGAATCACTGTGCATTTTGTGCATGTACAAGTGGCTCCCTTTCTTTTTGGTGTACATGTAGAACTGTCTCATGCTATCAGAGATTTCATTTGGACATTGATGTAAGAATAGGCCCTTTTCATTGCATGTGTACTAACCACCAATATTAGTTGTGATTCAAGCATTTCTAGCTTTTGAAGTGATCCAGCGATTTTTAAATTATTCTTTATTTCATATGTCTACTCCTTTAATCTCTTTCAAATTACTGAAAATGTAAGGCATTCTAAACAGTCCTGATCATTCTTCACTGCTTTGGCCCCATAAAGCCAATCTTTTCCAAAGTTAAGCACTTAAAAATTTGAAGTACTCCAATAAATTTAAATTGGCATATTCTGTGCATATCAATTGAGAATTATTAGAGCATTAGTGCCTAGGAGTGATGGCTGAGGGCATGCAAACCAGTTCATACATTGATTTTTAATGACTTTTTATTGATTCTGTGCTTTTTAAACTTGATACCCTTAGGTTGCCTCTTACATAGAGTTAACAGGTTTGTGATCATACACTAAGTTTGGAAGATGCATCTTTTTCCTTTTACACTTTTTATTTTCTCCTTATGGCTTATTATTACAAATTGCTTAGATACAAATAGCAAGTGTACTTGGTCTGTGGTTTTAAAAATGGTGATTGTGACTTTAACAGGATATGGCTCCTCATGTTTCCCTGGTTTGTCTGTAGACCAGGTTTCTGTTCCAGCCTTTAAGGGTCTCTCCACCCCTCAGTGTGAGCGCTCAGTGCTCACCAGCAATGATGGATGCTCTAGGCCTGCCCTGGCAGGAGAAATAGGCTTCCTAGTAATTTTTAAATGTCAATCTTAATTTGTTGGACCAAGATATTGTAGGTGTCATACAGCACGAAGTGAAAATGTGCCTTAGTACTTTTACATTTTGAAAATTATTAATTTGTATTATGAAATACACAGATCTCTGCTCTTTATGTATTTCCACTGTGTGTATTAATACTTTGGTATTGAGCTATTAACCAACACATTGTCAGTGCAACCTGCACTGGTGCTAACTGGGCCGAGCAGGTATCATACTGGTGACTGCCCTCCTTTGGAGAAGGAGGAAGGCTGGGGATGGTGTACAGGCACAGAGGAAAGGCAGGGAGACCATTTATGGCACGACTGGTCTGGCCTGGGCTGGCAGGCTGTGGGGGGCCAGAGTGGCAGCTTGGGGACATGCCTTCCTGATGGATCAGGATGGCTTGGGGAGGCACCACTTGGAACCAGCTACACCACCACCCTTCCTTGAGTGTGAGATGTGCTTCTTCCAAAGTTTTCCTATGTGGGTCATAACAGGACAAGTGTTATGGGAATATTTCTAATAGATTCAATTTTTGTGGGTTTTTTAGTGCTTCTCCCCTGCTGCTTGGGCTGTGTTGTGTGAGCTTTTTCAGGAGGCAGTGATTCCAGTTCCATTTTGCAGAGAACCAAATGCTCTCACAGCATTGCTGTGATGCTGTTGCTTGTGATTCCCTTGCTGAGGCTCCTTTCAGAAAGCCTGGTGACCATCAGACGCAGGTGTCCCTCTCTCCCCCCCGCTCTGGCTGCAGTTAAGGCACGTAGCAGTCTGAGGAGACATTAATTGCTGTTAACTGCAATGGGCGCTTCTGTATTTGGGCTTTGTTTAGGGCAAATTCCTCTGCAATTGCATTGTTAGAAGCCACGGGTCTGTTAAAGTCGGAGTTATTAGGCCATGTGCTTTCTGTGTGTTGTCATAGTCGGAACAACACCAGTGTAAACGTCTGTGCTGGGCAGGGGAAGTGTTAAGTGAAGAATAAAAACAAGCCCAAATTCCCATTTGGAAACTGCATGCCTCAACAAATACCGCTGTTCATAGCAAGTTATTTAGCTTCTTGGTTGTAATTCTGGTCCTTTTCTAAAGGGAGGTGGAAAAAAGCATTTAAAAGAGATTTTTGATACTTCACGGCGTGTTGAATGAACAGCAGAAAGCTCCCCAGTCTGCCCGTCCCCATTTACAGTTTGGATGTGGCTGAGGTAACACTTCTTTCTCCTTCTCCAGGTGGTTCCCCATGTTTCCTGGTGGCAGCACCCTTGACACCCCAAAATGCATGTGAATAATGCACCTTCAAATGATAAATCTGAAATGTCCCTGCCAGCTGTGTATGAAGAAACCTTTAAGCAGCTTTTTTTTCCTCCCAGATAGGAAGGAAGTCTCCACTGTGGGCATTGCCAGGGCTCACTGGAGCTGGTCTTCCTCCACAGGGTACCAAGGAGGGAAGCATAGCATGTCCCTGGGTGAGAGGGCTGCCCCCCACACTGGGGGCTGGCAGGGGGATGCTCCCCTGAAGGTACAACAAGAAAGTGGGAATTACAGTTAAATGCCCTCTGGAAGGTTCAGGGGAGTGTTTGCTGGTAGAGTCAGCTGAACTGAATTTCCATGTCTGTATCTGAACTGAACATCCTGAAGTTTACTTATTACAGACCATCCACTCTACACTGTTATTGCATGTGGCTGAGTTTTTAACAGCTTACAAATCTGCAATCCCTGTTTTTTCTCAGCCCAGCTATGTACGAGGGACCTGTAAGAAACATTTTTCTCCTTCTGAACGTACAGTCTTCCCCTTCTTTTGTTTTTGCTGTGTGCCTTCCAGAATTAGAAGATTCAGAGTGAGAAATGTCATTTATATATTTATTTAGAAGCCACTCTGAGCAACAGCACATTTACTAGCTTGGTTCATTTTTATGAATTTGATTCATTGCTTATTAAAGCCAATGGAAATCTTTCCATTGTTTTCAGCTGGTTCTGGCTCAGAACTTCTTGGTGCTTGACAATATTTAGTAGGAGCTGAAAGATTTGAACTTCTAAATCATGCTATATTATGGTCTTCTGCCATGCCTGTTTCTTAATTATATACATAATACCAGTATCTGTTGCAGTGTATTTCTGGCTGAGCACTTTCTGTTTAGCTAAATTTTCACAAGTATGATGTTATGAAACAGTTAAGCAAAATATCATCGATATTATATTTGTCACAAATGAGAAACTAAATATTGGGATCAGTTTTATCCATTCATTAGTTTATGGACACCGAGTCCTCTGAGGAATGTCACGAATTCCCTTGGTGTCTCTCAGTGCTAGAATTTAGCATTTGGATCTTTGATTTAATGGAAAGATACATTAAAGACTGATACAGTCAGACAGGTCCCAGTGGGGTACGCATCCAATGGCGGTTTTTACGTCACAGTCACAGTTCTTTCAGTCAAGATTTGGCAGCAGATTATTTTATCCAAAAGTTGTTCTGGAATGTGCCGTGCACTTTTCACAAGCATGTAGTGGCTGTTCTAATGACAGCAGACCCACTGTTTCAGCTTCCCCAGCATGGCTCTTACCTGTGTGTGCATCTGAGATGTTCCCGTGTGCCTGAACGTCCCTCTCCCCACAGCTCTGGGCTGTGGCACGTGGCAGATGGGCTTTGTGGGAGCCAATGTCTTCCAGAGCACTGGGAATTCCCACAGCTGCGAGATGCTGTGGAACTGTTTGCATTTTTAACAAAGTTCAGTGTGATTGTGTTTTCTTCTTTCATATTGGCTTTCTAAAGGTATTCCAGTAGCTGTCATTTACCCCAAGATTCTTTAGTTCCTGTTATAACATATTACAGGACAATTAATTTGTAAGCACTGTAACCTGTCCTAGAAAGCAGATTCTGAGAGGAATAGTTTTATCCTTATAATTCAATGTATCATGTAATGAAAACTAATCTATTTAGTTCAAATTCAGACATTAAAACAAGTTAAAAGGGTCAGTATATACAATAAATTTCCCTTTGCCAATTTACTCAGTTAATTTAGACATTGCCTTTTCAATTTAACTCATTAAAACTTTCTTGCCAAGTTTACTTATCTGTGTTAAGGGTACAATTAATATTATAATTTTTAATTAGCCACTTGGTTTTATCAGAGCCAAAGTGTTTCCTTAAGTGTGAATATCAAAACAGAGCCTATATTTTTTAAGAAAGTAGAGCACTGCAACTTCACTAATTCCTTAATAACACAAATATTTATGTATCTTAGTCCTTATAGTTTATGCATCAATAGTTGTGTTGTTTTGTTTTATTTTATAACCTTAGCATAATACACTACTGAAAGCTATATTTTGTACTGCTTAATTCTGTACCACTCATTCTGATTTATGGCATCATTTTGTTTCCAGCTCACTCCTTATCTTCAAAAGGCTTGATCCAAAACTCATCAAATTCAGAGGAATAGATCCCAGTGGGCTTTGGATTAGTCTGGTAGGGTGAAATTGTGGACTTCACGAAGTTGGCATTACATGCGCAGATATGCAGTACTGAGATTACTTGATAGATTTCTAATTCAGCTTCTTCTATTTAGGAGCAAGTTCTTGAGAATCCTGACCATGCACTTGAAATTTAAGAGACCATTTTAGTTGCATATATTCATCCATTTTCTTACTATGACATTTGAGAATACATTTATTTGCCAGTTTGATTTTATCATCATTATGGAGGGCTCCTGTTTCTAATTTCTCCTACAGTCTCTTGAATTGTTAATGTTAACTCCTACTGAACCCAGGAACCCAGCCTTGTTTTCTGACTGAGGGATGCCATTCTGAACTGGTGCTGATGCTGTGCTGTTAAAAATACTTTCTTCAGGAATTATAGGTTTACAAGTCATAATAAAGGACAGCTCATCACGAAAGTATGGAAAAGCGTTAATGCAGAAGACACCTGATAAATAATATCACAATGCATTTATCTTATTATTCCTTAGTTATAGATGTATGGAGTGTTAGATATAGAATTATGAAATTGATTTAAGTTCTTTAGTGCAGCAGAAGCTGTTTTGTCATCTTGAGTGCTCTTGCTTTTCTTTTTCACCTGACATTGTTAAATTAGAAAACCCTGGACATATCTTCCATTATATACCAGCTAGAACATTCCTGGGTTTGCCATTGACTTGATAATTCCTAGTATTCTGTCTGGTTATGTATATAGACTGCTGCACACGAGATTCATTTTATTAAATAAATACAGAAGGAGTGTGTTAATATGAAATGATTGTAACAGATACTACTAGATAATCATGTATGCTATGAGCTACCTTAAAATGCATTTGTGATATATCACTGTGCTGCCTGATACATGGCTATTGTGCAGCTGATTAGCTGTGGTGAGAAATTACTCATTCCCTTGTATTAACTACACTGTTTAACTACACTGTTTCCACCAATCAGTATGAAGTATGCCAACTTTGTTTAGCCTGTGCACTTGTGCAATGATGAACAAGTAATGCATAAAACAAACCCTCCTACCTAATCAAACATTCCTCAGAGATTTGAAAACAGAAACAAAGGGTAAATCCATTCATAGATTATAATGGTAAAACAAAATAAAGTTTGACATATGTATATGGAAACTATGAACACATGATATGATTTTTTTTTAAAACAACAACACGTTTGAATTATTAATAAATGCAAAAAATATGTTTTAACACAATATGGAACAATTGGAAGGATATATTCCTTTGGAATCAAAGGGATCAGGAAAGATCTCTATTGAATACAAACACCTTTTTTCCCCCCTCTTGCTTTCCATTTTAGCCTTTTCAAATGTCTGTCTCATCATGAAACGCTGCCATGGTTGTAGTTGGGAGAAGTTTCCCTTTTTCATCCTTGAGCCTGCAGTACAATCTTCATTCTCTGAGTATATAATAAATGAAGTTTGTTAACCCTCAGGGTGTGAAACCCATTTTTCTCTTCGTGTCCTAGGGTGTTAGGTGTTGAGGACAGCTGATGAGCAATTCTTTAGGGAGGACTGCAAAGCTATCGAGGAAAGGGCTTACATTTAATTTTGTCATATATCCTGGTTGCCAGGTTATTTGATTTTAAGATAATTAATGGATCTCTTTATGGGTGTATTCTTTCTTAGTCATCAAGAAAGCTCCAAATATTTGATAAGAGTGATTTTATTGGAGAGCAGTAAATATCGACAGAATGAGATACCAGAAAGTTTGTGGAGTTTTGGATTTCTTTTTCACCTTATCTCTAGATTTGAACAAGCACAGTGCTTGCAGATTTGAGAGGGGCTGTGATGAGAGACCACTGTAGGCATTTTCATTGGTGACTGCACACTAGTTAGGGGCCTTCATTCTGCCCTTCTCTACAATTCTTTTTTGGCTTTAGTGGCTTCTGTGTGAACAGATAATGCATAAAATACTCATCAGTGTAAATTCCATGTATAAATAAAATCCTAAATTGAAACCATCACAAGCAAGTTGAAGTAAAGACAACAGAATCTTTATCATCAAGCTCTTAGAGGAAACAATGTGAGGGAACAACAATGCCAGCTTTAACTTTGAATTCCCAGTTGTGTTTTGGCTTGTACCCCAACTTTAACATTAATCAGAAGCTTTTCTGCATTTCATCTCCTCATTTGCAAAAAAATCTTTGCTGAAAGGTTATATAAAACTCATTATTTACCTGAGTGACCAGAAAGGCTCTCAAAGTGCCATTCCAAGCTCTCGGGTGAATGCTTATTTATAGTTTTTTAATAGGCATTCATTACCTGATGGATTGGAAAGACTCTTTTTGAACCAGTTCCTGTCTATTGGTTAAATACAGATTGATAACTTTTTCTTAAAAAGCTTATTATTAACCAGATAAGCTCATCACCTTTGGATTTCTAAAGTGGTGATTAGTTTTAGCTTTCAAGGGTTTATTCAAGATTTTTGCCAGTGTAACTTAAATTTTGCCCAGTGGGCCATATTCTGGAAATTAATTACAGTAGCGCAATGCTTGCAAAACCCCAACTGCAGCAGTAACACAAGCCTGTTTTCACAAAGACATACCTCAAACCCATATTGCTGCTCATATATTGGGTAGTCCAAGCACAGGGCATAGAGGAAGTAAAAGGGTGTAGCACATTTTAAAATTCCTGTGAGCTTGGTTGGAAACACATTGTTAGGCATATTTTGATGTCTAAAAAGACATAACAAGTCCTATTCACACCTCCGTGCAATTTGCACAGTCTTTGAGCTTCACTGATTTTTGCTTGGTGTATCATTCTGCTTTTGGGGATTTGCTTCTAGCTTAAATTACTGAGGAAACAGGAAAAAAACCAACAAAACCCTTGCAGTTTTTACAAATGCAGTTGGCAGTGTGGGCTTGGAAGCCCTATGCAAACTACCTCTATGGGTGGCTCCCAGTGGCTCCCATTCTTTGTGAATTGAACTCTACCCCATCTCAGGCATCTCTCCCTTGTTAGTGCTATAGGCAGTGCTTCCCTGGCATGGCTCCAGCACATGGGCAGCTCCAGCTCCTCACCCACCTGTGCAGCTGTTAGCACATCTGCAGGATTTCAGAGTGACAAGTCCTGGCTAAAGAGGTGTAAAAAAACATGGTCATACATGCCCAAGCCTTGTGATCCTTGAGGGCTCTTCTAGGGTGTAACTTATATCTTCAAGTGTTGCCCTTAAATAGCATCAGTTGAAGCTTAAATCCAACATAAAGATGAAATGAAATGGTAAGAAAAAAGAGCCCTAAACTTGCAATGTTCCTGGAAAACAGATAAGTTGGTTGAATTCTCTGGGGCTTCCATATAATTCCTAAAATATTTGAAAATTTGAAGCCTCATTTTGCTTGTGTTTGTTATTGCTAATTTGCAGGCATGAGAATACCTATCTTTGCTTCTATACATTTCACTTCCCACCTTTTCTTCCATCCTTTAATTTTTAAGTTGGAAATTTCCATCCTCTTCACACGGTTTTTTTCCTCTTTGGGTAAATATATGTTGCTAGAAAAAGTGTTGAACACTCAATGGGGAGAGCAGTCCCTTCTCAGCTGGTTAGATAAATTTTCAACCATCTGAAGACAGCTCCTACATTTTGTTACTTCCCAATTGTTACAGAGATGGTTTACCTTCAAGTGCCTCTAATTATGCAAAGATGCTTTGCACAAAATAAAAAAAGATGCAAGTTTCTTATGTAAAATTAACTATTGTCTGGAAAAAAACCCTTTTGCAAATAAATACCCAAAGCCTTGAGGACCTTTGAGCTAACAGAAAGGAAATTATAAAGGTCATGGTGTTGGTGTTCTTTGACATCACCTTTGCTATTGCAAAACTTTGGTGGAAGTGTCTATCTTAACTACTTAAAGTATTACTTTTTAGGAAGCCAGTCTTTCATTTGGTTAAGAAATCCTTAAAATTCAGTTTAAAATAATGTGAGCAAAACCAATTGTACTGTTTGCCTCCCTCTGCTGGCTGTGCAGACAGTGTTAGCTGGCTTTTTGTCCTGTGACCCCCTTATTCTAATCCAGTTTATAGAGGTGTTCATTTCAAGGTGGGATAGAAAAAGGTGAGTGAACAGCTATATATGATCAGAATTATGGAAACAGGAAATTTAGAAAGAAACAACAAGTCTTTATTTTTGAGTCTTTAAATTATTAGAAACAGGTCTCTTATTAAAGAAGATCCCATTAGCCTCTCCTGAACTCTGAATTCTTGACTAGTTTAGGTGAGGACAGAAGAGTCACATGCAATTTCTTTGAAGAAAGGCCAGGTGCTGAGGTACAGCAACAATATTTTGGCAGGAAAATGGCAAATCAAATCCAACTGTCCAAGAGGACTGGATATGAGCAGAGCTGAACAAATCTTTGTGTGTACACACATCACTCAGGTGCTTTGCATTACACAGAGAGCTCTCCACTTCATCAGTTTTCAGATGTTCTGCTCTGCACTCTGTATTGATGTATATTTTTCACATACATATCATAGCCAGCTCAGTCTTTTGTCCTGCTCCCAGAGCCTCTGTGACTCTCTGGGGATATTGCCTAAATCACTTTCAAGTGTCCAGTCTCCTGTGAGGGTGTGAGATAGTCCTCTTTGTTTTATTAGCAGCCTCAGAAAGCAACCCTGCAAAAGAACCTGCACAGCACGGTGGAGCATCTCTAATGGCAAAACCAGGGAATGGAGCAGGCAGAGCAGTGACTCCTCCAGGAAATTATTTTTCATGCTCCTGGGCATCAGTTTTAGTAGATCTTTTTGGTATCATTTCTATACCTGGACATCCAGAATGACCCTCTCAAGGGCAGGTGCAGTGGTAGAGTTCATGGACAAAACAGGCAAGAAGAGAGGCATGTGTTTTTCCTTACAGCTAGTTAGGAGAAAATAAAAACATGGAGGCACAAGTATTATTTGGACTTGATAAAAACAACTCTTGGAAGCAAAGCAACAACACTGGAAGTCCAGTTCAGCTTTTCTTCTGGTGTCTGTACCACACGACCTGGGCTGTGCTGGGACTCTCGTGTCCCCTGGCTCCAGCCCCAGCTGCTCTCCACTGCCCTGCCACCACCTCTGCCTGGCTGTGGGACCCCTCTGTGACTCTGTGTGCCCTGGCTTCCGTGGGCATGGCCATGCCTGGACACTGTGGAGACGGGGAAGATGGAGGAAAGCCCATGGGCTGCTACAGCTTGAATGAATAGCTGGTGTTTGTGGTAAGGGTACAACAAACCACTGGGCATAAATCGTGGCTCTCCAGACACACACAGACATGGCAGTTCATAAGACCTCTAGGCTTATTATTTAAAAAAGAGCCTGTTATATATCCCCTGGGAGGGTGTCCCTGGGGATGGGTGGGAGCAGGAGGTGAGGGGCCATGCTGGCTGTGCCACCACGGTGTCCCTGTGTGCTGTGAGCAGGGCAGTGTGTTTGGGGATGGCTGTGGGTGAGCTCTGCCCTGTCTCTGGCCATGTTTCCTGGCTGCCAAGACCGTGAGGCGCTGCTGCCAGGGACAGACAGCCCTCACACTGGCACTCCCTGGCCAAGCCTATGCTGGGTAAGGGGAGACACCATCTTTCAGTCTACTTCACAGCACAGCCTGTGCACTGGACCCCTGAGGAGAGACACCTTCAGTCAATGAATCACGTGGGAAAACCTCCCCAAAAAATGGCTTGTGGTCTGCCAGGGATCTCTTCACATCCTCCCAAAATATCCCAGACTTTCTTCAGCCTCAGACACCACCCCAATGGAGACGAGGTGTTTCTGTCCAGACACTGGACAGAAACCCACCGAAGTGGCTGTGTATGAGGCAATACCATAGTTCAGTGAACAACTAACACCTTTGCAGTCTCCACTGCTGAGGCCCCCACAGAGCATGAGGTGTTCCCTGCCTGGCAGCAGCCCACACACAGAGCTCCCTGCCACGGGTAAGTGATGCACCTCACACACCACCCAGGGTCAGGTGGCAAAGGGAGCACCAGTGTCATGGCCCTAATTACTGTAAGGTGGGGCTTAAGTTGTGAAACTGTAGCTTAAAGGCTAAACCAAACATTTTCAGCACATCCTTAAAATTTAGCTCTTTGCTTTCAGTGTTATCTGACAGCACAGTGGCTTAAACATGGTGATGTGTGAGGTGGTGGTGGTGGAGGTGCTGGGAGGGCAGCTGTGTGCCATTAGGGAGGCTCAGGCAGTGTGAGACATTGTGTACAAACAGCAGAGGAAAGGGGGAACTGTGACAAAGCAGCTGGTGGGGAATATTGGTGTTCATCAACAAGGGGAAAGCAGCCCAAGCCCTGGGGCAAGCCATGAGGTTAAAACCATTAGAAGCCTAGGGTTTGCTGGGAACCTTGGGACCAGGATGGAAAGAACGGGGAAAAGTTTAAGGAAATTGTTGAAAAGTGGTATATTGGTCAGGACAGTTGAGTAAGAAGAAATGCTTGCCTGAAAAATTATTCTGGAGTCTTATCACAGAGATAAGATCTCACCATCTCTTTTTAATAGCTCCTGAAGAGTTCTGACAGACTGAGAACAGGCTCAGTGTGAATCTGGTACAAGAGCTAGGTCAGTGCTGGTGCACTTTAAAGTTGAAGTTCAGCTATTCTTTTGGATATTTTTCCCCAGCACTTTCTCCTCTTGATCAATCATAATTCATAGTGATTACAGCTGGAGAAGTAGACCTGCTGTACCAATCCCACATAAATTTAAATGTTAAAGTTTAAGTCATGGAGCAGCAGTTGTCTCCTGATCTTCTACACTGTGCTTGTACTGAGACTTACTGCAGCTTTTACTCTTGCTCTTTTGGAGGATATCTGAACCCCTATTGTGCTGAAAGGAAGATGGTCAGAGAAGTATGTCCTGCATGGGTTTATAAATGCTGTGTCTTTATTCTGTAAGCAGAATTTGCTAGATTCCACTAGGTGGATCTATTGAGAACATTGTTCACTATTTAATGTAAAAAGTGTCTTTCACTTTAGGGGAAAAAAAAAAAAAGAAATCTTTCTTTATTACCACTTTGCTCAGCTTGTGTTCTGTAGAAACACAAAGGTGACCACTTTTGTCCATAGAAAGCTCTAAAGCCATGTATCAGTCTGTCAGTCCATAATACCTTGAAGGACTTTCTCTCTTCATTCCAGTTTTGCCCTTATTTTGCAAAGGAAAAGGGTCAGCACTGCCAGTGCTGTGAGAGGGAGGTGCAACTCCACAGTGACCCGACTTCAGATGCTGCTTCCATTGCACATCTTCCTGTTTTGGGAAGATATGTCCTATTTTGTACTCTCTTCGGGGTCCTTTCTTGGTGGCTGTGTTTTGATGAATTGTTGCAATGACTTTATCACAAGAAGTGGCCAACACAGTCTCCTGGCCTTACTATATGCTTTTAGTTGACCTGTGCAAGTTGTCTGTGCTGTCAGGCTCAATGATAGATGACTACTGCACTGAAGATGTAGATTTATCTCCTTAAAACACCCATATTTTTTACAATTTCTGATACCTCTACCTTGTGATGATGGCATATACAATATTTGCTAATCAAGTCTATAAAGAGACACTTATTTTGGTCATGGTCCCTGGAAAATAGGTTGTTCTCAAATGGGTTCTGCCTCTGGTCTGTTTTTGAAAGCTGGGACCTCTGAGTCCCTTTTCCAGGAAGTTTTCTTACAGTCTATACAGCTGGGAAAACCTCCATCCACCTTGTCAGTTTGCTGGGGTTCTGCCCAGGAAAACTCCACATTTGTAACAGGCATTTTGAGAGGGGTTTCCCTTTTTCCTGCAGAAGTGTTTTATTTATGTCTTCTTGAGCCATGCTTCAGCAACTTTCTTGCTGGATGACTTGTGTTTTCACTGGCTCAGACTGCCATGTAGATCACACCACCTGTTCCAGAGTTTGCTGAAACATTCACTGCAAGTTTTCTGACATTCCTTATTTAAAGCCACCGCTATTGGATGATTTCTTTTATATGCCTTTCCTTATCAATATTAAAGACACGATGTTCTGTTCTTCCTTGGAGAAGAGACCCCCTCCTAAAGGCATTAAGCTTTCAATGGGCTTCTGCATCTTTGTTAAAAGAATGCCCAGTTACTTATCACTTTTCTTTAGGAAGGAAGTGCTGATCACACTTTTTAAGAACAAAGGCAGGATTATTCCTCGGTCCTTCCTTATAAAGCAAACAACTTATAAATATTTAAATATATAAAGCTAATGTTCTCCTCCACCCATTGTGTAAATTACTATATTGACCAGTTGTCTTTTGCTACCTTCCTGTGTAAAGCCTCATAAAATATTCCTCCAACCTGGGCTTTTGTTGGACTTTCCAAACTTGGGAGATTTGGGATATTCTTCCCTGTTATTTATCTCTGCCTGAAATGAGATCTTCTGGAAGGCTGTCATTCCACAAAGGTAGAAATCATGGGGAAGGGTAATGTTGCCTGGCTGAAGAACTCAGCTTTCATTTCCTCTCTTCCTACTTTTTGAAGTTTGACAAGTCTGTGGCTGATAGGTTCCCCTCCCTGAGAAGGTGCCCACTGTGCTCCAAGACAGTGCAAGAGCCTTTCAGAATAAGGCACACAATGTACATCTCTTCTGCTCTTTCCCTCTGTAGTGTTTCTGCCTAGTTTTAAAGAGGCAGTGTAGTTCTGCCTACTCATGGAGGTACAGAAGGGAATAAAATCAACCAATGAATTTGGAGAGGTAGCTGGAGACAGCTGAGAGGATGTGAAGGCTTTGAAGAGAAAAGACCTTTCCTTGAATGCAAGAAAAGAAGAAAGGAACCGTGCTGAAAATATGGGGAGGAATAGGAAGGAATACTGGAGGGAACTGCGAAAGTGTTGATGGTTTCTGGGAATAGGATGAATTCTGAAAGAGGCTTGAGCAAAGTCTCCCTGAGCTCACAACTGAGACCTTCCGAACCCCATCTATACAGTATTCACTGCTTTGGTGTTAGAGCTCAATTTTTCTGGATCAATAAAATTTGGAGGTCTCTTGGCTTTAGGATGTACTCGGCTCATGGATCTGCGTTATCTCTTTGTTATCAATTTTGAGAAGGCATGGTCACCCCAGCCCAAATAACCGTGTCTGTGAGGGCCTGGGGAAGAGAGTTTTGATCAGTCTTGTTAACAGCATCCTCCCCTGACACCACCATTGCCTGCACGTAGTAGCCCACTCTTCCAGATTTTGAGAAGGCTTTGGTTGACATTTTCTTCCTGTAGAGTTGAGCTGGATGATCACCTGCACCATCCAACTGACTACAAAAAAAAAAAAGTAAATTTGATAGGTGATTCACTGGTGCTGGACCACAGCTCTGCCTTCATCTCAGTGAGGGTTTAGTACTTAATCCCAGTTTCCTAGGAAATGGTTCTTAATCTCTGTCCACTTGAAAGTTTCTGGAGGGAAATTCCTGTTCTCTCCAGAACAGAAAGAGGAGGAGAAAGACTTTAATTTCTGCAAAGATCAAAGTCAAAGCCCTCATGTTCATGCTTGTTTTCACTCAATCTGTTGTCTCTAAATGAGCATCATGCACTACTCCAGAGGAAGAGGAAATCCCAGTTAGATGTCTCAAGCTCCTCTGCTGTCAGTTGCTGTTTCACCTATCTCTAGTCAATATTCTTATCTTTGTCTCAGGAAAAAGAACCATGGGCTTTTCCTGAGCTCTCATTCTTCTGTAACTCTTTGTGCAGTGCTCTGAAATCTCCTGTCTGTCACCGATTCCAGGTGCTTGATTTGGCCCCTGGCTCTGAAATGCCATCTCCTCCTATGTGGTTTGTATTATGTAGCCCTAGGTCATGGAAATTGTAAGGTGAAATTTGATATTTTTAAAGAAAGGTATAGCTCATTCTTTTATGAGACTGCTAATAATGTTCAGCCTTGACAGGGTTAAAAGGCAACATCCATTTCCCCATTATCTTGTTTAAAAAGTGCCTTTTTTAAAGTCCATATGGCGACTTCCTTTCGACCTGCTTTCCCATCCTCGTCTCTTTGTCAGGGCTGTCACTTATAAAGAATCACTTGACTTACAATAACAAGTTCAAAAGAAGACAGAATATAATCAGTTGATCCACGAAGAATTGAAATAAAGAACACCCCCACTGCTCCAGTTATCATTCCCATAGAGATAGTGATATTATTGATGTGATTGCTATGCTAATTTCTATAGAAAAAACTTGTATTTTGGAATTTGTTCAAAGAGAATTTCAGACACATCAAATTGGAAAATGCAGAGTGAATTCCTAAACTTTTTCGTATAGGCATGGGAATCTTTTTTCTTTCTTTCTCTCTCTCTCTTTTTTTTTTTTAACATTGAATAGCTCTGAACAACTATTTATAAACTTCATTTCAAATACCAATTCCAAAAATGTCGCTAATTTTTCAGTTATTATGAAAGTTAATTCACTGTAGTTCCAGAAAAAAAAAAAAAAGTCCTATTGTATCTTTAGGATTATTAATATAACCCCCATAACCTGCAGAAGTGGGATTGGACCACAGACTCCAGAAACAGAGGCTAGGGATTGTAAAAGATGGGCACATTAAAGTCCAGTGTTTAGGAAGAGCTAATTAATCTATACTCCTTCCTCTGCAATTCCATAGTCCCTCTGGGAATTGCCACAAACATAAACTTTTTTTTTTTTTCTCTCATGGACTCCTATTTTAACTAGAAGGTTTCAGCTTGTGATGTTATGCTTTTTATGTAGTAAACTGATTTAAAATGTATGCCAGTCATCTTCAGGGAACTCATTTCAGTCAAGATGAAACTAGTCTTACCTGAATCAATGTTTTAAGTGTCCCTGTGGCTCGGCATTTTGAATAATCAATCTGTCTCCATCGCTTCTTAATCATGCGCATCACAGTCTTTTTTATTTGTCAACCCTTTCGGATCCTGGTTTTTTGTTATTAACATGCCCCTAATGTCACATGCAAGCCTTTTCTTTAAAACAAGCTGCTCATTGGTGTATTTTGATACTTTTTATTATTACTAAATCTTTTTTCCCATAATTACACCACAATCATTATATAATCCCATAACAAAGAGTCTATTGAGGCACCATGCTTTTGTCAACTATGGGACACAGAATCCATAATTGCATTATTCAGCTTCTCCCCCCCCCTTCTGCTTTGTAGAAACACAACCTATTTCACCAGTCACATTTGCACCTTGTTTGCTTGGTTATATATTATTTACTAAATCGTTGCCCTGCGGATAAACCGTGTAAAGTTGCTTTAAAAAAGTTATTTGTTTGATAATTAAGTCCTGAAAACCCATCGTTTAATGATTATTCCGAACCCATAAGGCAGAGAACCTCCATGACGTTTTTCTCTAAGTTTAATTACCGTATGCTAATTTCCTTGCCTACTACGTGATTAATTAAAATCATATTTTCATAATCATTTGGCACTAGTATTGTTTTAGAATTATCATGATCCCCTAAATAGTGTATGTAAATAAAGTCGGCTCTAATGGAAAGAATCAAAATGCAACGCTGAGGACCTTTATGTGTTTGTATGCATGCGATTGGCAACATAACTGGCTTATTTACATTAAATACGCCACAAGGTTACAGTGCAGATCAACGTCACTTTATCGCTGATTACTTCTCTTAAACGCCGGAGCGGTGACTGATGCTCCGGTCCCCCTGTCCGCCAAGGTTTCCCCGGGAGTTTTTTTTTTTTTTGTTTTGTTTTTTTTTTTTTTTTTTTTTTTAGGAGAAACAGACTTTGCATAGTTTCGGGAGCAGGTAAGAAGGGCGCTTTGTGGAGCCCGGCGCTGCCCCCGGGGGCTCGGCGGGGTTTGCGGGGCGCGGGCAGGGGCGGCGGG